>NW_027361823.1:18577500-19032500 GCF_039654945.1 Dendrobates tinctorius | reverse complement strand
ACAGAGCTTGACAATTTTACGTACACCGGACAGCCGTGTACGTGCACGATCCTCTCAGTACCGTATAACGGCTGTTATCACGGCCACAGTGAAGCTATCTGTGTGTCACTGTGGAAGGATAAGTGGAGGACTTGTTCCGTTCTTAGAGACCTACACTCTAGGGAGATTCCTATTCTGCCCAATTCTACATACACCTTGTAGTTTGTGATACACTAGCCAATTTCTGCCTGTGACATAGCGCTCTGATATTCAGTGGGCCTCACACAATCCAAAAGTGTCCAGTGTCCACTAGTGTGTGCAGAAATTCAAAATCTCCCTTATCCTGTAGTCACTTTTTTCACACCTGTGCCATCGAGCCTGTGACATAGCGCTGTGATATTCAGTGGACCTCACACAATCCAAAAGTGTCCAGTGTCCACTAGTGTGTGCAGAAATTCAAAATCTCTGTGATCCTGTAGTCACTTTTTTCACACCTGTGCCATCGAGCCTGTGACATAGCGCTCTGATATTCAGTGGGCCTCACACAATCCAAAAGTGTCCAGTGTCCACTAGTGTGTGCAGAAATTTAAAATCTCCCTTATCTTGTAGTCACTTTTTTCACACCTGTGCCATCGAGCCTGTGACATAGCGCTCTGATATTCAGTGGGCCTCACACAATCCAAAAGTGTCCAGTGTCCACTAGTGTGTGCAGAAATTCAAAATCTATGTGATCCTGTAGTCACTTTTTTCACACCTGTGCCATCGAGCCTGTGACATAGCGCTCTGATATTCAGTGGGCCTCACACAATCCAAAAGTGTCCAGTGTCCACTAGTGTGTGCAGAAATTCAAAATCTCTGTGATCCTGTAGTCACTTTTTTCACACCTGTGCCATCGAGCCTGTGACATAGCGCTCTGATATTCAGTGGGCCTCACACAATCCAAAAGTGTCCAGTGTCCACTAGTGTGTGCAGAAATTCAAAATCTCCCTTATCCTGTAGTCACTTTTTTCACACCTGTGCCATCGAGCCTGTGACATAGCGCTCTGATATTCAGTGGGCCTCACACAATCCAAAAGTGTCCAGTGTCCACTAGTGTGTGCAGAAATTCAAAATCTCCCTTATCCTGTAGTCACTTTTTTCACACCTGTGCCATCGAGCCTGTGACATAGCGCTCTGATATTCAGTGGGCCTCACACAATCCAAAAGTGTCCAGTGTCCACAAGTGTGTGCAGAAATTCAAAATCTCCCCTGTCCTATAGACACCTTGTACCTTGTTTTACATTACTATATAGTTTGTTGGATTTTGTCTACATTTCTACAAAAAATGAGGAAGGCTGGTGGAAGAGGCCATGGAATTGGGCGGAGGTTGGCAGCTGGTAATGATGGTGTTGGTGGTGGATCTGATGGTAGTGGCAAGAGCAAAATAGGACCGAATGCAGGAGGTGTTGAGCCTGCGTCATCGTCTGGCTCCATAAGGCTTCGAAGGCTTAGTTTTCTAGGAGTTGGCAAACCGCTTTTAAAGCCAGAGCATCAGGAAAAAGTTTTGTCTTACATTGCTGACTCAGCCTCCAGCTCTATCGCCTCCTCTTCCGAAGTTGTAAAAAGTAAAAGCACTGAGTCGTCATTGGAGGCTCATGTTCATGAACCACACCTTTCCTTGTGTCCTTCACCCCAACCAAGATTGAAGGATGACGCAGGCCATACTACTGATTACTCCATGGAGCTGTTTTCACATACCATGCCTGGATTATCAAGTCAAATGGTGAATTACCCAGGCCAAGATGAATCTGACATGGAGTGCACTGATGCACAGCCGCTGATAGATGATTCTGCTGGTACATTCACTCAGAGCACTACATTGTCCTCGCAGTGTACAGAGCCAGATTCTGACCCTGATGAGACTCAGGTGCCCCTTCCCGCACACTATACCACCATACACGGTGACACAGAGGAAGGTGCACATGACATTGAAGAGGAGGTGATGGATGACCCAGTTGTTGACCCAGATTGGCATCCATTAGGGGAAGAGGGTGCTGCTTCCAATAGCTCAGATGAGGAGGAGCATCCACAGCAGACATCGACATCACAACAGCTGTTATCTGGCAGGCCCGGAGCACTCCAAAGACAGGTTCCAAGAATCAAAAGAGTTGCTGGACAGCTTGTCCAGAGGGTCAAAAGATCACAGCGTGCTAGGCCGCAAAATGTCTGCCAAAGTAGGAAGAGTGCACTGTGGCACTTTTTTGAACAAAATCCTCATGATCAGGCCAAGGTTATCTGTAAGAAGTGCGCAAAGACCTTTAGCCGAGGGAAAAATCTGAAAAATTTGAATACCAGTTGCATGCTTAGACATTTAACCAGCATGCACTTGCAAGCGTGGACACAACACCAAACCTCAAGTGCCACATGTGCAACTGATCACAAAGAAGGTAGTCAGCAACGCTACATTGTTTCCCCCACTGTAAGCCTATGGGTTAGCACAGCAGCAAATGTTGAGGTGTCGTTGCAAGGCCACAGCAGTCAGGGAATCCCACTGTTATATCAACGAAATACTGAATCTAGGCCATCAGAAAGAACACTGAATCCATCACCATCATCAACCCTCTCTCAGTCCGCCCTGTCCACCGCTACTTCCACCATATGCAGCTCTCAAGTGCAGCTCACCCTCCCAGACACTATGAGTAGGTCAAGAAAGTACTCAGTCTCTCATCCGCGTACACTGGGTTTGAACGCCCACATTGCCAAACTAATCTCGTTTGAGATAATGCCCTATCGTTTGGTGGAAAGCGCAGCTTTCCGCAAACTCATGGCCTATGCAGTACCACGCTATGACCTACCCAGTCGCCACTTCTTCTCTCGCAAAGCCATCCCAGCCCTCCACCATCATGTAAAAGACCGCATTGTCCATGCACTCCAGCAGTCAGTGAGTGGAAAGGTGCACCTCACAACTGATGCATGGTCCAGTCGGCATGGCCAGGGCCGTTACGTGTCCATCACTGCGCACTGGGTTAATGTGGTGGATGCAGGGTCCACAGGGGACAGCGGTGGTGGGACAGTGCTGCCTAGCCCACGGTATAGGAAACAGTTGGCTGTAGGCGTCAGACCCTCCTCCTCCTCCTCCTCCTCCAGAAGCGAAAGCTCGTCCACAGAGCGCAGTCGTACGAACACTCCATCTGCAGCTGCCACTGTTGCACACGAGGTGTCCCCCTATCGAGCAGCTAGTGGAAAGCGTCAGCAGGCTGTGTTGCAGATGATGTGTTTGGGCGACAGACACACCGCCGAGGTGCTGGCCGAGTACTTGAGGCGACAAACTGAGTCATGGCTGGGCAGTGTACATCTTGAGGCAGGCAAGGTAGTTAGTGATAACGGCCGTAATTTTGTGGCAGCCATAGCTCTTTCAAAACTCAGCCACATACCTTGCTTGGCTCACACCTTGAACCTGGTGGTGCAGTGCTTCCTCAAAAATTATCCGGAGTTAACAGCCCTGCTCCAGTAGGTGCGAAGACTGTGCGCTCACATCCGCCGGTCGCCTGTACACTCCATTAGTATGCAGAAGCTGCAGCGATTGCTCCACCTTCCCAACCACCGCCTCATTATCGACATTGCAACAAGGTGGAACTCCACCCTGCACATGGTGGAGCGGCTGTGCGAGCAGAGGCAGGCAATAATGCATTTGTGGGAGGATACACGGCCAGGCACTTTGAGAGCAGACATGGGGTTGACAGGTGTGCAGTGGTCGAAGCTGAAAGACCTCTGTAAAGTCCTTCAGTGTTTTGAGGAATGCACACGGCTGGTAAGCGCAGACGACGCCATCCTAAGCATGAGCATCCCACTTATGCGTCTGCTCATGCAAACTTTGACGCACCTTAAGGAGCAGGCGTCTGCAGCCAATGTTGATGAGGAGGAAGAGGAGGAGGGAATCCTTGATGACATTCAGCCATTGTCTGCTCAGGGACCTCTCCTGGATGAGGTGGAGGAAGAAGAGGAGGATGATGATGGGGATGATTACTTAGGGGAGGAGGATGCATCTCGTGGGGCAAGTGAAAATGTTGGCGTGGCAAGGTCTGGTACAGGGTTTGTGCGTGACTGGAGGGATGTGGATTTGCTAGAAAGTGCTCCTCCAACCAGCACTCGCAGTGCATCATTGACACCGGGAACATTGGCCCACATGTCAGATTACAGTATGCCTTGCAGATCCTAAAAAGGGACCCCCGCATTGCCAAAATGATGAACGATGACGACTACTGGTTGGCCAGCATCCTGGATCAACGCTATAAAGGCAAATTACAAAACATCATGCCACAGGAGAACCTTGACCTAATATTGGCTAATAGTTGAGCGAAACGGGTCGAAAAATTTCAAAAGTCGTCGCCTTTTGGCAAAGTCGGGTTTCATGAAACGAAACCCGACCCTAGGATGAGGTCGGCCACGAGGTCGGCGACTTACGCGCCAAAGTCGCGTTTCAAAAGTTTGTTTTGCGCTCTTTTTCAGCCAATCAGGATCCACGGACACTGTGGGCAACGTGATGACATAGGCTGGGGTCACCACCATCTTTCAGAAGGGCATGCAAGTGATTGGCTTGCTTTGGTGGGCATCACAGGGGTTATAAAAGGGCGTGCACGCCGACTGCCATCTTACTTCTGCCGATCTTTGCATAGGGAGAGGTTGCTGCTGCTGATTCTGTAGGGAGAGCGTTAGGCAGGGAAGAAGAAAAAAAAACTGCTTCTGCTGCTAGCGATTTTGCCTGTACAACACACCAGTCACTGTGTGTGCAGTGCAAGGGAAGGCTATATTGTGGTGGATCAGCGGTGTTGGTTGTTAGGCTGCCTTCTAAGGCTTCCTGACAGCTGCATTGCTGTTTACCCACTGCTCTGCAAACTGCTTTTTTAAAAGCAATCCCAATTTTTTTTTTTGTCCTGCTGAGGTACTGAGCGTGCATTTTTTCACACCATACAGCGGTGTACGCTCCTCACACAGTACCGTGTAACGGCTGTTATCACAGCCACAGTGAAGCTATCTGTGTGTCACTGTGGAAGGATAAGTGGAGGACTTGTTCCGTTCTTACAGACCTACACTCTAGGGAGATTCCTATTCTGCCCAATTCTACATACACCTTGTAGTTTGTGATACACTAGCCAATTTCTGCCTGTGACATAGCGCTCTGATATTCAGTGGGCCTCACACAATCCAAAAGTGTCCAGTGTCCACTAGTGTGTGCAGAAATTCAAAATCTCTGTGATCCTGTAGTCACTTTTTTCACACCTGTGCCATCGAGCCTGTGACATAGCGCTCTGATATTCATTGGGCCTCACACAATCCAGAAGTGTCCACTGTCCACTAGGGTGTGCAGAAATTCAAAATCTCCCTTATCCTGTAGTCACTTTTTTCACACCTGTGCCATCGAGCCTGTGACATAGCGCTCTGATATTCAGTGGGCCTCACACAATCCAAAAGTGTCCAGTGTCCACTAGTGTGTGCAGAAATTCAAAATCTCCCTTATCCTGTAGTCACTTTTTTCACACCTGTGCCATCGAGCCTGTGACATAGCGCTCTGATATTCAGTGGGCCTCACACAATCCAAAAGTGTCCAGTGTCCACTAGTGTGTGCAGAAATTCAAAATCTATGTGATCCTGTAGTCACTTTTTTCACACCTGTGCCATCGAGCCTGTGACATAGCGCTCTGATAGTCAGTGGGCCTCACACAATCCAAAAGTGTCCAGTGTCCACTAGTGTGTGCAGAAATTCAAAATCTCTGTGATCCTGTAGTCACTTTTTTCACACCTGTGCCATCGAGCCTGTGACATAGCGCTCTGATATTCAGTGGGCCTCACACAATCCAAAAGTGTCCAGTGTCCACTAGTGTGTGCAGAAATTCAAAATCTCCCCTGTCCTATAGACACCTTGTACCTTTTTTTACATTACTATATAGTTTGTTGGATTTTGTCTACATTTCTACAAAAAATGAGGAAGGCTGGTGGAAGAGGCCGTGGAATTGGGCGGGGGTTGGCAGCTGGTAATGATGGTGTTGGTGGTGGATCTGATGGTAGTGGCAAGAGCAAAATAGGACCGAATGCAGGAGGTGTTGAGCCTGCGTCATCGTCTGGCTCCATAAGGCTTCGAAAGCTTAGTTTTCTAGGAGTTGGCAAACCGCTTTTAAAGCCAGAGCATCAGGAAAAAGTTTTGTCTTACATTGCTGACTCAGCCTCCAGCTCTATCGCCTCCTCTTCTGAAGTTGTAAAAAGTAAAAGCACTGAGTCGTCATTGGAGGCTCTTGTTCATGAACCACACCTTTCCTTGTGTCCTTCACCCCAACCAAGATTGAAGGATGACGCAGGCCATACTACTCATTACTCCATGGAGCTGTTTTCACATACCATGCCTGGATTATCAAGTCAAATGGTGAATTACCCAGGCCAAGATGAATCTGACATGGAGTGCACTGATGCACAACCGCTGATTGATGATTCTGCTGGTACATTCACTCAGAGCACTACATTGTCCTCGCAGTGTACAGAGCCAGATTCTGACCCTGATGAGACTCAGGTGCCCCTTCCCGCACACTATACCACCATACACGGTGACACAGAGGAAGGTGCACATGACATTGAAGAGGAGGTGATGGATGACCCAGTTGTTGACCCAGATTGGCATCCATTGGGGGAAGAGGGTGCTGCTTCCAATAGATCAGATGAGGAGGAGCATCCACAGCAGACATCGACATCGCAACAGCTGTTATCTGGCAGGCCCGGAGCACTCCAAAGACAGGTTCCAAAAATCAAAAGAGTTGCTGGACAGCTTGTCCAGAGGGTCAAAAGATCACAGCGTGCTAGGCCGCAAAATGTCTGCCAAAGTAGGAAGAGTGCACTGTGGCACTTTTTTGAACAAAATCCTCATGATCAGGCCAAGGTTATCTGAAGTGCGCAAAGACCTTTAGCCGAGGGAAAAATTTGAATACCAGTTGCATGCTTAGACATTTAACCACCATGCACTTGCAAGCGTGGACACAACACCAAACCTCAAGTGCCACATGTGCAACTGATCACAAAGAAGGTAGTCAGCAACGCTACATTGTTTCCCCCACTGTAAGCCCACCGGTTAGCACAGCAGCAAATTTTGAGGTGTCGTTGCAAGGCCACAGCAGTCAGGGAATCCCACTGTTATATCAACAAAATACTGAATCTAGGCCATCAGAAAGAACACCAACTCCATCACCATCATCAACCCTCTCTCAGTCCGCCCTGTCCACCGCTACTTCCACCATATGCAGCTCTCAAGCAGCTCACCCTCCCAGACACTATGAGTAGGTCAAGAAAGTACTCAGTCTCTCATCCGCGTACACTGGGTTTGAACGCCCACATTGCCAAACTAATCTCATTTGAGATGATGCCCTATCGGTTGGTGGAAAGTGCAGCTTTCCGCGAACTCATGGCCTATGCAGTACCACGCTATGACCTACCCAGTCGCCACTTCTTCTCTCGCAAAGCCATCCCAGCCCTCCACCATCATGTAAAAGACCGCATTGTCCATGCACTCAAGCAGTCAGTGAGTGGAAAGGTGCACCTCACAACTGATGCATGGTCCAGTCGGCATGGCCAGGGCCGTTATGTGTCCATCACTGCGCACTGGGTTAATGTGGTGGATGCAGGGTCCACAGGGGACAGCGGTGGTGGGACAGTGCTGCCTAGCCCACGGTATAGGAAACAGTTGGCTGTAGGCTTTCGACCCTCCTCCTCCTCCTCCTCCTCCAGAAGCGAAAGCTCGTCCACAGAGCGCAGTCGTACGAGCACTCCATCTGCAGCTGCCACTGTTGCACACGAGGTGAACCCCCTATCGAGCAGCTAGTGGAAAGCGTCAGCAGGCTGTGTTGCAGATGATGTGTTTGGGCGACAGACACACCGCCGAGGTGCTGGCCGAGTACTTCAAGCGACAAACTGAGTCATGGCTGGGAAGTGTACATCTTGAGGCAGGCAAGGTAGTTAGTGATAACGGCCGCAATTTTGTGGCAGCCATAGCCCTTTCAAAACTCAGCCACATACCTTGCTTGGCTCACACCTTGAACCTGGTGGTGCAGTGCTTCCTCAAAAATTATCCGGAGTTAACAGCCCTGCTCCAGAAGGTGCAAAGACTGTGCTCGCACATCCGCCGGTTGCCTGTACACTTCGTTCGTATGCAGAAGCTGCAGCGATTGCTCCACCTTCCCAACCACCGCCTCATTATCGACATTGCAACAAGGTGGAACTCCACCCTGCATATGGTGAAGCGGCTGTGCGAGCAGAGGCAGGCCATAATGCATTTGTGGGAGGATACACGGCCAGGCACTTTGAGAGCAGACATGGAGTTGACAGGTGTGCAGTGGTCGAAGCTGAAAGACTTCTGTAATGTCCTTCAGTGTTTTGAGGAATGCACACGGCTGGTAAGCGCAGACGACGCCATCCTAAGCATGAGCATCCCACTTATGCGTCTGCTCATGCAAACTTTGACGCACCTTAAGGAGCAGGCGTCTGCAGCCAATGTTGATGAGGAGGAAGAGGAGGAGGGAATCCTTGATGACATTCAGCCATTGTCTGCTCAGGGACCTCTCCTGGACGAGGTGGAGGAAGAAGAGGAGGAGGAGGATGATGATGGGGATGATTACTTAGGGGAGGAGGATGCATCTCGTGGGGCAAGTGAAAATGTTGGCGTGGCAAGGTCTGGTACAGGGTTTGTGCGTGACTGGAGGGATGTGGATTTGCCAGAAAGTGCTCCTCCAACCAGCACTCGCAGTTAGAGTTGAGCGATACCGTCCGATACTTCAAAGTATCGGATCGGAATGGATCGGCCGATCTTAAAAAAAAGTATCGGTATCGCCGATTCCGATACCGGAAGTCCCACTCAAGTCTATGGGACTTCCGGTATCGGAATAAGAAAAACCCTGTTTTTGCCTTGTACAGCCTCTCTGGGGTCTGTACGGGCCTTTCGGGGGGCTGTGCCGGCCTGCCAGGGGGTCTGTGCAGGCTCCGGTGGTTTGTGCCGGCCTGCCGGGGGGCTGTGCCGGCCTGCCGGGGGGGCTGTGCAGGCTCCGGTGGGCTGTGCCGGCCTGCCGGGGGGCTGTGCAGGCTCCGGTGGGCTGTGCCGGCCTGCCGGGGGGCTGTGCCGGCCTGCCGGTGGTCTGTGCAGGCTCCGGTGGGCTGTGCCGGCCTGCCGGGGGGCTGTGCCGGCCTGCCGGGGGGCTGTGCAGGCTTCGGGGGTCTGTGCAGGCATCGTCCGATGGGACTACAAGTCCCATCGGGCGATGCCTGCTACCATGACAGTGATTGACACATTAGCCAATGATGGGACAGTAGTAGTCCCATCATCCGGCTAATGTGTTGAATGTAAAAAAAAAAAAAAAATTACATACTACATACATGCTACATTCATACTACATACATGCGACATTCATACTACATATATACTACATGCAACATACATACTACATATATACTACATGCATGCAACATGCATACTACATATATACTATATGCATGCAACATGCATACTACATATATACTACATGCTACATACATACTACATATATGCTACATATATACTACATGCATGCTACATACATACTGCATGCTACATACATACTGCATGCTACATACATACTACATATATACTACATGCATGCTACATACATACTACATATATACTACATACATACTACATGCATGCTACATGCTACATACATACCACATACATACTACATACATACTACATACATACTACATGCTACATACATACTACATATATACTACATGCATGCTACATACATACTACATGCTACATATATACTACATGCTACATACATACTACATGCATGCTACATACATACTACATACATACTACATGCATGCTACATACATACTACATGCTACATACATACTACATATATACTACATGCATGCTACATACATACTACATGCTACATACATACGACATACATACTACATATATACTACATGCATGCTACATACATACTGCATGCTACATGCATGCTACATACATACTACATACATACTACATGCTACATACATACCACATATATACTACATACATCCTACATAATACATTCATACAATACATACATAGACATACAGTACATATAACATAGAGTAACATACTTACCAATACTTGTCACATTGTTCCCCGAAGCCATTGTCTTTTAAAGGAATAAATATTAACATAACAAACCACAAAAATACTCACCCCCGATCCGAAGCAGTCCACGAGTGTGTCCCACGACGATCTTGGGTAGAGAACTGCAGCATCAGCTGATGCCGCCGTTCTCTACGGGCTGCAGGAATCCAATGACGGAAGGTAGGTATCCTTCCTCACTGTATTCCTCCGCCACTTAAAAAAAAAAAAAGTCCCTAGTCTCACTTTATGCCATTGCTGCTTGGGAAATTCCCACACAGCAATGGCATAAAGTGAGACTAGGGACTTTTTTTTTTAAGTGGCGGAGGAATACAGTGCGGAAGGATACCTACCTTCCGTCATTGGATTCCTGCAGCCCGTAGAGAGCGGCAGCATCAGCTGATGCTGCAGTTCTCTACCCAAGATCGTCGTGGGGCACACTCGTGGACTGCTTCGGATCATGGGTGAGTATTTTTGTGGTTTGTTATGTTAATATTTATTCCGTAAAAGACAATGGCTTCGGGGAACAATGTGACAAGTATTGGTAAGTATGTTACTCTATGTTATATGTACTGTATGTCTATGTATGTATTGTATGAGTGTATTGTATGTAGCATGCATGTAGTATGTATGTAGCATGTAGTATGTATGTAGCATGCAGTATGTATGTAGCATGCATGTAGTATTTATGTAGCATGCATGTAGTATGTAGTATGTATGTAGCATGTAGTATGTATGTAGCATGCATGTAGTATATATGTAGTATGTATGTAGTATGTATGTAGCATGTAGTATGTATGTAGCATGCATGTTGTATGTATGTAGCATGCATGTAGTATGTATGTAGCATGCATGTAGCATGCATGTAGTATGTATGTAGCATGTATGTAGTATGCATGTAGTATATATGTAGTATGTATGTTACATGTAGTTTATATGTAGTATGCATGTTGCATGCATGTAGTATATATGTTGTATGTATGTTGCATGCATGTAGTATATATGTAGTATGTATGTTGCATGCATGTAGTATATATGTAGTATGTATGTTGCATGCATGTAGTATATATGTAGTATGTATGTTGCATGCATGTAGTATGAATGTAGCATGTATGTAGCATGCATGTAGTATGCATGTTGCATGTAGTATATATGTAGTATGTATGTTACATGTAGTATATATGTAGTATGCATGTTGTATGTATGTAGCATGTATGTAGCACGTAATTTTTTTTTTTTTTTTTTTTACATTCAACACATTAGCCGGATGATGGGACTACTACTGTCCCATCATTGGCTAATGTGTCAATCACTGTCATGGTAGCAGGCATCGCCCGATGGGACTTGTAGTCCCATCGGACGATGCCTGCACAGACCCCCGAAGCCGGCACAGCCCCCCGGAGCCTGCACAGACCACCGGCAGGCCGGCACAGCCCCCCGGCAGGCCGGCACAGCCCACCGGAGCCTGCACAGACCACCGGCAGGCCGTCACAGCCCCCTGGCAGGCCGGCACAGACCACCGGAGCCTGCACAGACCCCCTGGCAGGCCGGCACAGCCCCCCGAAAGGCCCGTACAGACCTCAGAGAGGCTGTACAAGGCAAAAATAGGGTTTTTCTTATTCCGATACCGGAAGTCCCATAGACTTGAATGGGACTTCCGGTATCGGAATCGGCGATACCGATACTTTTTTTTAAGATCGGCCGATCCATTCCGATCCGATACTTTGAAGTATAGAACGGTATCGCTCAACTCTAGTGGACACAACACCAAACCTCAAGTGCCACATGTGCAACTGATCACAACGAAGGTAGTCAGCAACGCTACATTGTTTCCCCCACTGTAAGCCCACCGGTTAGCACAGCAGCAAATGTTGAGGTGTCGTTGCAAGGCCACAGCAGTCAGGGAATCTCACTGTTATATCAACGAAAGACTGATTCTAGGCCATCAGAAAGAACACCAATTCCATCACCATCATCAACCCTCTCTCAGTCCGCCCTGTCCACCGCTACTTCCACCATATGCAGCTCTCAAGTCCAGCTCACCCTCCCAGACACTATGAGTAGGTCAAGAAAGTAATCAGTCTCTCATCCGCGTACACTGGGTTTGAACGCCCACATTGCCAAACTAATCTCGTTTGAGATGATGCCCTTTCGGTTGGTCGAAAGCACAGCTTTCCGCGAACTCATGGCCTATGCAGTACCACGCTATGACCTACCCAGTCGCCACTTCTTCTCTCGCAAAGCCATCCCAGACCTCCACCATCATGTGAAAGACCGCATTGTCCATGCACTCAAGCAGTCAGTGAGCGGAAAGGTGCACCTCACAACTGATGCATGGTCCAGTCGGCATGGCCAGGGCCGTTACGTGTCCATCACTGCGCACTGGGTTAATGTGGTGGATGCAGGGTCCACAGGGGACAGCGGTGGTGGGACAGTGCTGCCTAGCCCACGGTATAGGAAACAGTTGGCTGTAGGCGTCCGACCCTCCTCCTCCTCCTCCAGAAGCGAAAGCTCGTCCACAGAGCGCAGTCGTACGAGCACTCCATCTGCAGCTGCCACTGTTGCACACGATGTGTCCCCCTATCGAGCAGCTAGTGGAAAGCGTCAGCAGGCTGTGTTGCAGATGATGTGTTTGGGCAACAGACACACCGCCGACGTGCTGGCCGAGTACTTGAAGCGACAAACTGAGTCATGGCTGGGCAGTGTACATCTTGAGGCAGGCAAGGTAGTTAGTGATAACGGCCGTAATTTTGTGGCAGCCATAGTCCTTTCAAAACTCAGCCATATACCTTGCTTGGCTCACACCTTGAACCTGGTGGTGCAGTGCTTCCTCAAAAATTATCCGGAGTTAACAGCCCTGCTCCAGAAGGTGCGAAGACTGTGCGCGCACATCCGCCGGTCGCCTGTACACTCCGTTCGTATGCAGAAGCTGCAGCGATTGCTCCACCTTCCCAACCACCTCCTCATTATCGACATTGCAACAAGGTGGAACTCCACCCTGCACATGGTGGAGCGGCTGTGCGAGCAGAGGCAGGCCATAATGCATTTGTGGGAGGATACACGGCCAGGCACTTTGAGAGCAGACATGGAGTTGACAGGTGTGCAGTGGTCGAAGCTGAAAGACCTCTGTAAAGTCCTTCAGTGTTTTGAGGAATGCACACGGCTGGTAAGCGCAGACGACGCCATCCTAAGCATGAGCATCCCACTTATGCGTCTGTTCATGAAAACTTTGATGCACCTTAAGGAGCAGGCGTCTGCAGCCAATGTTGATGAGGAGGAAGAGGAGGAGGGAATCCTTGATGACATTCAGCCATTGTCTGCTCAGGGACCTCTCCTGGACGAGGTGGAGGAAGAAGAGGAGGAGGAGGAGGATGATGGGGATGATTACTTAGGGGAGGAGGATGCATCTCGTGGGGCAAGTGAAAATGTTGGCGTGGCAAGGTCTGGTACAGGGTTTGTGCGTGACTGGAGGGATGTGGATTTGCCAGAAAGTGCTCCTCCAACCAGCACTCGCAGTGCATCATTGACACCGGGATCATTGGCCTACATGTCAGATTATGCCTTGCAGATCCTAAAAAGGGACCCACGCATTGTCAAAATGATGAACGATGACGACTACTGGTTGGCCAGCATCCTGGATCCACGCTATAAAGGCAAATTACAAAACATCATGCCACAGGAGAACCTTGACCTAATATTGGCTAATAAACAAGCAACTCTGGTAAATCGGTTGCTTGAGGCATTCCCAGCACACAGCAGCGGTGATGGTTCTCACACGAGCCGTACGGGCCGGGGGCAGCTTGGCAGAGGTGTTCGTGGTGCACACAGCAGAAGTGGCGTTGGAGACAGGGGTTTCATGACAATGTTGTGGACTGATTTTTCAAGTACCGCTCACACAACTGGTAATACAGCATCGATGGAAAGTGACAGGAGACAGCAGTTGTCAACTATGGTTACAAACTACTTTTCCTCCCATATCGATGTTCTCCCACACAGGTCATTCCCCTTTGACTATTGGGCCGCTAAACTGGACACCTGGCCTGAATTGGCACAATATGCCTTACAGGAGCTCGCTTGCCCAGCTGCAAGTGTGCTATCGGAAAGAGTCTTCAGTGCAGCTAGATCAATCCTGACAGAAAAAAGGACCCGTCTGTCAACCCAAAATGTGGATGATCTAACCTTCATTAAAATGAACCACGCATGGGTTTCCAAGGATTTTGTCCCACCTTCCTCTGATGACACATAGGGTGACAGAAAAATGGCTTGCTTTGGTCCACCTCTTCCAGGGACTTGACCTATTTCACCTTTTGCATCAGCTGAATGTCCAACATCAACATATGCCACTTTCTAAAACTCCCTAACTGTGCTGCCTCCCCCCCATGGCCGGGGTCACCACCTAGCGCACGACACCGTGCGAGTGCCGTTGCCCTGGACAGGTGGGTAGGCCGACTCTTGGGCGCGGGCACTGGTACAGGGTCCTTCATAGTGCAATCAAGTGTCTCTGACGGTGGTGGTGCACACCCGCCGTCAGACACACCGCCATACTATGAGGGGCCCAGTGCCAGTACCGACACCCACGAGTGGGCCCCCTTGCTTGGGCAGGGCCCCAGCATTTGCAATCTTTACCTCTCCCTGCTCCTCCGCTGTGTAGTCTGGGCCGTCAAATCCATACTGTGCCTGACACCGTCTGAGCCTGCCTCCTGATGTATAGACATATATTTTGAATGTGTACGCTATCCATACATGTTATCCGGGGATATGGTACCCTTTCTAACCTTTGTGCAATCACGTGCAATCCATACTGGGCCTAACACCGTCTGAGCCTGCCTCCTGAGACATATATTTTGAATGTGTACGCTATCCATACATGTTATCCGGGGATACGATACCCTTTCTAACCTTTGTACAATCACGTGCAATCCATATTGGGCCTAACACCATCTGAGCCTGCCTCCTGAGACATATATTTTGAATGTGTACGCTATCCATACATGTTATCCGGGGATACGGTACCCTTTCTAACCTTTGTGCAATCACGTGCAATCCATACTGGGCCTAACACCGTCTGAGCCTGCCTCCTGAGACATATATTTTGAATGTGTACGCTATCCATACATGTTATCCGGGGATACGGTACCCTTTCTAACCTTTGTGCAATCACGTGCAATCCATACTGGGCCTAACACCGTCTGAGCCTGCCTCCTGAGACATATATTTTGAATGTGTACGCTATCCATACATGTTATCCGGGGAAACGGTACCCTTTCTAACCTTTGTGCAATCACGTGCAATCCATACTGGGCCTAACACCATCTGAGCCTGCCTCCTGAGACCTATATTTTGAATGTGTACGCTTTCCATACATGTTCTCCGGGGATATGGTACCCTTTCTAACCTTTGTGCAATCACGTGCAATCCGTGCTGGGCCTAACACCGTCTGAGCCTGCCTCCTGAGACATATATTTTGAATGTGTACGCTATCCATACATGTTATCCGGGGATACGGTACCCTTTCTAACCTTTGTGCAATCACGTGCAATCCATACTGGGCCTAACACCGTCTGAGCCTGCCTCCTGAGACATATATTTTGAATGTGTACGCTATCCATACATGTTATCCAATGATACGGTACCCTTTCTAACCTTTGTGCAATCACGTGCAATCCATACTGGGCCTAACACCGTCTGAGCCTGCCTCCTGAGACATATATTTTGAATGTGTACGCTATCCATACATGTTATCCGGGGATACGGTACCCTTTCTAACCTTTGTGCAATCACGTGCAATCCATACTGGGCCTAACACCGTCTGAGCCTGCCTCCTGAGACATATATTTTGAATGTGTACGCTATCCATACATGTTATCCGGGGAAACGGTACCCTTTCTAACCTTTGTGCAATCACGTGCAATCCATACTGGGCCTAACACCGTCTGAGCCTGCCTCCTGAGACATATATTTTGAATGTGTACGCTATCCATACATGTTATCCGGGGATACGGTACCCTTTCTAACCTTTGTGCAATCACGTGCAATCCATACTGGGCCTAACACCATCTGAGCCTGCCTCCTGAGACATATATTTTGAATGTGTACGCTATCCATACATGTTATCCGGGGAAACGGTACCCTTTCTAACCTTTGTGCAATCACGTGCAATCCATACTGGGCCTAACACCGTCTGAGCCTGCCTCCTGAGACATTTATTTTGAATGTGTACGCTATCCATACATGTTATCCGGGGAAACGGTACCCTTTCTAACCTTTGTGCAATCACGTGCAATCCATACTGGGCCAAACACCGTCTGAGCCTGCCTCCTGATGTATAGACATATATTTTGAATGTGTACGCTATCCATACATGTTATCTGGGGATACGGTACCCTTTCTCACCTTTGTGCAATCACGTGTAATCTAGAGTTGAGCGATACCGTCCGATACTTCAAAGTATCGTATCGGATGGTACCGGCCGATCTTTAAAAAAAGTATCGGTATCGCCGATTCCGATACCGGAAGTCCCATTCAAGTCTATGGGACTTCCGGTATCGGAATAAGAAAAACCCTTTCCTGCCCTTGTACAGCCTCTCTGGGGTCTGTACGGGCCTTTCGGGGGGCTGTGCCGGCCTGCCAGGGGGTCTGTGCAGGCTCCGGTGGTCTGTGCCGGCCTGCCGGTGGTCTGTGCAGGCTCCGGGGGGCTGTGCCGGCCCGCCGGGGGCTGTGCCGGCCTGCCGGGGGGCTGTGCAGGCTCCGGGGGGCTGTGCCGGCCTGCCGGGGGGCTGTGCCGGCCTGCCGGGGGGCTGTGCAGGCTCCGGGGGGCTGTGCCGGCCTGCCGGGGGGCTGTGCCGGCCTGCCGGGGGGCTGTGCAGGCTCCGGGGGGCTGTGCCGGCCTGCCGGGGGGCTGTGCCGGCCTGCCGGGGGGCTGTGCCGGCCTGCCGGTGGTCTGTGCAGGCTCCGGGGGTCTGTGCAGGCATCGTCCGATGGGACTACAAGTCCCATCGGGCGATGCCTGCTACCATGACAGTGATTGACACATTAGCCAATGATGGGACAGTAGTAGTCCCATCATCCGGCTAATGTGTTAAATGTAAAAAAAAAAAAAAAAATACTACATACATACTACATGCATGCTACATACATACTACATGCTACATACATACTACATATATACTACATACATACTACATACATGCTACATACATACTGCATGCTACATACATACTACATACATACTACATACATACTACATGCATGCTACATACATACTACATATATACTACATGCATGCTACATACATACTACATGCTACATACATACTACATATATACTACATACATACTACATACATGCTACATACATACTGCATGCTACATACATACTACATACATACTACATACATACTACATGCATGCTACATGCATACTACATGCATGCTACATACATACTACATGCATGCTACATACTACATACTACATATATACTACATGCATGCTACATACATACTACATGCTACATACATACCACATACATACTACATACATACTACATACATACTACATGCTACATACATACTACATATATACTACATGCATGCTACATACATACTACATGCTACATACATACCACATACATACTACATACATACTACATACATACTACATGCTACATACATACTACATATATACTACATGCATGCTACATACATACTACATGCTACATACATACCACATACATACTACATACATGCTACATATATACTACATGCATGCTACATACATACTACATATATACTACATGCATGCTACATACATACTGCATGCTACATGCATGCTACATACATACTACATACATACTACATGCTACATACATACCACATATATACTACATACATACAATACATTCATACAATACATACATAGACATACAGTACATATAACATAGAGTAACATACTTACCAATACTTGTCACATTGTTCCCCGAAGCCATTGTCTTTTCCGGAATAAATATTAACATAACAAACCACAAAAATACTCACCCACGATCCGAAGCAGTCCACGAGTGTGTCCCACGACGATCTTGGGTAGAGAACTGCAGCATCAGATGATGCTGACGTTCTCTACGGGCTGCAGGAATTTCCCACGCAGCAATGGCATAAAGTGAGACTAGGGACTTTTTTTTTTTAAGTGGCGGAGGAATACAGTGCGGAAGGATACCTACCTTCCGTCATTGGATTCCTGCAGCCCGTAGAGAACGTCAGCATCATCTGATGCTGCAGTTCTCTACCCAAGATCGTCGTGGGACACACTCGTGGACTGCTTCGGATCGTGGGTGAGTATTTTTGTGGTTTGTTATGTTAATATTTATTCCGGAAAAGACAATGGCTTCGGGGAACAATGTGACAAGTATTGGTAAGTATGTTACTCTATGTTATATGTACTGTATGTCTATGTATGTATTGTATGAATGTATTGTATGTATGTAGTATATATGTGGTATGTATGTAGCATGTAGTATGTATGTAGTATGTATGTAGCATGCATGTAGCATGTAGTATGTATGTAGAATGCATGTAGTATATATGTAGTATGTATGTAGCATGCATGTAGTATATATGTAGCATGTATGTAGTATGTATGTGGTATGTATGTAGCATGTAGTATGTATGTAGCATGCATGTAGTATATATGTAGTATGTATGTAGCATGTAGTATGTATGTAGTATGTATGTAGTATGTATGTGGTATGTATGTAGCATGTAGTATGTATGTAGCATGCATGTAGTATATATGTAGTATGTATGTAGCATGTAGTATGTATGTAGTATGTATGTAGTATGTATGTGGTATGTATGTAGCATGTAGTATGTATGTAGCATGCATGTAGTATATATGTAGTATGTAGTATGTATGTAGTATGTATGTGGTATGTATGTAGCATGTAGTATGTATGTAGCATGCATGTAGTATATATGTAGTATGTATGTAGTTTGTATGTGGTATGTATGTAGCATGTAGTATGTATGTAGCATGCATGTAGCATGCATGTAGTATGTATGTAGCATGCATGTAGT
Source organism: Dendrobates tinctorius (assembly GCF_039654945.1). Classification (NCBI taxonomy): domain Eukaryota; kingdom Metazoa; phylum Chordata; class Amphibia; order Anura; family Dendrobatidae; genus Dendrobates; species Dendrobates tinctorius. The sequence goes on along the minus strand of NW_027361823.1, from coordinate 19,013,301 downwards.
ATGTATGTAGCATGCATGTAGTATGTATGTAGTATGTATGTAGTATGTATGTAGCATGCAGTATGTATGTAGCATGTATGTAGTATGTATGTAGTATACATGTAGTATGTATGTAGCATGTAGTATGTATGTAGCATGCATGTAGTATATATGTAGTATGTATGTAGCATGCATGTAGTATGTATGTAGTATGTATGTAGTATGTATGTAGCATGCAGTATGTATGTAGCATGTATGTAGTATGTATGTAGTATATATGTAGTATGTATGTAGCATGTAGTATGTATGTAGCATGCATGTAGTATGTATGTAGTATTTTTTTTTTTTTTAACATTTAACACATTAGCCGGATGTTGGGACTATTACTGTCCCATCATTGGCTAATGTGTCAATCACTGTCATGGTAGCAGGCATCGCCCGATGGGACTTGTAGTCCCATCGGACGATGCTTGCACAGACCCCCGGACATCAGCACAGCCCCCCGGCAGGCCGGCACAGCCCCCCGGCAGGCCGGTACAGACCCCCACAGGGTGCACAGACCACCGGCAGGCCGGCACAGCCCCCCGGCAGGCCGGTACAGACCCCGGGCAGTCCACACAGCCCCCCGGCAGGCCGGCACAGCCCCCCGGCAGGCCGGCAGAGACCCCCGGAAGGCCCGAAATGACGGCGCATCATGATGCGCACACACCGCGCATCATGATGACGTCAGGCCGTCAATCAACTGAACTTCCGATTCCGATGCCGAATTCCGATATTGAAAAAATATCGGAAGTCGGTATCGGAATTCCGATACAGCAAGTATCGGCCGATACCCGATACTTGCGGTATCGGAATGCTCAACACTAGTGTAATCCATACTGGGCGTGAGAACGGCTGGCGAGCTGTTAAGCAAGCTACAGCACCTGTGGTTTGCACACGTAAGTTTTTCATTTTTTCAGGAATGACGGTTAGGCCTAATTCCGGAACTGCGGTTGACCTGCACTTACTGGGAAATCATTGTTCGCGGGTAATAATTGTAATCAGTGATCCCCATCACTAACGTTGTTCAGCGGGTTATCTGCACCTGTAAGCGACAAACGCTGGCCTTTTCAGTGTAGCGCACATGCAGCCACGGACATGTAAGGGCATGACACACCAGTTATTGACCAATCTCATGTGCCAGCGCCTCACGTGTCCCTCTAGTAAGCCGGACTCGGACCGCGGGGCATGACGGAGTCTCGTTCGTTAACGGAATTAAGCTTGCAATGTGTGCATCTGTTCTGTAGCTGGCATGGTTGAGGTTTCCCAGGTGGAGTCGAATTTAACCGTAGGCTCCACTCCTGGTGGTGCCCTTCTGGACATTCCTTTAAGGTTCAGCTTTGCAACCATACTGCCCACGTAAAACAAACACTTTGCCTTCATGAACGCTGTTTGGAGGGTCATGACTCGTGGGAATAACGCCGCCCAATCAGTTAACCTGCTAGAGAGATCCTTCGTTGCTCCCAAGCATGACATCACACTCCCTAGGAAGAAGGTAATGCCAATGTGGCGACCGTACTCCTGGGGGCGACACAAGTGCACTGATGCCCAGCCACTGCTCGATGAATCTGCTGGTACATTGACCCAGACCACTACATTCCCCTCGCACGCTACACGACCTGAATCTGACCCTGATGAAACTCAGGTTACCCTTCCCATATACAGTTCCATCTTACACGGTGACAAAGAGGAAGCTGCAGATGAAAGTGCAGGTTCGGCCCACCCGCCATCAGACACACCACCGTACTATCAGGGGCCCTGTGCCAGTGCCGTCGCCAATGAGTGGGCCCCCCTGCTTGCCCAGGATCACAGCACTTGCAAAGTTGAAATACTGTGCAGTGAGATGGAAGATGGGGACGACGAGGAATCCAGACAAGTACAGGGATTCCCTAGCGAGTAGACTTATTTGATTGTTTTCAATGTTGGGACAGCAATTTTTGGGGAGCACTATACTCTGGAGAATGATAGATGGGGCCCACCATACACTGGAACATTCCAAAGGTGGACATCAGACACTGGAGCAGCATTTACAGGGCCCATTATACACTAGAGCATTAGAAATGGGGCCCATTATGTTTGGAGCATTATTTGGGCCCATAAGACAGTGGAGCTTCATCCATGGGGACCAACATATACTGTAGCATTATGTGGAGCTCATCATATACTGTTTCAAACATTATATGGGACCAATGATTCTGTATGGAGAAATAGATGGGCCTTGTCATGAGATGTAAAAAGTGAGGTATTTTTCATTGTACTATACCGCTATTTCTCTGCCGTATCGGAGCATGATGAGTTGTGGTATGTGTTAAAGGGGCGCTCTTTCGCCCAGGGCACATGAAAACCTGCAGCCAGCCCTCCCCCCCCACAACTTTAGCCAAATAACCCCCATTTTTCAGTGCGTAACTTGTATTATGAAGTTAATTAAGGTTGACAAGCTTAGGTAAGAAGAATTGATGCTTTTGGCATTCAAATGGGCACTGTAGGTGTGTTTCCTGTCCTCCTCTCACTGCCGACTTTTATTCCCCATTGACTTACATTGGGTTTCGTGTTTCGGGACGACCCCGACTTTTCCCTATAATCGGACGATCTTGCTCGACCAGACTTTTGGAAAAGTTGGGTTTCACGAAACGAAACGCGACCCTAAAAAACCAAAAGTCGCTCAACTCTAGTGGAGACATTGGTTGGAGGGAGCTAAACATCAAGTTGTGGTCCTCACTGACCACAAGAATTTGATTTACCTATAGTCGGCTAAACGCTTGAACCCTAGACAGGCTAGGTGGGCCTTGTTTTTTACACGTTTTGATTTTGTGGTCTCTTTTCTTCCTGGAACTAAGAATGTCAAGGCAGACACCCTCTCTAGGAGTTTCTTTGCTGATTCTCCTGTGGTGACCAAGCCTGCTACCATCTTATTCGAAGGGGTAGTTCTTTCTGCCATCTTGCCCGATTTGAGACTTGCTCTTCAAGAGTTCCAGGAGGACAAACCTGAGCGTTGTCCCAGTTGAAAGTTGTATGTTCCTGACCAGTGGAAGAAGAGAGTGATGTCTGAAGTTCATTGCTCTGCATTGGCTGGTCATCCAGGTATTTTTGGTACTAGAGATCTGGTGAGTCGCTCTTTTTGGTGGCCCACCTTGTCTCATGATGTCAGGAATTTTGTGCAGTCCTGTGGGACTTGCTCCCGGTCTAAATCTTGTTCTCGCTCTAGTGGGTTGTTGATGCCTTTGCCGGTCCCCAGGAGGCCATGGACCCTTATTTCAATGGATTTCATCTCTGATATGCCAGTCTCTCAAAGAATGACTGTTATTTGGGTGATTTGTGATAGGTTCTCTAAGATGGTTCATCTTGTACCACTCCCTAAGTTGCCATCTTCCTCTGAGTTGGTGCCCCTGTTTTTGCAACAGGTGGTTCGCTTACACGGAATTCCTGAGAACATTGTTTCTGATAGAGGAGTTCAGTTTGTGTCTAGATTTTGGAGGACTTTCTGTTCCAAGCTGGGAATTCAGTTGTCCTTCTCCTCTGCTTTTCACCCTCAGACCAATGGGCAGACAGAGAGAACAAACCAGACCTTGGAGTCGTATTTGAGATGTTTCATTTCCGCTGATCAGGAAGATTGGGTTTCATTTTTGCCCTTGGCCGAATTTGCTTTAAATAATAGAGCTAGTTCTGCCACTTTGATGTCACCTTTTTTTTGTAACTTTGGGTTTCATCCTCGATTTTCTTCAGGGCAGGTGGAGCCCTCTGCCTGCCCAGGTGTTGACACTGTGGTGGAGAGAATGCACCAGATCTGGGACCAAGTGGTGGATAAGTTATCTCTCTCCCAGGAAAAGGCCCAGCGGTTTTCCAATCGACATAGGACCATTGGTCCCCAGTTTAAGATTGGTGATATGGTGTGGTTATCATCAAAAAATATTGCTATGAAGGTGGCTTCTCCTAAGTTTAAGCCTGGATTTATTGGACCTTACAAGATTTTGGAGATTATTAATCCGGTCTCTTTTCGTTTGGCTCTTCCTGTCACATTTAAAATCCATAATGTGTTCCATAAGTCCTTGTCAGGGAGGTTTGTTGAACCAGTTGTTCCTGGGGTGGCACCTCCAGACCCTGTATTGGTTGAAGGTAACATGGAATATGAGGTAGAGAAAATACTGGATTCCCGTCTGGCTAGACGGAGACTCCAGTATTTGGTTAAGTGGAAGGGTTATGGTCAGGAAGATAATTCCTGGGTCTCTGCCTCTGATATTCATGCCAAAAGATTGGTGCGTGCCTTTCATCGGGCTCACCCTGATCGCCCTGGTGGCGTGGTTGAGGGTTCGGTGACCCCTCCTCAAGGGGGAGGTACTGTTGTGAGTTCATTTTCCCCTTCGTCACTGAAGTCTGGTGAACTCCCTATTCTGGTAAAGGAAGGTAATGAGCCTGATTATCAGGCACCTGAGCCTAATGAGGATGACTGGCTGAGTGGAGTCACGGACTGGATATAAGGCTGCCAACGCCCTTCTGCCCTGCGGGTGATTTCTCTGTGGACTTCTAGGACACCAGTCTGATTCCTGCTCCTCTAAAGCTAAGTTTTCTGCTTTGCCTGTTAGCATTTGTGTTTTGTTTTTGTTTTCCTTGCTTTTCTGGATTCTGCCATTCCCTGTTGGGGTGAGCTGAATCTCCTTTTGCCGTTTGCTCTGTCTTCAGAATATTCCTGAGTACTGACATAGCTTTTTTAAAGCCTAGCGTCTTCAGGGCCTTTTTCACTGTCAGTCTGTTGGCTCTCATTTTCATAGGGTTTTTCACGGATTGCAGACAGCAGCCTTCCTGTCCTTTCCTACCTAGTTAGCTTGGGCCCCAGCTTTGCTCAGTCTATCTTTCCGTCTGTGTTAGTGTTTTCATCTTGCTTCACCGTCATTTTATGTTGGGGGCTGCCTGTTGCTTTGGGGTCTGCTCTGGGGCAATTTAGATTTCCCCTTTCTTTCTTTAGGCCTATTTAATTCTCCGGCTGTGATCGAGGGGTCTAGGGCATCGTAGGAACCCCCCACGGCTACTGTTAGTTGTTGTGGATAGGATCAGGGGTCGGCAATCCGATAGCTGCCAACCTCTCTGGTTTTCTGGACTTAGCTAGCATTTCTGTTTTTGCCTCCTACGGTGACTCAATCATAACACTACACCATCTACGTGTCACTTCACCCACTCTGCCCTGGGACTACAGCCCTGCCTGTGGAGGGCTATAACATCATTGCTGCACCACACCATCAGTCCCAGAGGATCTGTCTGCAGCGTCGGCTTACATCTCCATTGCCGAACACCACAGGTGGCGTCACAAATCACTGATAAACTTACTTCACAATAAGCACAATGCAACAACCCCCTTTTTACATTGGGCACCCAGGGCCGCAGGCCGGGTCCCAGCTGCCGTGACATCTCCCAGTGAAGCTCATCGGGCCCGGTACCGAGTACCCCACAGCCCTGGGAGGGCGACCCAATTTTTGGTGTCATGAACAGGATGACGAGACCCGATGCCATCGGGTTCTGTGTGCCTAAGACTCAAACCTTTTGAAAATGTGCAGAAGACCCAATTTAATAGACTGTAAAATGAACGCTAGAAATGGCCACCGGCGCGGTGAAGAAGGGCGTGACAACATGGGTGGTCCTAAGAAAAGACCACAAACTGTCCTGGGCCTCCCCTGTCTGAACTTCTAAGAATATGCCACCCTCAGAAGGAGGGTTGGGAGCCGGTGGCGGGAAAAGAGCCCAGGAAGGAGGAAGAACGCCAGAACGCCATATTGGAAGGAGACGGGAGGAGGCCTGCGGAGCGCGAGGAGGTCAAGCTAAATCTCCTCGGTGCAATGACTGAAGGCTCCGACCCCACTTCCGAGATGAACCGCCGGCAGCTGGAGGAGGAGATTACCCGGCTAACACATCATCTGCAGCTGAGGCAGGAGGCGTTATGGAGGATGAACTGGCAGCACGCCCCGGAGGGGCCTACACCCGCGGTACCCCAGTCACCGGTACCCACTGTCGCTACACTGGATCTTCTCCAGGCAGACTCTGTGGAGCCTGTGGCCGCTGCCATACCATCGGCAGCATCTATCATCCCCTCTCTGCCGTCACCACCGGAGGAGTTGTATGAGACCCTGGGAGCTGAAGCGGAGGCAGAGGAGGTCCCGCTTGGACCTGATGTGCCGCGCAGGTCCCACCGGAGGCCCCCGCGGGACTGGAGCCACTATCCATTCCACTGCCATCTCCGGTATCCACCCGGGCAGCCACAACCACCACCGCTGCCACCCAGACCAGCACCAAGCCTGCACCGGAGCATCGTCAGGAGTCCCCAGGTACGTCTGATGCCCCTACACCTGGGAAGGCCTTGGGGTGTACCGCGGTCACAGCGGCTGGCCAGGTCATGTTAGATTTGGTCTGGGACCGGGATACCAGCCCCCAGGGGGAACCATCTGACCCTCTGGTGGTGGTGCCGCGGTCCACGGAGGGCAGAGGGTGGTCCCGGGAAGAGGAGGAAGATGATATGTGGGCCAAGTGCCAGGAGACCATAAGTCAACTGGCCACTGAGCAACGGGAGAGAGAACAGAGAAAGTTGGCAGTGTTGGGCCCTGACCTGGACCTCAAGGAGAAAGCTCGTGCTGGTCACTACGATCCCTGGGATTCGGCAGGATGGGGCTAGGTTCTTAACATGAACCATGAGCAGGGGTTCGGATTTATCTCTGATCCCAAACAGATCTCCAACCTGTTCTTCAATTGGAGAGATGTGGAGTCCCATCTGAAAAAGGGACACCCTGCTCGAAATCTGCAACCAGAGGATTACGTGACTTTCACCTGGCATGAGGGGCTAAGGGCATTGTACGCCCTAAATATACACCGCATCCCAGAGGATTTCATTGCTGCCGACAGGCAGGAGAAGCCTGCTGCTCCTCTACCCATAGTGATCACCAAGACTGTGATTGTACCGACCCCCATGTGCCCGGCTACAGTAACACCAATCCCACAGCCTCAAATCACCACCCCTGCTTTACCTCAGGCAGCAGCCATGCCAGCTGGGAACCGGCAATTCCTCAACCCAACAGGAGCTGGACGCCCAGAGCATCTCCCCTGGAAGCAGCCAAGCAACCAGCTTCCAGTACCCCAGGAGGTGATCATTAGCCATAACCTTGAGTTGAACTAACTTTTGTTGCCCAGGAGGGTATTAGCAAGTTTCCAGTTTTTCTATTTTCCCTATTTTTGATTATGATGTTTATTTGTTGATCCCATTGTTGCCCAGTTTTATTGGCAGCGTTCTTCTATTACTTGAACTGTGGAGATCATGGACGCCGAATGATCCAGAACTGTTATTGTAAATAGTTTGCACCTCTTTAGGTGCTTTCTCTTGGTTTTACATAGGAACCCTACCTTGGAACAAGGACTACCTCGTTATAGGGACATTTCAAGACACGATGGCTGGACCAATGTCTACTCTTTGCACTTATGGATAATGCTTAGTATTTTGAACCAGAAACTAGAAAGTGATAATGTGTAGTAAAAGTGTTAGTGACAGATTTTATAGGGTTCAATTAAGAAAGAAATATGGAGAATGTTTTAAAATATTTGAATAAAGATGTGAGAATTTAATAAAAGTATCCAGGTGACGAACCAGGTATTGACGGTTGTCACTCATTAAGAAAGTAGAAAATGTGAAAGATAACAAAGAAGTAATGTGTTGCAAGAAAATGTGTTACTGCAAGCTGATAGTGAATTTGCTTCCATAGCACTTTAAATTAGGTAGTATAACTTTAAATATAGTTAGACCGTTAAATTGTTTGCAACGTTCAACAAACAGTGCCTCCCACATTGGGAAGTTTAGTATAAGACATGCTTATTATGCAATACAAAAATTTGTATGTTCCTGTATTGTCAACTTTGTTTCCCTTGCAGCCCGCCCGTGGGCATGGTGTGCTTAATGGGGGGGTATGTGGCGCCCCTGAGGTTCAGTCGCCACAGAGGTACTGCACCTCCTCCTGAGGTGTGGTACCCCACCATCCAGGTAAGGTGGAGACACCCGACCACACTACAACACCTGCACCCCCACACCACAAAGTAGTGTAGCAAAGCACCTTCGGCGGCTCCCTGCTTGGAGTATAAAAAAGCACCCATTGGTGGCTCCCTGCTTGGAACACAAAACGTGCTGGGAGGTGGGTGTAGTTAGTTTATATTACAAAGAGCGGGAAGAGTTGAGGAATTGAGAAGTCAGTTGGTCAGTGAGTTGGAGAGAGAAGAAGATCCCTGGAGAGAGGGATAAATGGATGGAAGTGCGGCAGCAGATCCCAGTGACCTGGGTCTGCTGACACCGGAGAGGAAGAGAGAGAGCCACATAGACAGAAAGCCTGATTCTCCATAGAAAGAAAGATTAGTACGGAACGTGAGGAGTAAAAGAGAACAGAGGACGTGGGTTAGAAGCGAACCCTTCCTAGAAGTTCTAAGTGCAAAGCCGGGGCCCGGTCCCCGAGGTTGTATGGATACTAATGGTCCTGCAGCAGACACCGCAGGAATAGAAGTAGTGACCACTTTATTCCCACACAAGACTTGGGGGCACAACAGCAACTGGATAGTGAGCCGGGACTTAGTGGAAATGGAGTCCCCGAAGCAGGCTACAGCTGTCTGCCATACAAGTAGAGTTCATAAGAACATCGGACAGGAGGAACTCCAGTGTAACTCAGTACTAGGAGTACTTCATTTAAAGATGCTATAAGAGGAGACGTTCAGAAAGGCACATGTTGGCGGAGTGTTGGAAAGGAGTACTCCATCTGGCCAGGAGGTTGACTGAGTCCCTGATCCAGAGGACACAGCACGGAGGCAGGCACCTGTTTGTACAACAGACTGTGAGTAAAGCTTTGGAACTACATGCCCTGGTGTCCTCCACTCATTCCTGCGCCAACCTGCCCAGCACTGCTACATCCCTTGCGCCAGACACTACACCATCTACGTGTCACTTCACCCACTCTGCCCTGGGACTGCAGCCCTGCCTGTGGAGGGCTATAACATCATTGCTGCACAACACCATCAGTCCCAGAGGATCTGTCTGCAGCGTCGGCTTACATCTCCATTGCCGAACACCACAGTGGCGTCACAAATCACTTATAAACTTTCTTCACAATAAGCACAATGCAACAACCCCCTTTTAACATTGGGCACCCAGGGCCACGGACCGGGTCCAAGCTGCCATGACATCTCCCATTGAAGCTCATCGGGCCCGGTACCGAGTACCCCACAGCCATGGGAGGGCGACCCACCCACATCAGCAGAGGTAGCAAAACTACCAGCCTGACCACCACGAGCATGATCAGACACATGGCAGTGAAGCACCTGACTTTGTGGGCTGAACCTCAGGGTCAAGGAATAGAGCAAAATCGGCCAACTATAGGGAAAAGTCGGGGTCGTCCCGAAACACGAAACCCAATGTAAGTCAATGGAGAATTAAAGTCGGCAGTGAGAGGAGGACAGGAAACACACCAACAGTGCCCATTTGAATGCCAAAAGCATAAATTCTTGTTACTGAAGCTTGTCAACCTTAATTAACTTCATAATACTAGTTACGCACTGAAAAATGGGGGTTATTTGGCTACAGTTGTGGGGGGGGAGGGCTGGCTCCAGGTTTTCGTGGGCCCAGGGCCAAAGAGCTCCCCTTTAACACATACCACAACTCATGATGCTCTGATACGGCAGAGAAATAGCAGTATAGTGCAATGAAAAATACTTCACTTCTTACATCTCATAACTGATATCCATTTTAAATTCTCCAATACCTCCAAAAACGGACAGTATATAACTCCATACAGTATTATGGCCAGCGCTTAGTGCGCTATACAGAGTAATGAGGCCCATATATTTCTCCATACGGAATCATTATTCCCATATAATGTTTCAAACCGTATATGATGAGCTCCACATAATGCTACAGTATATGTTGGTCCCAATGGATGAAGCTCCACTGTCTTATGGGCCCAAATAATGCTCCATATATAATGGGCCCCATTTCTACTGCTCTAGTGTATAATGGGCCCTGTAAATGCTGCTCCAGTGTCTGATGTCCACCTTTGGAATGCTCCAGTGTGTGGTGGGCCCCATATATCATCCACCAGAGTATAGTGCTCCCCAAAAATTGCTGTCCCAACATTGAAAACAATTACATAAGTCTCCTTGCTAGGGAATCCCTGCACTACTCTGAACTCCTTGTCATCCCCATCTTCCATCTCACTGCTCTTGGCTGTTTAGGTCCTCCCACCGGCAGAGACTCTTTTGCGTACTATGCTGTGCCCTGTGCCAGTGCCATCGCCCATGAGTATGCCCCCCCACCTGCTCAAGGAACCTGCACTTTCATCTGCACCTTCCTCTTTGTCACCGTGTAAGGTGGTATAGTATGCGGGAAGGGGAACCTGAGTTTCCTCTGGGTCAGATTCTGGCTGTGTAGAGTGCGAGGGGAATGTAGTGGTCTGGGTCAATGTACCAGCAGCATCATCCAGCAGTGGCTGGGCATCAGTGCACTTGTGGCGTCCCCAAGAGTACGGTCGCCACTGTGGCATTGCCTTCCTCCTAGGGAGTGTGTTGTCAAGCTTGGGAGCAACGAAGGATCTCTCTAGCAGTGAAACCAACACACAACACATTTCCCACTCAAGGCCAGCAGGGAGACCTCTGAACCTGACTGCTGAGAAGCTACTCTCTGTGGTCGGGAGGAGGTAAGTTAGGGCACTCTGTGCAGGGAAGGGGAAGTGTGTGGACGTGAGAAGAGGAGCTGGAGGATGAGCAGAGTTAAGGCTCACTCCTAGCTGGAGAGCATGGTCCGGATTCCGGTCTCCGAGTTGGTAGGGACACTGACATTCCTGCAGCAGAAACCGGGGGAAGTAGCAGCTATAAATGCTCTGTACCCAACTAAGGCTCGGAGGCCCCAGCATCGACGTGTGCGAGGCAGAAGGAAAAGGCTACAGCTGTCTGCCATATAAGTAAAGTCTGAGGAACATCTGTTAGACAGGAGGAGTTTCAGTGAACCACGGTCCTGTGAGTGCTTCCCCCACAAGCGTTAGAAAGGAGACGTTCAGGAAGGTACATGTTGGTGGAGTGTTGGAAGGGAGCTTTCCATTCTGGTCCCGGAGGTTGGCAGAGGTCCTGACCCGGAGGACACAGCACGGAGGCAGGCATCTGTGTAAACTGCAGACTGTGAGTAAAGCTTTGGAACTGCACGCTCTGGTGTCCTACAGTTATTCCAGCACCGCTACATCTGGGTACCAGCACCTACACCACCTGTGCCTTTCCCCATCACTACATCTACACTTCCCTGGGACTCCAGCTCCACCTGTGGGGAGCTTCACCATCTTTGCTGCACAACACCATCAGTCCCAGAGGATCTGCATGCAGCGTCGGCCTAACATCTATGTTGCCGAACACCACAGGTGGCGTCAAACTATCTATATAAACTCTTTACCATTATACCACGCCATTTACATGGGCGCCCAGGGCCACCGTCCGGGTCACCGCTGCTGTGACACCTCCCACTGACACCGCCCCGGCACCGAGTACCCCACAGCCCTGGGAGGGCGACCCATATGCCGATTGCTGATCGGGCGGCGTTATTCCCACGAACCTCCAAACAGTGTCCTTGAAGGCAAAGTTTTTGGTTTCCAGGGGCAGTATGATTGCAAACCTGAACCTTAAAGGAATGTCCAAAAGGGCACCACCAGGAGTGGAGCCTGTGGCTTAATTGGACTGCACCCGGGAAACCACTACCATACAAGCTACAGAAAAGATGGACAGATTGCAAGCTTTGTCGATTCTGTGTGTGGTGTGGTATGTCCGTTTGTAGTTGTGCTAGCGATTTCTCAGCTTTATTCCGTTAACGACCGAGACTCCGGCATGGCCCCACGGTACGCGTCAAGCTTACTAGAGGGATACGCGAGGCTGTGGCACGTGAGATCGAGCAATAACAGGTTGAGCATTCCAGTACATGTCCAGGGCTGCATGCACGCTACACTGAAAGGACCAGCTTTTGTTGCTTACAGGTGCAGATAACCTGCTGAACTCCGTTAGTGATGGGGATCTGGGATTCAGATTATTCCTCGCGAACGATGATTTCCCAGTAAGTTCAGGTCAACCGCAATTCCGAAGTTAGGCCTAACGGTCATTCCTGAAAAAATTACGTGTCCAAACCACAGGTGCTGTAGCTTGCTTAACAGCTCGGCGCCGTTCTCAGGCCCAGTATGGATTCAACAACATTGTAGAAAGTTGATAAAGGGTACAGTTTCACCGAATAACACGTACAGTATATATGTAGCCTAGTTTACACATTAAAAATATATGTCTATAGATCAGGAGGCAGACTCAGATGTTCTCAGGCCCAGTATGGATTTGACCAGATTGTACAAAGTTGAGAAAGGGTACTTTATCACTGGATAGCAGGTATATATAGCATAGTTTAAACATGTAAAATCTCCGTGTTCTCAGTATGGATTACACAGCAATCTAAAAAGTGGAAAAAAGGAAATGCATTTGAGGTGTACACAACTATATACTTTTGGTGTTATTTTTAAATCTTCATATATATTTCTGTCTCAGTAATACAGTCCAGCCTCTCCACAATAGGAAATGAGATGCATACAATTAGTGACATAAAGGCTATTGATTGCAGAAATCTAGGAATTATTATTCACGGGAAAAACTTCCGTCACAATTCTCATAGGCGATGCTGACCCTCAATTAATTTGTGTGTTGAGACAGTGAAAACATTTTTTTGTGAATAAAGTCTTGCTGTATCGCACTTCCGTTGATTCCATCACTGTTGCTCATCTCAATCCAATTTTTATCACAGGGAGCGATGTAAACATGGTGCTCACTGGCTATCATGATCTGTCATGTAACTTTGGAGTGCAAAAGACAGAAGCCACAGGCCGTAGGCGATTCTATTTGATTGGCATGAGAGGGCACATTTTGAAATGTGCGCTGGAATGTCACACGTTTGTGAGTAGGAAAACTGTGAAAGCTGATGATAAACCACCACTGCATGTAATTGTGAGTCGACGTCCATAAGAAATGGAAGCCACTGATCATCTGGAGCTAGAGCCTGGCCAGCAGGACACGGCATAGCTACGTCTTAACCATCATCTTTCAGTTCAATCAATTTGTAGTGGCAGTCCCAGTGAAGGATTTGACAGCCCAGACTACACAGCGGAGGAGCAGGGAGAGGTAAACATTTCAAATGCTGGGGCCCTGCCCAAGCAAGGGGGGCACACTCGTGGGCGTCGGTACTGGCACTGAGCCCCTCATAGTACGGCGGTGTGTCTGACGGCGGGTGTGCACCACCACTGTCAGAGACACTTGATTGCACTATGAGGGACCCTATGCCAGTGCCCGCGCCCAAGAGTCGGCCTACCCACCTGTCCAGGGCAACAGCACTCGCACGGTTTTGTGTGCTAGGTGGTGACCCCGGCCATGGGGGGGGGCGCCCACTTAGGGAGGTTTACAAAGTGGCATATGTAGATGTGGGTCATTCAGCTGCTGCAAAAGGCGAAATAGGTTAAGTTCGCGGAATAGGAGGAGGACCAAAGCAAGCCATTTTTCTGGCAACCTATGTGTCATCAAGGGAAGGTGGGACAAAATCCTTGGAAACCCATGCATGGTTCATTTTAATGAAGGTTAGATCATCCACATTTTGGGTTGACAGACCGGTCCTTTTTTCTGTCAGGATTGATCCAGCTGCACTGAAGACTCTTTCCGATAGCACACTTGCAGCTGGGCAAGCGAGCTCCTGTAAGGTATATTGTGCCAATTCAGGCCAGGTGTCCAGTTTAGCGGCCCAATAGTCAAAGGGGAATGACCTGTGCGGGAGAACATCGATATGGGAGGAAAAGTAGTTGTTAACCATAGTTGACAACTGCTGTCTCCTGTCACTTTCCATCGATGCAGTATTACCAGTTGTGTGAGCGGTCCGTGAAAAATCAGTCCACAACATTGTCATGAAACCCCTGTCTCCAACGCCACTTCTGCTGTGTGCACCACGAACACCTCTGCCAAGCTGCCCCCGGCCCGTACGGCTCGTGTGAGAACCATCACCACTGCTGTGTGCTGGGAATGCCTCAACCAACCGGTTAACCAGTGTTGCTTGTTTAGTAGCCAATATTAGGTCAAGGTTCTCCTGTGGCATGCTGTTTTGGAATTTGCCTTTATAGCGTGGATCCAGGATGCTGGCCAACCAGTAGTCGTCATCGTTCATCATTTTGGCAATGCGTGGGTCCCTTTTTAGGATCTGCAAGGCATAATCTGACATGTGGGCCAATGTTCCCGGTGTCAATGATGCACTGTGAGTGCTGGGTGGAGGAGCACTTTCTGGCAAATCCACATCCCTCCAGTCAAGCACGCCAACAATTTCACTTGCCCCACGAGATGCATCCTCCTCCCCTAAGTAATCATCCCCATCATCATCCTCCTCCTCTTCTTCCTCCACCTTGTCCAGGAGAGGTCCCTGAGCAGACAATGGCTGAATGTCATCAAGGATTCCCTCCACCTCTTCCTCCTCGTCAACATTGGCTGCAGACGCCTGCTCCTTAAGGTGCGTCAAAGTTTGCATGAGCAGGCACATAAGTGGGATGCTCATGCTTAGGATGGCGTCGTCTGCGCTTACCAGCCGTGTGCATTCCTCAAAACACTGAAGGACTTTACAGAGGTCTTTCAGCTTCGACCACTGCACACCTGTCAACTCCATGTCTGCTCTCAAAGTGCCTGGCCATGTATCCTCCCACAAATGCATTATGGCCTGCCTCTGCTCGCACAGCCGCTCAACCATGTGCAGGGTGGAATTCCACCTTGTTGCAATGTCGATAATGAGGCGGTGATTGGGAAGGTGGAGCAATCGCTGCAGCTTCTGCATACGAATGGAGTGTACAGGCGACCGGCAGATGTGCGCGCACAGTCTTCGCACCTTCTGGAGCAGGGCTGTTAACTCTGGATAATTATTGAGGAAGCACTGCACCACCAGGTTCAAGGTGTGAGCCAAGCAAGGTATGTGGCTGAGTTTTGAAAGGGCTATGGCTGCCACAAAATTACGGCCGTTATCACTAACTACCTTGCCTGCCTCAAGATGTACACTGCCCAGCCATGACTCAGTTTGTCGCTGAAAGTATTCGGCCAGCACCTCAGCGGTGTGTCTGTCGCCAAAACACATCATCTGCAACACAGCCTGCTGACGCTTTCCACTAGCTGCTCGATACGGGAACACCTTGTGTGCAACAGTGGCAGCTGCAGATGGAGTGCTCGTACGACTGCGCTCTGTGGACAAGCTTTCACTTCTGGAGGAGGAGGACGAGGAGGAGGAGGGTCGAACGCCTACAGCCAACTGTTTCCTATACCGTGGGCTAGGCAGCACTGTCCCACCACTGCTGTCCCCTGTGGACCCTGCATCCACCACATTAACCCAGTGCGCAGTGATGGACACGTAACGGCCCTGGCCATGCCGACTGGACCATGCATCAGTTGTGAGGTGCACCTTTCCCCTCACTGACTGCTTGAGTGCATAGACAATGCGTTCTTTCACATGATGGTGGAGGGCTGGGATGGCTTTGTGAGAGAAGTGGCGACTGGGTAGGTCATAGCTTGGTACTGCATAGGCCATGAGTTTGCGGAAAGCTGCGCTTTCCACCAACCGATAGGGCATCATCTCTAACGAGATTAGTTTGGCAATGTGGACGTTCAAACCCAGTGTACGCGGATGAGAGACTGAGTGCTTTCTTGACCTACTCATAGTGTCTGGGAGGGTGAGCTGGACTTGAGAGCTGCATATGGTGGAAGTAGCGGTGGACAGGGCGGACTGAGAGAGGGTTGATGATGGTGATGGAGTTGGTGTTCTTTCTGATTGCCTAGATTCAGTCTTTCGTTGATATAACAGTGGCATTCCCTGACTGCTGTGGCCTTGCAATGACACCTCAACATTTGCTGCTGTGCTAACCGGTGGGCTTACAGTGGGGGGAAACAATGTAGCGTTGCTGGCTACCTTCTTTGTGATCAGTTGCACATGTGGTACTTGAGGTTTGGTGTTGTGTCCACGCTTGCAAGTGCATGCTGGTTAAATGTCTAAGCATGCAACTGGTATTCAAATTCTTCAGATTTTTCCCTCGGCTAAAGGTCTTTGCGCACTTCTTACAGATAACCTTGGCCTGATCATGAGGATTTTGTTCAAAAAAGTGCCACACTGCACTCTTCCTACTTTGGCAGACATTTTGCGGCATAGCACGCTGTGATATTTTCTCCCTCTGGACAAGCTGTCCAGCAACTCTTTTGATTTTTGGAACCTGTCTTTGGAGTGCTCCGGACCTGCCAGATAACAGCTGTTGCGATGTCGATGTCTGCTGTGGATGCTCCTCCTCCTCATCTGAGCTATTGGAAGCAGCACCCTCTTCCCCAATGGATGCCAATCTGGGTCAACAACTGGGTCATCCATCACCTCCTCTTCAATGTCATGTGCACCTTCCTCTGTGTCACCGTGTATGGTGGTATAGTGTGCGGGAAGGGGCACCTGAGTCTCATCAGGGTCAGAATCTGGCTCTGTATACTGCGAGGACAATGTAGTGCTCTGAGTGAATGTACCAGCAGAATCATCTATCAGTGGCTGTGCATCAGTGCACTCCATGTCAGATTCATCTTGGCCTGGGTAATTCACCATTTCACTTGATAATCCAGGCATGGTATGTGAAAACAGCTCCATGGAGTAATCAGTAGTATGTCCTGCGTCATCCTTCAATCTTGGCTGGGGTGAAGGACACAAGGAAAGGTGTGGTTCATGAACATGAGCCTCCAATGATGACTCAGTGCTTTTATTTTTTACAACTTCAGAAGAGGAGGTGATAGAGCTGGAGGCTGAGTCAGCAATGTAAGACAAAACTTTTTCCTGAAGCTCTGGCTTTAAAAGCGGTTTGCCAACTCCTAGAAAACTAAGCCTTCGAGGCCTTGTGGAGCCAGACGATGACGCAGGCTCAACACCTCCTGCATTTGGTCCTATTTTGCTTTTGCCACTACCATCAGATCCACCACCAACACCATCATTACCAGTTGCCAACCCCCGCCCAATTCCACAGCCTCTTCCACCAGCCTTCCTCATTTTTGGTAGAAATGTAGACAAAATCCAACAAACTATATAGTAATGTAAAACAAGGTACAAGGTGTCTATAGGACAGGGGAGATTTTGAATTTCTGCACACACTTGTGGACACTGGACACTTTTGGATTGTGTGAGGCCCACTGAATATCACAGCGCTATGTCACAGGCTCGATGTCGCAGGTGTGAAAAATGTCACTAGAGGATAACGGAGTTTTTGAATTTCTGCACAGACTTGTGGACACTGGACATTTTTGGATTGTGTGAGGCCCACTGAATATCACAGCGCTATGTCACAGGCTTAATGCCGCAGGTGTGAAAAATGTGACTAGAGGATAACGGAGATTTTGAATTTCAGCACACACTTCTGGACACTTTTGGATTGTGTGAGGCCCAGTGAATATCACAGCGCTATGTCACAGGCAGAAATTGGCTAGTGTATGACAAACTACAAGGTGTATATAGAATTGGGCAGAATAGGAATCTTCCTAGATTGTAGGTCTGTAAGAACAAGTCCTCGACTTATCCTTACAGAGCAACACACAGATAGCTTCACTGTGGCCGTGATAACAGCCGTTACACGGTACTGAGAGAGGAGCGTGCACGTACACGGCTGTCCAGTGTACGTAAAATTGTCAAGCTCCATGTTTTTTAAGTATACGGACTGACACACGCTGTCTCTATAGTTTTGAATGTGATCAAACATCAAATATATTTAACTGTTTGAAAACTAGACAAAACTAGAAGGTGCAGGTTTGTAAGGACGGAACATGTCCTCGACTTATCCTTACAGAGCGACACACAGATAGCTTCACTGTGGCCGTGATAACAGCCGTTACACGGTACTGAGAAATGAGCGCGCATGTACACGGCTGTCTGGTGTACGTAAAATTGTCAAGCTCCGTGTTTTTTAAGTATACGGACTGACACATGCTGTCTTTCTATAGTTTTGAACGTGATCTAACAGCAAATATATTTAACTGTTTGAAAACTAGACAAAACTAGAAGGTGCAGGTCTGTAAGAATGGAACATGTCCTCGACTTATCCTTACAGAGCGACACACAGATAGCTTCACTGTGGCCGTGATAACAGCCGTTACACGGTACTGAGAGAGGAGCGTACACGTACACGGCTGTCCGGTGTACGTAAAATTGTCAAGCTCCGTGTTTTTTAAGTATACGGACTGACACACGCTGTCTCTCTATAGTTTTGAATGTGATCAAACAGCAAATATATTTAACTGTTTGAAAGCTAGACAAAACTAGAAGGTGCAGGTCTGTAAGAACGGAACATGTCCTCGACTTATCCTTACAGAGTGACACACAGATAGCTTCACTGTGGCTGTGATAACAGCTGTTAGGCTAGTTTCACACTAGCATTTATGAGCGCAGCGACGGCCTGCGCACGGCCACCGCTAAGCCCCGCCCCCTGCCGCGCCTCCGCCGGTAGCTCCGCCCACCGGCGCATGACGCTGCATGCGCCCTGCGTCCCCTATCTTTATCACTGGGGGCGCAGGCCGTGCGCAGTATGCGTTTGGCGGCGCATGCATCCTTTTGACGGTGCGCCGACCTGCGCCAAACGCAACCTGCTGCAGTTTGGTTGCGTCGGCGCACCGTCAAAAAGGCGCATGCGCCGCCAAACGCATACTGCGCACGGCCTGCGCCCCCAGTGATAAAGATAGGGGACGCAGGGCGCATGCAGCGTCATGCGCTGGTGGGCGGAGCTACCGGCGGAGGCGCGGCAGGGGGCGGGGTTTAGCGGCGGCCGTGCGCAGGCCGTTGCTGCGCTCATAAACGCTAGTGTGAAACTAGCCTTACACGGTACTGTGTGAGGAGTGTGCACCGCTGTATGGTGTGAAAAAATGCAAGCTCAGTACCTCACCAGGACAAAAAAAAAATTGGGATTGCTTTTAAAAAAGCAGTTTGCAGAGCAGTGGGTAAACAGCAATGCAGCCGTCAGGAACCCTTAGAAGGCAGCCTAACAACCAACACTGCTGATCCAGCAAAATATAGCCTCCACTTGCACTGCACACACAGTGACTGGTGTGTTGTACAGGCAAAATCGCTAGCAGCAGAAGCAGTTTTTGGTGTCTTCTTCCCTGCCTAACGCTCTCCCTACAAAATCATCATCAGCAGCAGCAGCTCTCCCTATTCTGAGATCAGCATGAGTAACATGGCGGTCGGCGTGCACGCCCTTTTATACCCCCTGTGACGCCCACCAAAGCAAGCCAATCACTTGCATGCCCTTCTGAAAGATGGTGGTGACCCTTGCCTATGTCATCACGTTGCCCACAGTGTCCGTGGATCCTGATTGGCTGAAAAAGAGCGCAAAACAAACTTTTGAAACGCGACTTTGGTGCTTAAGTCGCCGACCTCGTGGCCGACCTCATCCTAGGGTCAGGTTTCGTTTCATGAAACCCGACTTTGCCAAAAGTCAGCGACTTTTTAAATTTTTTGACCCGTTTCGCTCAACTCTATCAAGGAACAGTGTTTGCACGTCCAAGTCCTTGTCCCAGAGCAGCCTTCAGTTATCCATACCCCAGTCATTGGAACGCCAGTGGAAATATGCATCCAAAGCCCCACAGGCCACAGTGCTAAATTCACACATTTCTCATCTGCTTGCGCTAGAAATGTTGCCTTTTAGGCTCGTGGAGATGGAAGCTTTCCGAAACCTGATGGTGTCGGCCATCCCAAGGTACTCTGTCTCCAGCCTACACTATTTTTCCCGGTGTGCCATCACGGCATTGCACAAGCATGTGTCCCACAACATTACCCGTGCTCTCAACAATGCAGTTACATGGAAAGTATACTTAACCATGGACACGTGAACAAGTCCTTCTAGGCAGGGATGGTTCATCTCGCTGATGGCACACTGTGTTAGCATAGTGGAAGCTGGGACCCAGTTGGACCTAGGGATTGAACATGTCCTACCAATGCCGAGGATTGCAGGCCCTAAGTCAATCAGAGTTGCCCCCACAGTCTACAGCTCCTGCACACAATCCTCTCACTCCTCCTCCTCTTCAGCCTGCATCTCTAAAATGACCACATCAGTCGCAAGCTGGAATCACTGCAGCACTTCCTCATCCAAGCGGCAACAGGCTGTGGTGAAACTAATATGCTTAGGCGACAATCCTCACAATCCAGAAGAGTTGTGGACAGCTCATAAAGAGCAGGCAGATCTGTCGCTGACACCGCTAAACTTACAGCCAGGTATGGTCATATGTGACTATGGCCGGAACCCGTTGGCAGCTCTGAGGCGAGGTGAGCTCATACACGTACCCTGCCTTGCCCATGTGCTTAACCTAGTGGTTCAGTGGTTTCGCAAAACCTTCCCAGAGCTACCAGATCTGCTTGTGAAAGTACATCGCCTGTATGCCTATTTAGAAAGTCAGCTACAGCTTCAGCCACCCTTGCCGTGGTACAGCAGCATTTGCAGCTTCTGGCTCATCGACTGGTGTGTGATGTCCCCACGCATTGAAAGTGTATACTGCACATGCTGGAAAGGATTTGTGAGAAGAAGAGGACAGTTGTTGAGTACCAGCATCAACAAGGGCTTTGGTATTCAGTTAGTTCAGGGACCATTGTTGTGAGTTTATTCTCTGGTTCACCAGTTGTGAGTTCTCCTTCCAGACTCCCTCTGGTAGTAACAGGAGGTAGTGAGGCTGATTTGATCGGTGGAGATCTGCCACCTGAGAATGAGGATGACGATTGGACCTCAGTCTCAGATTGGATAAAAGACAGCCGACGCCCTATTCAGTTGCTGGTGATTCCTTCTGGCTTGTCAGCTCTTGGTTTTCAGCTCTGTTCCAGTCATCTAAAGGTAAGTTTTTCTGCTAATGTTTACACTTGATTTTGTTGGTCTATTCAGTTTTTTGTGTGGTCAGCCAGCCCCGGCTGGGAGCTGTGCTGAATTTCCACTCTTATTTATCAGTATTTAGCCAATTTGCTTTTTGTTCCTTACTAATTTGGTCTCTTTTTGCTCTGTCTCAGAATATTTCAGAGTGCTGATATAGTGGGAGAAGTCTAGTGACTTCAGGGTTAATTTTGCTATCAGAAGTGTTGGACATTATTTTTGTAGGGTTTTTTTGCAGGTTGCAGACAGTGTCTTTCCTTTCCTTTCTAGTTATTTTGGGCCCCATCATTTGCTCAGCCTATTTTCCAGCCTGTGTTTGTGCCTTCATCTTGTTTCACCATCAATACATGTGGGGGAGCTGTCTATTCCTTTGAGGTCTGCTCTGGGGCAGTTACTTTTCCTCTTTTCATGCGTCAGGCTTATTTAGTCCTCCGGCTGTGACGAAGCGTCTAGGAACATTGTATGTACGCTCCACGGCTGCTGCTAGTAGTGTGGTAGGATCAGGGATCTGCAATCTGCATAGTTACCAACCTCTGGTTTTCTGTGACTTAGCTTGTTTTGCGTTTTTCTCCTCGGTGACCCATTCATAACAGAATCACCAGCCATACCGCAGATTCTAGGGTACTCAAAAGCAGGAAAAAGTTGTTAAAAAAAAAGTGTCAGAATTTTTTTTTTTTAAATATTTTTCCTCTTTTTCTCTGGGGCCGTAGGACGATTTTTTTTCTTTTTCCTAATGGAGATTAAGCAATTGTCTGATCGTGTGGAGCAGCTGGCTGCTGAAGTGCAGGGAATTTTGACCTACTTCATTCAGTCACATGCTGCTGAACCTAAGATCCCTACTCCTGATGTGTTTTCTGGGGATCGGTCTAAATTTCTGAAATTTAAGAATAATTGTAAATTATTTCTGTCCTTGAAGCCTAACTCATTGGGGAGCTCTGTGCAGCAGGTTAAAATTGTCATCTCCTTGCTGCGCGGCGATCCCCAGGATAGGGCTTTTTCTCTGACACCTGAAAATTCTATTCTGATGTGGATGCATTTTTTCAAGCCTTGGGATTGTTGTATGATGAACCTAATGCTGTTGATCAAGCTGAGAGAACCATGTTGGCATTAAACCAGGGTCAGGATTCTGCAGAGTTATACTGTCAAAAATTCCAAAAGTGGGCTGTCCTTACTACATGGAATGATAGTGCATTGGCAGCTCTCTTTCGGAAGGGTTTATCAGAGACCGTAAAAGATGTTATGGTGGGATTTCCTGTTCCCTCTTGTCTGGATGATTCTATGTCATTAGACATTCAAGGTGATCGGCGTTTATGTGAACGTAAAACTACACGGGAGGTGCTGCCACCTTTTGAACAAGCGTCTGAACCTATGCAATGTGATGGGGTTTTGTCTAGGGCGCAACGTCAGGAGTTTAGAAGGCGTAAAAAGCTGTGCTTTTTCTGTGGAGACGTTTCTCATGCTATTTCTGTCTGCCCAAAACGAGAGAACCGTCTTGCACACACATTTGCTGTGGGCAGTATACAACCTAAGTTTCTTTTGGCAATTACTCTGATCTGCTACTTATCCACATTTTCCATGAAGGCTTTTGTGGATTCAGGAGCAGCGTTGAATCTGATGGATTTGGACTTTGTTAAACGTTGTGGTTTTTCCATGACGACTCTGCGGATGCCTATTCCTTTGAGTGGTATTGACACTACTCCTTTGGCGGAGAATAAACCTGTTTTGGACCCAGGTGACAATACGAGTTGCCCCAGACCACCAAGAAAATTGTAAATTTTTGGTGCTGCATAATTTGCATGATATATTGTTCTGGGTTTTCCTTGGTTGCAAACTCATAATCCAGTTTTGGATTGGAAATCTGGGTCTGTGGTGAGTTGGGGTTGTCAGTGTGTTCTTAGGGACGCTCCTGTTTTCTCCACCTCTCCTCAGTCTCATGATATTCCTGATTATCTTGCCGATTTTTCTGATGTATTTAGTGAGAGCAAGTCTGCGTCTTTGCCTCCTCATAGGAGTTATGACTGTGCAATTGAGTTGATGCTTGGGTGTAAATTTCCCAAGGGTCGGCTTTTCAACTTATCAGCACCCGAACATGATGCTATGCGATCCTATAGTAAGGAGTCATTGGAGAAGGGTCATATTAGACCATCCTCGTCACCTTTAGGTGCTGGGGTTTTTTTTGTGGCCAAGAAAGATGGTTCATTAAGACCGTGTATTGATTATCGTTCCCTTAACAAGATGACGGTTAAATATCAGTACCCGTTACCTCTGATGTCTGATTTATTCTCCAGAGTTAAGAGTGCCTGCTGGTTTACTAAGCTTGACCTCAGGGGGCGTATAATCTTATTCGTATCAAGCACAGGGATGAATGGAAGACGGCGTTTAATACTCCGGAGGGACATTTTGAGTACCTGGTGATGCCTTTTGGGCTCACTAATGTCCCTTCTGTCTTCCAGTCCTTTATGAATGATATTTTCCGTGACTTTGTGAATAACTTTTTGAACATCTATCTGGATGATATTTTGATCTTTTCTAGTGATTGGGATTCTCATGTGGAACACGTCCGGACTGTGTTCCGGATTTTGAGGGAGAATTCCCTGTTTGTTAAGGGATCGAAATGCCTCTTTGGTGTACAGAGGATTTCATTTTTGGATTTATTTTATCTCCATCGACTATTGAAATGGACCCGTCCAAGGTACAGGCCATTTAAGATGGGGTTCAGCCTACTTCTTTGAAGGCCCTCCAGAAATTTTTGGGTTTTGCTAATTTCTATCGTAAATTTATATGTAATTTTTCTGGTATTGTCAAACCACTGTCTGATCTGACCAAGAAGGGCACTGATGTGCTGATTTGGTCTCCTGAGGCTGTCTTAGCATTTCAGGAGCTTAAGCAGAGATTTACTTCAGCTCCAGTTTTACGGCATCCTAATGTCTCACTTCCATTTCAGGTGGAGGTAGATGCTTCTGAGATTGGTGCAGGAGCTGTTTTGTCCCAAAAGACCCTGTGACTTCTAAGATGAATCCCTGTGCCTTCTTTTCTCGAAAGTTCTCCCCATCTGAACGCAACTATGACGTGGGGAATCGGGAATTGTTGGCCATGAAGTGGGCATTTGAAGAGTGGAGACATTGGTTGGAGGGAGCTTGACATCAAGTTGTGGTCCTCACCGATCACAAGAATTTGATTTATCTGGAGTCGGCCAAACACTTGAATCCTAGACAGGATAGATGGGCCTTGTTTTTCACGCGTTTTTAATTTTGTGGTCACTTTTCTTCCAGACACTAAGAATGTTAAGGCAGATGCCCTTTCAAGGAGTTTGTTTGCTGATTCTCTTAGTGTGACCGAGCCTACTACCATCCTAGATGAGGGGGTCATTCTTTCTGCCATTTCGCCCGATTTGAGATGCGCCATGGAGGAATTTCAGGAGGATAAACCTGAGCATTGCCCTATGGAAAAATTGTATGTTCCTGACCAGTGGAGAAAGAGAGTGATGTCTGAAATTCATTGCTCCGCATTGGCTGGTCATCCAGGTATTTTTGGTACCACAGATTTGGTGAGTCAGTCAGGGGAAGAGTCTTGAGGAGATCATTTGCATATTCCCAGTGCCTTCTGGGATAAGTGAAGAGTCTCCGCGAGCTCAACGATCACTTGGTTTTGGCCATTGCAGCTGAAAAGAGGAAATTGGAAAACCAGGCGAAGAGTCTTGAGGAGATCATTTGCATATTCCCAGTGCCTTCTGGGATAAGTGAAGAGTCTCCGCGAGCTAAACGATCACTGGATTTTGGCCATTGCAGCTGAAAAGAGGAAACCGGAAAACCGTGCGCCCATAGGCGTGCGAATTTTGGCTCATCTTTCCTTTTTAAGAAATCTCAATATGGAAGAGGCCAGGAGCCATTTGGTGAGCTGCATTTCTTGCTACATGTTCACAGACTTACCAGTGGAAAAGCCAAGCTTCACATGCCACAAATGCAAGCTTGTGTCCCTGTTGGAGGAAAAGTTGCAGAGTCTCGAAGAGAGGTTAGCTACGTTGAAGATCATTAAGGAAGGTGAAGAGTTCTTAGACAGAGCAGAATTATCTCTTCAAGTTACAGAAAGAGAAGAAATTCGAAGTGCACCTGAAGAAACAGAGGAATGGAGACATGTGACCCAGAGAAGCAGGAGGATCAGGAGGCAGTCAGCACCCATACTTCTCAGGAACCAGTACCAGGCTCTCGCGCAGGAAAACGATGAAGAAATACATCAGGATAAGACTTTGCCCACAGACAGCAACCTTGTACGCCTTCAGAGTCCTCCTGGATAGAGAAAGAAAAATGTTGTGAAGAAGAAACGGAGAGTGGTTGTCATGGGGGATTCCCTGTTGAGAGGAACAGAGGCCGCTATCTGCAGACCGGATATAACTTCAAGAGAAATGTGCTGTCTTCCAGGTACAAAAATTAAAGATGTGTCTGACAGGATATCAGGACTCTTCAGACCTACAGATGACTACCCATTCCTGCTACTACATGTGGGGACAAATGACACCGCAAGAAACGACCTGGAAACCATCTGCAGAGACTTTGAAGACTTAGGCAAGAAAGAGAAAGAACTGGGAGCGCAGGTGGTCTTCTCTTCCATCCTCCCAGTGGATGGCCATGGAACAAGGAGGTGGAATAAGATTCTGCAGGTGAACAACTGGCTACGTCGATGGTGCCGTCAGCAACGATTTGGATTTCTGGATCACGGAATGAATTACCTTTATGATGGACTACTTGCTAGAGATGGGGTGCACCTTACGAAGACTGGAAAACATGTATTTGGAAGTCGCCTTGCTACACTTGTAAGGAGAGCTTTAAACTAGAACAGCATGGGAAGGGAAGCAAAAGACCAGAAAAAGCCATACACCTGACAAATGCTATTGAGATCTCTGCTATTAGAAGTGGAAAGGAAGAACAAAGACAAAAGAATCTAATTAATAAAAATATTGGAGAAAGAGAAGCCAATCACAAACTAAAATGTTTCTATACTAATGCACAAAGCATGGGCAACAAACAAGGAGAATTGGAACTACTAACACAGGAAAAGAAATATGATGTCATTGGAATCACTGAAACTTGGTGGGACAATACACATGATTGGAATACAAGACTAGAAGGATACAACTTATTTGCAAGAAACAGACTTGATAAACGAGGAGGAGGTGTTGCATTGTATGTTAGAAACGCGTATATCTGCACAGAGATTGAAGCTTCAGAGACTGGGAGTTCTGTGGAAACTGTTTGGGTAAGAATACAAGGACAGAACAATGGAAAGGACACCATTGTAGGCATTTACTACAGGCCGCCTGTGCAAGCTGAAGATATGGATGAACTCTTTATGCATCAAATGGCCAAGTTCTCCAAAAAATATGACATAGTTGTCATGGGAGATTTCAACTATCCAGACATTTGTTGGGAATCTCTCTCAGGCAAAACTAACAGGTAAAGGAAATTCTTATCCTCTCTTGCTGACAACTTTATCTTCCAAAAGGTAGATGAGAAAACAAGGGGAACTGCTACCTTGGATCTAATCCTTATAAACAGGGAGGAAATGGTTGAGGAGGTAAAGTGGCTGGGACCCTAGGAGGTAGCGACCATGCTATTTTAGAATTTTGGATAACTACAGGAGGAAGACCTGTGAAGACTCAGATGTCAAGGTTAGATTTCAGAAAGGCAGATTTTAAGGGATTCAGAAAGAGAATTGGAGGGATCCAATGGCTGGATATCCTTAAAGACAAAAATGTCCAGGAAGGATGGGAAATCTTGAAAAATGAAATTCTCAAAGCACAATCGTTAACAATTCCAAAAAGAGGGAAGAATAGGAAGCATTTAAGGAAGCCAGGATGGATGAACACAGAACTTAGGCACATGCTAAAAAGGAAGAAAAAAATGATTATAAAATGGAAAGAGGGAGGCATATCTAAAGAAGAATATAATGCTGTCTGCAGAATCTGCAGGGCACAAATCAGATAACTAAAGTTGACAATGAATTTGAGGCTTGCAAGAGATGTCAAAAGCAATAATAAAGGATTTTGGGGATATGTCAAAAGTAAAAGAAAAGTCAAAGATGCTATAGGATTTTTACAGGATGAAAATGATGAAATGGTAAGACAGGATGTTGAGAAGGCCGAACTTTTAAATTCCTATTTTGCATCTGTTTTCTCTCAGAAAGGAAATGTAACATCAACTGTTCTTCACTGTCCTATTAAGGGAATAGAGGAATCCAGGATATCTATAAACAGAAAGATAGTGAGGAAACACTTAGCTAACCTAAATTAATTCAAGTCTCCAAGTCCAGATGAATTACACCCCAGAGTACTAAAGGAGATAGCAGAAGAAATTTTTGAACCCCTCTCCATAATCTTTGAAAATTCTTGGAGAACAGGAGAAGTCCCAGAAGACTGGAGAAGAGCAAATGTTGTTCCTATCTTCAAAAAGGGGAAGAAGGTGGACCCAGGCAACTATAGGCCGGTGAGTACCTAGATAAGAGTGAAGTGATTAAACAGAGTCAGCATGGGTTTGTAACTAATAAGTCATGTCAGACTAACTTAATTTCCTTCCATGATGGAATCACTGATTGGGTGGATCAAGGAAATGCTGTAGCTATAGTATATCTTGACTTCAGCAAAGCATTTGACAAAGTATCTCATACAATCCTTATTGAAAAAATGACTAAGTATGGAATGGACAAGGCAACTGTTAGGTGGATTCATAACTGGCTTAGTGATCGGACCCAAAGAGTGGTCGTAAATGGCTGCACATCCAGTTGGAAGAATGTCTCAAGTGGGGTGCCACAGGGCTCTGTCCTGGGCCCTGTATTGTTCAACATCTTTATCAACGATTTAGATGAAGGAATTGAGGGTAAACTGATTAAATTTGCTGATGACACAAAGCTAGGAGGCATAGCTAATACTAGAGAAGAGAGAGAGAGGATTCAAAAAGATATAAATAAACTGGAGAAGTGGGCAGCAACTAACAGAATGTTTTTTTAACAGAGAAAAATGCAAAGTACTACATCTGGGCAATAAAAATGAAAAAAGCATATACAGAATGGGAGGAATAGGCCTAAGCAACAGCACATGTGAAAAAGACTTGGGTATACTAATAGATGACAGACTGAATATGAGTCAACAGTGTGATGCAGCAGCAAAAAAGGCAAATGCAATTCTAGGATGTATTAACAGAAGCATACAGTCTAGATCACGTGAAGTCATTATTTCCCTCTACTCCTCTTTGGTCAGACCTCATCTGGAATATTGTGTCCTGTTTTGGGCACCACATTTTAAAAAAGACATCAACAAACTGGAGCAAGTTCAGAAAAGAGCAACCAGAATGGTGACCGGTCTGCAAACCCTGTCTTATGAGGAAAGGTTGCAGGATTTGGGATTGTTTAGTTTGCAAAAGAGAAGACTGAGAGGAGACTTAATAGCTGTCTACAAATATCTAAAGGGCTGTCACATTGTAGAAGGATCAACTTTATTCTCATTTGCACAAGGAAAGACTAGAAGCAATGGGATGAAACTGAATGGGAGGAGACACAGATTAGATATTAGAAAAAACTTTTTGACAGTTAGAGTGATCAATGAGTGGAACAAGCTGCCATGAGAAGTGTTGAGTTCTCCTTTAATGGAAGTCTTCAAACAGAGGCTGGACAGACATCTGATTGGGATGATTTAGCGAATCCTGCTTTGAGCAAGGGGTTGGACCAGATGGCCCAGGAGGTCCCTTCCAACTCTACGATTCTATGATTCTATGATTCTATGATTCTCTTCAGGGCAAGTGAAATCTTCGTTCTGCCCTGGTGTGGAAACTGTGGTTAAGAGAATGCAGCAGATATGGGACCAATTGGTGGATAAGTTGTCACTCTCTCAGGAAAAGGCCCAGCGATTTTCCAACCGGCATAGGACCATTGGTCCCCGGTTTAAAGTGGGTGATATGGTTTGGTTGTCATCTAAGAATATTCCTATGAAGGTTGCATCTCCTAAATTTAAGCCAAGATTTATTGGTCCTTATTAGATTTTGGAAATTCTTAAATCTGTTTCGTTTCGATTGGCTCTTCCAGTTACGTTCAAGATCCATAACGTATTTCACAAATCTCTGTTGAAGAGGTTTGTTGAGCCAGTGGTTCCTATGGCAGCACCTCCTGACCCTGTGTTGGTTGAAGGCAATGTGGAATATGAGGTAGAGAAAATATTGGATTCTCATTTGGTTAGACGGAGACTCCAGTATTTGGTCAAATGGAAGGGTTATGGTAAGGAGGATAATTCTTGGGTCTCTGCCTCCGATATTCATGCCAATAGATTGGTTCGTGCTTTTCAACGGGCCCATCCTGATTGGCCTGGTGGTGTGGATGAGGGTTCTGTGACCCCTCCTCAAGGGGGTACTGTTGTGAGTTCATTCTCTGATTCACCAGTTGTGAGTTTTCCTTCCAGACTCCCTCTGGTGGTAACAGGAGGTAGTGAGGCTGATTTGATCGGTGAAGATCTGCCACCAGAGAATGAGGATGACGATTGGACCTCAGGAGTCTCAGATTGGATTTAAGACAGCCGACACCCTATTCAGTTGCTGGTGATTCCTTCTGGCTTGTCAGCTCTTGGTTTTCAGCTCTGTTCCAGTCATCTAAAGCTAAGTTTTTCTGCTAATGTTTACACCTGATTTTGTTGGTCTATTCAATTTTTTGTGTGGTCAGCCAGCCCCAGCTGAGGGCTTTGCTGAATATCCACTCTTATTTATCAGTATTTTGCCAATTTGCTTTTTGTCCCTTACTAGTTTGGTCTCTTTTTGCTCTGTCTCAGAATATTTCAGAGTGCTGAAATAGTGGGAGAAGTCTAGTGACTTCAGGGTTAATTTTGCTATCAGAAGTGTTGGACATTATTTTTGTAGGGTTTTTTGCATGTTGCAGACAGTGTTTTTCTTTTCCTTTCCTTTCTAGTTATTTTGGGCCCCAACGTTTGCTCAGCCTATTTTCCTGCCTGTGTTTGTGCCTTCATCTTGTTTCACCATCAATACATGTGTGGGGGCTGTCTATTCCTTTGGGGTCTGCTCTGGGGCAGTTAGTTTTCCCCTTTTCATGCTTCATGCTTATTTAGTCCTCCGGCTGTGACGAAGCATCTAGGAACATTCTAGGTATGCTCCATGGCTGCTGCTAGTTGTGTGGTAGGATCAGGGATCTGCAATCTGCATAGTTACCAACCTCTCTGGTTTTCTGTGACTTAGCTTGCTTTGCTTTTTTCTCCTCGGTGACGCATTCATAACAGACCACATATAAGACCTCAGGAGTGGACATGGATGTCAGACATTTGTACTATCCTACAAAACTTTGAGGAGTCTGCCAAGATGGTGAGTGGCGATGACGCCATAATTATCATCACCATCCTGCTTCTCTGTATTTTGAAAAGCTCTCTGCTCACAATGAAAGAGGATGCATTGCAGGCGGAGCATGATGAGATGGAGCAAGGAACCATAAAAGGGTGATAACACAATAGCCCAGCCTCATGTCTTCCCAGTGTGGATTGGTTGACAATGAGGAAGATGAGGAGGAGGAAGAACAGGAGCTACTTTCATGCGCTATAGATGGTACTACATGCACAACTGTCATACCATCTGTTTAGCATGGATGGCCTGAGGACAGGGAGGAGGAGGAGGACAGCATGGTCAGTTGTCCTGTTGGTGAGGACACGGAAGGCTTTCCAGTTCAGTCTGGCATGCATGACAGACTTTATGTTGCGCTGCCTTTCCCATGACCCTCACATTACCAAAATGTTTGCTGACACTTAGTACTGGTTGGTGACACTTCTAGACCCTCGCTACAAGGAGAACTTTCAAACCCTTATTCCAGAGACAAATAGGTGTATTAAAATGATGCAGTACCAGAGGGCCATTGTTGTGAAATTAATGAGAAAATTCCCATCTGAAAATGCTGGAGACAAAGGTCACAGTTCATTGGACAACCAAGGAGTAGAGGCAAGAGAGACTCAACTATAATCCAGCAGAGGCAGGGGAACACTGGCAAAGATCTGGGACAGTTTTCTCAGACGCTCCCATGGCCCTGGTTGTCTCATAAGGCCTGGAAAGTTTGGGAAGATGTTGAAGGAGTACCTTGCTGACTATACCAACGTCCTCCGTGATTCCCCTGTGCCTTTTAATTATTGGGTATCCAAGCTGGACAAGTGGTATGAACTGGCTCTCTACGCTTTCGCGGTCCTGGCCTGCCCTGCCACTCGCATTTTGTCACAGCGGGTTTTTAGTGCTGCTTTTGAAATAATAACTGATAAGCACATCCGCCTGCTGACAAGCTGAATCTTATAAAAATGAACAAGGCTTGGATTGGGGCAGACTTCTGTACACCACCGAATGATAACAGGGAAACATAACCTCCAATACAGTGTATTTTTTTGGGAGGTGTATTACCATGCTCCTCTTCACACCCACACATGGGTATACGCTTCCTGACTTTGGCTATTTTGTGTGTTCTTATCCTCCTCCTTAAATTACAAGTAAATAGTTTTGTTTGCACATCTCTGAAGGCTTTGCACCAGATGCACAACTGCTACAAAAAGATACGCTATTTTTTAAAACAATAAAAAAACATAATTTTCTAATCGCCTTAGTGACACACTTCAAATGCGGAGTAATGAAGATTGTTTTTGCTGCTAAATTGTCACATAAGATTATCTCTACCCGGATTGCGCCATTCACAGAACTGCTAGATAAAGATATGTTATTTTTAAGCCAATAGAAAATTATGATTTTTTTTGTAGATCGCCTTGCTGACACACTCCAAATGCGGAGTAATGAAGATTACTGCCTCTCCTAAATTGTCAAGTAAGACTGACAATTGGGTGGTGCTCATAGGAATCCGGCTATGACAACCATAGAGGTTGTCTAAGGATTTCTGGTAAGCGTGAGTTAAAAGCCACTGTAAGAGATTAACAGTGGCATTTAAGAGGTTAACAGCAGCAGGTTTTGTCAAGAACTGTCTCCACATCCAGTACACTCCCACTTAGCACACATGAGGAAATCTAGGTGCCATTAATACCCAGGAGATATTGAACAATATACAGTAATTTTCATCTCCCATCTCCTGTACAGACTCAAGATTGTCATATTATAATAATACATTGAAGTCGGCCCGGGATGAAGCAGCAACAGCTATTAGCAGAAAGACCTGTCAGAGAGCGGTATCTCTGGCACACGCTTTAAACACATTTTCTCCTGTCCTGTTCAAGGGTCTGTGGAGAAAATAACTTTCAGTTAAAGACTTAGTCCACTTTAAGTTCATGCTCAAAAATTATAATTCTGCTCTCCATCTCACCAAGCAAGTCTACTTTACTGCCTTCTTCATATCACAAGCCTGTCACAAAATAAGTGACCAAACTCCTTGCTTCTTCTTACCCTAGAACCTGCACCAGTGACCATATTACCTATGTTAGGGACGGCGGAACGCACTAAATAATAAATAATAGTAAGTGCGTTCGCCGCCCGGGGTCCACCGTGCAGAGGTGTTATGCTGCTGCTACGTAATGGCAGGCGCACAATATGGCGGTATAACGCCCGCGGGTTGAATGTCACCCGTGTGAGCAGGGCAGACTCTGTTACCTTACAGAGGCGCCGAAGCGTTAAACACAAATGCTGAGCCTGTTGATCTCACAGGTCTCAGCGGAATGCACGCACGGTATATGGTCACAGGACTCTGGCCCAAGACACAAGGTCAGTGTCCTTCTAGACCTACGTGTGTGCGGCATCGCAACTGCGGACGCCGATAAGTACTGCTGACTGCAGTGTGGCGACAGACACTGCCGCTGTATGACAATGCCCGGTAGCAGGCATACTGTCGGATGCTAGTACCATGGTTGATATGCACTGTGGCCTGTAGCTTGCCACTGACTGGCGCTGACTCTATAACTAGTTCCCTATCCACATACATAATATCAGAGGGAGGGGAATCTTAATGAGTCATTTGCAAGTCCATTCATCCGTCATCATTCACACAGGTAGCAACTAGAGTCTATACTAGCGCATGGCTGAGCGGCCATGTGAACCTTTATAGCCGGGACCTTCCGGAAGCTTCCAGATCCCTAAGATGGACCAATCAGATCTGGTGAAGGACCTGTGCATGTGACTCCCGATCTCCAATGGGAGATCGTCTCGTGAGCATGCTCAGTGGAGCGACAGAAGGACTTAGCCACTGGGGTGGCTCACTGCTGAGCATCCTGCACTGCTATTGCTAGCCCAGTGGTGGCAGCAACAGCCAGACCCACAGAGGACCCACAGAGCTGGTCTGAGCAGAGCATCGGGAATGACAGGACTGCTGAGCAGGCTCCTCTGCAGTCGATGGAGAATAGGAGACCGCTGAATGCAAGGCTCTGGATTCCCGCTGTGCAGCTGCCAGAACCCGATGCCTAAAGACCTAACATCTCCTCCAGTCCCTCTCTTCAGCGTCATTACCTACCTAAAATATTTAACCCCTTCACCCTGAAGCCAGTTTACACCTTCTTGACCAGGCCAATTTTTACAATTCTTACCCCTTTCACTTTATGAGGTCATAACTTTGGAACGCTTCAATGGATCCTACTGATTATGAGAACATTTTCTCGGGACATATTGAACATGATAGTGGTAAAATTTATATGATATGACTTGCATTTTTAGTAATAAAAATCGTAAATTTGGTGAAAATTTTTAACATGTAGGAATTTTCAAACTTTTAATTTTTATGCCCGTAAATCATAGCCATATTGCACAAAATAGTTAGTAAAAAACATTTACCACATGTCTACTTTACATCAGCACAATTTTTGAAACATTTTTTTTAGGAAGTTATAAGGGTAAAAAGTTGTCCAGCGATTTCTCATTTTTTTCAGCAAAATTTGCATAACCATTTTTTTTAGAGACCACTTCGTATTTGAAGTCACTTTGAAGGACACAAAATACCCAGAAGTGA
This sequence comes from Dendrobates tinctorius, assembly GCF_039654945.1. Lineage (NCBI taxonomy): Eukaryota > Metazoa > Chordata > Amphibia > Anura > Dendrobatidae > Dendrobates > Dendrobates tinctorius. The sequence goes on along the minus strand of NW_027361823.1, from coordinate 18,979,384 downwards.
CACAATTATAAAAACTGCACCCTCAAAGTACTCAAAACCACATGTAAGTTTATTAACCCTTCAGGTGCTTCACAGGAATTAATGGAATTTGGAAGGACAAAATAATCATTTACCTTTCTTTCACAAAATTTTTTCCTTTAGACCTAATTTTTTTACTTTTTACAGGAGAAAATGGACCATACAATATGTTGTACACTTTTTCCTGAGCAAGCAGACACCCCATATGTGGAGTAAAACCACTGTTTGGGCACACAGCAGGGCTCGGAAGGGAAATAGCACCATTTCACTTTTTGAATGTAAAATTTGCTGACATAATTAACGGACACCATATCATGTTTGGAGAGCCCCTGATGTGCCAAAACAGTGGAAACCCCCACAAGTGACCCCATTTTGGAAAATAGATCCCTTAGGGAGCTTATCTAAATTTGTATTGAGCACCTTGAATCTACAGGTGCTTCACAGGAGTTTATAATGTATTGATGTGAAAATAAAAAAAAATAACTCTTTTAGCTCCAAAAGTCATATTAGCTATTCGGACCATGTGCATGCACCTCTCATCACAGCCCCATGCACTTCTGGGAACACACAAATCTGGTATCATATGTGTTCCAGAGAGTTTAAGTGGGTCTTTTTATGGGGAGTGATGAACGCTACGCTTCATGCGCCAATATATTCGGGTGGCCAATTAATCTTACAACCCCTTGTAAGCCTTAATACTCATTGCTTGGCTTAGGTTTACATAAAAAGCTCCCTCTTCTCACCCTGACACCCCCCAAAAGAAGCAAAAGGAAAAATGTATGTCGGGGTGAGGAGGGACGCCTAATCTATCTAGACTTCTCTATCCAGTGTCTTATTGCGCTCAGGTAAAGTGCCTTATATTTTCCTTAACACTGTCCATTGTTTGTAACAACTTATCCCTAGTTCAGTTCTTATACAATACATTGTTATGTACGACTTGTGTATTAAAACTATCTCTGCACATTTTTGCACGTTTATGCTTGTTTGAACAATATCCTTGCCCTATACTACTAGATACATCACAGCATATAGGAAATATGGTGATTTAACCTTTGTACATATTTTATATAGCCCTTGCTGGAAGCACTGATATGTTAAGATTTATTAGATGGTCTACTCACCCTGTTATTGTTTTAGTGCCTCTCTCTTACTTGTATTTTAATGATTTATAATAAAGTTTAAATTTTTAATACTATACATGGTTCTCTTCTTTCGGCTGCCTACTTACTTAAGTCTGAGTTTGGTTGTATATTATGTGGAGTGCCATAGCTTGCTTTATATGGTCACATAAATAAATAACCTATCAAGAAGTGTTCTTGGAATCCTTTTAGAATTAGTTCCAATGTTAGTAAAATGAAAAAAGTGGTTTGGTACCGTGTTAGCCAGTAGAAAAAAATATATAAAGTGCTCTCAGTGAGAGAAACAAAATAGGAATCTTGTGGGTATGATACCTTTTAATGGCTAACAAATAATAGTGAATGTTGTTACAAAACAAGCTTTCGGGACTGCTTATGTCCCTTCTGATGAAGGGACATAAGCAGTCCCGAAAGCTTGCTTTGTAACAACATTCACTATTATTTGTTAGCCATTAGGGACATAAGCAGTCCCAAAAGCTTGCTTTGTAACAACATTCACTATTATTTGTTAGCCATTAAAAGGTATCATACCCACAAGATTCCTATTTTGTTTCTCTCACTGAGAGCACTTTATATATTTTTTTCCAATGTTAGATTACACTTTGTAGCAAAAACAGAACTTTTTTGTAGAAGTTAAATAAATTACAGTATATACAGATTCTCATACTCAGTGTGTCTTTCAGATAAATCTTTTCCCTTCTGCTATTATAGTACATGGTTTGATCCTTTGTATTTTATCTTTCATATTATAACAATTCTAACAAACCATGAAAGTAGTAAGCCATCTGCCCTGTTCATGAACCTCTTAAATGTTGGCCTTCCCTTTAACCTACACATTTACCAGCTATTACCCAACATCTTTGATTCAATTTCCAAAAGGATAGATAGCCTTTTATTTCCTTATTAAATTCTGCTTACCGCCTATTGTTAGACTGAAAACAAAATAAAGCACCAAGGATACACTTTTCAATTGACACAATTCATTTGAACTCCATAATAACCTAAAGGTAGCAATAAATCCAGCTGCTCAAACTTGCTTTTAACTTTGTATTATTTCTCTATATTTCAAGTTAGTTGTTTAGAAAAAATATTTCATGTTACTTCCTAAATTGGTAGAATTGACATAATTCATAGGTCAGTTATAAGTTTGTATCCTACATTCCTTATTCAGGCTGTGTATACATTTTTAAATTTGCCTACATCACTTTTTCTTTTGGAATAAAAAACAATATACAGATATAGCAAGAGCTAAATTGACAGGCAGCATTGTCATGAACTAATTTTCTGCTCCACCAGTTGAGAGTTCCCCTTCCGTTCTCCCTCTGGTAGTGACAAGACGTAGTGCGGTTGGTTTAAGTGGTAGTGATCTGCCACCTGATGAGGAAGATAACGATTGGATCTCTGGAATATCAGACTGGATATAAGACAGCCGACACCCTATCCGGGTGCTGGTGATTCAGTCTGCTTCTCAGGTTCTGGACTTCAGCTCTCTTCCAGTCTTCTCAAGTTAAGTGTGTTTTTTGCTAATGTTCACACTTGCGCTTGTTGGTCAATTCAGTTTGTTGTGTAATGAGCCTGCCCCTGCTGGGGCTATGCTGAAATTCCACTCCTATTAATCAGTATTTGCCAATCTGCTTTTTGTCCCTTATTAGATTGGCCTCTTTTTTGCTCTGTCTCAGAATATTTCAGAGTGCTGATATAGGTTTAGAAGTCTAGTGACTTCAGGGTTAATTTTGCTATCAGAAGTATTGGACAATATTTTTGTAGGTTTTTTTTGGCAGATTGCAGACAGTGTCTTTCCTTTTCTGTCCTTTTTAGTTAGCCGGGCCCCATCGTTTGCTCAGCCTATTTTCCTGCCTTTGTTTGTATTTTCATCTTGTTTCACCGTCAATACATGTGGGGGGCTGTCTTTCCATTGGGGTCTGCTCTGGGACAGTTAGTTTTCCTCTTTTCCTGCTTTAGGCTTATGTAGTTCTCCGGTTGTGACGAGGCCTCTAGGACCAATGTAGGAACGCTCCACGACTGCTGCTAGCTGTGCGGTTAAGATCAGGGATCTGCAATCTGCATAGTTACCAACTTCTCTGCTTTTCTGAGACTTAGCTTGTTGTTTTTTTTCCTCCTCAGTTACCCATTCATAACACAGTATGTAGCAGTGGTGGGAGCTGATCTTTTGCTCCCTGACACTCAAGGGTTAAATGCATTTGATGTTCATGTATGTGATAAAGGTATGATACCCACTGGGGCTGCAGTTAGCTGAGACAGGGTTAACTGTAGTGGCTGGCCCAGTTTGGGAGGGGGAACTGAGAGTTGGTAGCATGTCCAGGAAATGACAGATTCAGTCAGTGTGTGCACAGCAGTGAGTAAAGTAGCAGGCATGGAGCTGGTAGAAGCAGTGTGAGCCTAAAACTCGAGGCAGTGGATTGCCGAAATTTCCCTTGCATGTGTTTCCATCTAAATGGCCTGGAGCAACCGCGAGATCATTGTCGGGGATCAGGGGCACATTCAGCTTTTGAAGGTACTGGGAAATATGGACTCAAGCTACATGGTGCGGAAGGTATTGCAATCTGGATATACTGCTATAGATGAGGAAAACTCCCTAGGACTAATAAAGCCAGTGACCAGGTCATGCCAAGTATACCAAGAGCTAGGGCTTAAATTGCATCCGGTACCTGTGGGAAAGATGACAGCTCATTGGGCCTTATCCTTTATAGCTGACTAAATACTGCTATTCACCAAGTAAATGTTTGGTTGGTTTTATGAACCTCATGTCTCCTGGTTTATTTGTTGCCCTGGTCCCAGAAGAGGGATTCCTAGACTCAGAAGAAGAAAAGGCCTGCAGCCCCAAAGTAAGTGTGATGCCCCTCACACATAGCAGCATACTGGGACTGGGACTGGGACACAAGATGTCTGTCTGATGCCAAAGTGAGTGGGGACTGAAGCTCACCTACAACTACCTTGCTTGGGCATCTTACAGGTGCATTACGCTAATAATGTTGTACCCCATTCTTATTTATCTTCATTGGTAGCACAACTTAACTGACAGTCAAGATGCCATAGTTAATAGCGACTGCTGCATTTAGATGATTGTGATAGAATCGGGCTCCATCTCTTCCCTTCACCACGCCACCTGAGATTTAGAGTAATGATCTTTGTCAAATTAAACAAAGGTCAAACAATGACCTATCAATCTGTCAGATATGATGGCATATTAGGCCTTGCTATAAGCAGAGTCTAAAAAGCCTCCTTACATGGTAATCTTTGGATAATAAATGTTCAACAGCCTGTAGTTCATGGGTATGGGGAATGTTGGAGTAGATAGAGTGACGTCAGCAGTAAAAAAAAATATGTCTTTAAAAATGCCATTGTTTAGGTTTTTCAAAATATTAAAGAGCTAAGTAGTGTCTTTAAGATAGGATAGGATGGTTAAAACCCACTTTTGAAGACGAAGGTCTATGTAGTTCAACAAGTTGCTGATTATTGACCCAATGCCTTAAATGATCGGGTGACCTGGTGAATGGGTGGTGCACTTGAGTGGTGCAGATGGTAAAAAATGCCAAGCAGGATCCTTGTTAATCAAATATCGACTTTTCCCTTTTTGTGATGAAATGTTTGGTGTAAGCTTATGTGATTAATTTGTTTAAAGCCTTGGTGGATATTTTAAGAGGGTTGAAGTTGAGAGGCTAATAGTAATCCTTGTTGGATAGGATTCTGTGTGCCTGAGCAACAGAATCAATTTTATTTTGAACTAGCTGAAGAACTCGGCATTGCCCGGGCACAATAACTAACTGTGGTTAGTTATAACAAATTATATTTCTCCCTCACTCCTCTCATTTTCCCGCTCACACCTCTCATTCCCCCCCTCACTCCTGTCATTTTCCCCTCACTCACAGGAGCAACTCCATTCTAGACATGATGGAGCTAGATGTGCCTGCCATGCACTGATTTTCTGAAGGCGGTGGTGGCCCTCATTATACTGTAGCTTGCAGCAGCTGGGACATTGCAGCCAGTGACTTTTGCAGGGTGGCTTTCGAGGTGAATGTTTCTCCACCTGTGTGCACTAACAACATGGGCTTTGCATGTGGAGTGAGTGTGGCTATGCGGAGTGGGTGGGACTATGTGGAATGGGTGTGGTTTGATACATAAACACACATACATACACTCAGCTTTATATGTATAGATGGGGTTTAGAGGACATTATGCAAAGATTTATAATGAATTGTAGGGTGGGGAGAATGCTGTATAAAGACTTAAAATTAATTGAGGGTTGAGGATGCAAAGTCTCTAATAGCATCCTCCCTCATTTCCCAATAAATTATACAGTTGAAGCCAGAAGTTTACTTACACTATATAAAAATACATATATGCATGTTTTTCTCAATATCTGACATGAAATCAGAATAAACCTTTCCCATTTTAGGTCAGTTAGGATTTCCATAATTATTAATATTTGCCAAAATAATGAGAGAGAAAATGTTTTAAGGCATTTTTATGTCTGCAAAGTCAAAATTTTACATACACTAAGATTACTGTGCCTTTAAACAATTCTGGACTGCCCAGATGATGATATCATGTGTTTGGAAGCTTCTGATTTTCTGTTTTTTTGGCAACATATGCTTTAATTAGAGACACACCTGTGGATGCATTTTAATGTGCACCAAAAACACACTGCATCTTTGTGTAGCATCATAGGAAAGTTACATTGCCATATTGACCAAAAAAATTAAAAAAAGTTTTGGCTCTGGGAAGAAGGGGAGCAAAAAAGCAAAATGCAAAAACCAAAATACTCCTGGTCATTAAGTGGCTAATGGGTGCAAAAAATGTGCAGAAAATCTGCCACATCAAAAACTCACCAAAAGCTCATCATGGGAATGTAGCCTTTAGTGATGGGTGAGCACTAAAATGCTCGGGTGCTCATTGTTCGGGTCGAGCAAATTGGAATACTCTCTGGTACTCGGACAGAACAACGAGCCCAATGTAAGCCTATGGGAGACCCGAGCATTTTTACCGCGATTCCCCCAGGGGGTGCTTTTAGGCTCTAAAAACATCTGAAAATGATGGAAACAGTGCTCAAATGAAACAGGGACATCATGGGGACCGCCCCTGGAAGCATTCCTGACTCCTTGGTCACAGCTTTAAACAATTTTTTCAGAGTTGCCATTTTTACCGATGCACCAAAAAACATACCAAAAAGAAACCAAAATGGATTTTGCTGGGAAATACGTTAAGGTACATCCTTTCCAGGTTAATGACTTGTATATAAGGCAAAATAATTAACCCCAGACCAAATGTTCCTCCCCCACTTGGGCTATGTTCAGACGCAGTGTTTTGAAGCATTTTTCAACTTTAACATTGCTTTCAACCAATACAAATGCATTCACTGGGAAATGTCATTGTAACATTTACCAACCCTAGCTAGCCATGTGGTGCATGACACATAAGTAGACACATCTTGTTTCATTTATGAAGAAGGGACTCTTAAAGTCACAGAGCATATTTTTACAGGGGCATCAAACAGTATTAATCTGCTTAACCCCTTTCTGCCCTGTGATGTACTATACCGTCCATGTGCCCTGGGACTTAATCCCCAGGGACGGGATAATACGTCACAGCGATCAGCGGCGCTCACAGAGTGAGCGCCGCTGATTGCGGCCGGGTGTCAGCTGATTATCACAGCTGACACCCGGCACAATGTGTCAGGGGCGGTCATGGACTGCCCCCGACACGTTAACCCCTGGCAAACTGGGATCAGACATGATCGCGGTGTACTGGAGGTTAAAGGAAGCATCGTCAGGGAGGGGGCTCCCTCCGTCCTTCCCTGAGCCCCCAGAGCAGCGCAATGTTCAGCACTGCTCCGGGGGCCTCCTTCCCTGCAGATCGCCAGATCCAAAAAGGCGACAGGGACCTTCGGGGGCCTGCAGGGAGCCGGCTTCCTCAGTGCCTGCAAAGCGCAGGCATGAGGAAGCCTTCTTCAGTGCCTGTGACAGATCGCTGATCTGTCACAGCGATCTGTGATGTGACAGATCAACGATCTGTCACATGACAGTGATGTCCCCCGGGACTGTGTAATAAAGTTAAAAAAAAGCGTAAAAATAATTTTAAAAAAATCGCTAAATAAATAAAAAAAAAAAATATTCCCTATTAAATTCATTTTTTGGAAATAAAAAAATAAAAGTACACATATTTGGTAACACAGCGTCCGTAACAACCCGCCCTATAAAACTGTCCCATTAGTTAACCCCTTTAGCGAACCCCTAAAAAAATAAAAACAAAGCAAAAAATAATGATTTATCATCATACTGCCGAACAAAAAGTGCATATAAATATCCATGGTACCGCTGAAAATGTCATCTTGTCCCACAAAAAATGAGCTACAACACAGCATCATCAGCAAAAAATAAAAAAGTTATAGCTCGCAGAATAAAGCGATGCAAAAATAATTTTTTTATATAAAATTGTTTTCATTGCATAAAAGCACCAAAACATAAAAAAAGACATAAATGAGGTATCACTGTAACCATACTGACCCGAAGAATAAAAGGACCTTATCAATTTTACCGCACGTGGAACGGTGTAAACACCCCCCCCAAAAGAAATTCATGAAACGCTGGTTTTTGTTCATTCTGCGTCCCAAAAATCGGAATAAAAAGTGATCAAAAAAGTCACGTGCCCGAAAATGGTATCGATAAAAACGGCCACTCGTCCCGCAAAGAATAAGACCTCCCATGACTCGGTGGGTCAAAATATGGAAAAATTATAGCTTTCAATATGTGGTGATGCAAAAACTATTTTTACAATAAAAAGCATCTTTTAGAGTGTGACAGCTGCCAAGCAAAAACCCACCATATATAGTAAATCAAACCCCCCCTTTATCACCCCCTTAGTTAGGGAAAAATAATAGAATTAAAAAAAATGTATTTATTTCCATTTTCCCATTAGGGTTAGGGCTAGGGCTAGGGTTAGGGCTAGTGTTAGGGCTAGGATTAGGGCTAGGGCTGAGATTAGGGCTAGGGCTGAGATTAGGGTTAGGGTTGGAGTTAGAATTGGGAGGTTTCCACTGTTTGGGCACATCATGTGCTCTCCAAATGCAACATGGCGTCTGGCTGGAATTTAGTTCAATTCTGCGTTGAAAATGTCAAATGGTGCTCCTTCCCTTCCAAGCTCGGTCATGCACCCAAACAGTGGTTTTCCCCCACATACGGGGTATCAGCCTATTCAAGACAAATTGCCAAACAACTTTTGGGGTCCAATTTCTCCTGTTACCCTTAGGAAAATAAAAAATTGGGGGCGAAAATATCATTTTTGTGGAATTTTTTTTTTTCACGTCCGGGCGTTATAAACTTCTGTAAAGCACTTGGGGGTTCAAAGTGTTCACCACACATCTAGATAAGGTCCGTGGGGGTCTAGTTTCCAAAATGGGGTCACTTGTGGGGGGTTTCCACTGTTAGGTACATCAGGGGCTCTCCAAAGGCAACATAACACTCGCAGACCATTCCATCAAAGTCTTCATTCCAAAACGTCACTACTTCCCTTCCGAGCCATGACGTGTGCCCATACAGTAGTTTTCTCCCACATATGGGGTATCAGCGTACTAAAGACAAATTGGACAGCTTGTGGGGTCCAATTTCTCCTGGTACCCTTAGGAAAATAAAAAAATTGGGGACTAAAAGATCATGTTTGTGGAAAAAATATGATTTTTTTATTTTTACACCCGGGCATTATAAACTTCTGTGAAGCCCTTGGGGGCTCACCACACATCTAGATAAGTTCCTTGGGGGGCCTAGTTTCCAAAATGGTGTCATTTGTGGGGGTTTCCACTGTTTTCGTACATCAGGGCTTTCCAAACGTGACATGGTGTCCGATCTCAAGTCCAGCCAAAAAAGTCAAATGGCAAATGGCGCTGCTTCCCTTCCGAGCTCTGCCATGCGCCCAAATAGTCGTTTACACTCACATATGGGCTATCATCGTACTCAAGACAAATTGCACAATAGCTTTTAGGGTCCCGATACCCTTGGGAAAATAAAAATTGGGGGTGAAAAGATCATTTTTGTTGAAAAAATATGATTTTTTAATTGTATGGCTGTACTTTATAAACTTCTGTGAAGCCCTTGAGGGTTCAAAGTTCTCACCACATATCTACATAAGTTCCTTGGGGGGTCTAGTTTCCAAAATGGGGTCACTTGTGGGGGGTTTCCACTGTTTAGGTACATCAGAGGATATCCAAACGTGACATGGCGTCCGATCTGAATTCCAGCCAATTTTGCATTGAAAAAGTCAAACGGCGCTCCTTCCCTTCTGAGCTCTGCCATGTGCCGAAACAGTGGTTCCCCCGACATATTAGGTATCGGCGTACACAGGACAAATTGCACAATAACTTTTGCAGTCCAATTTCTCCTTTTACCCTTGGTAAAATAAAAAAAATTGGACCTGAAGTATTTTTTTGTGAAAAAAAGTTAAATGTTCATTTTTTTTAAATATTTCAAAAATTCCTGTGAAGCACCTGAAGGGTTAATAAACTTCTTGAATATGGTTTTGAGCACCTTAAGGGGTGCAGTTTTTAGAATGGTGTCACTTTTGGGTATTTTCTATCATATAGACGCCTCAAAGTGGCTTCAAATGTGATGTGGTCTGTAAAAATAAAATGGTGTTGCAAAAGTGAGAAATCGCTGGTCAACTTTTAATCCTTAAAACTTCCTAACAAAAAAAAATTTTTGTTCCAAAATTGTGCTGATGTAAAGTAAACATATGTGAAATGTTGCTTAAGCTTTTTGTGTGCTGTATCTCTGTGATTTAAGGGCATAAAAATTCAAATTTGGAAAATTGCAAAATTTTCGCCAAATTTCCATGTTTTTCACAAATAAACGCAAGTTATATGAATTAAATTTTACCACTATCATGAAGTACAATATGTCTCGAGAAAACACTGTCAGATTCACTGAGATCCATGGAAGTGTTCCAGAGTTATTACCTCATAAAGGGACAGTGGTCAGAATTGTAAAAATTGGCCTGGTCATGAACGTGCAAACCACCCTTGGGGGTTAAGGGGTTAAAGGGCCATTATTAAACAGTGGGTCTCCTAAACTGTTATAGCCTATGCAGTGAGTGGATGGGCTGCCAATAATTACGACACACTCAATACCCCTTTCATGAGATGTTGCATTGACAGCAAGGCCTGCCCTGCTGCCAAGTCATATGCACCCCAATATACCTTAGAACCAAGGTACCAGATGGGCCCAGAAAAATCCACTTCACATTATTCATTTTGTACTCCCATACTCTTTTCTTATGCATTGACAGCAAGGCCTGCCCTCCTGTCAAGTTATATGCACCCCAATAAGCCTTTGAACCTACGTACTGGATGGGCCCAGGAAAATCCACTTCACATTATTCATTTTGTACTCCCATTCTGTTTTCTTATGCATTGACTACAATGCCTGCCCTGCTACCAAGTCATGTGCACCCCAATAACCCCAATCCCCCCTTGGAAGAAACATGGAGGAGGGCCTTTTAACAAAAAATATCCCATTAAAAGGAGCGGGTCTCCTAGACTTGTAATGCCAATACACTAAGTGTGTTGGCTGGCAAACATGTTCCCCTGTGGTGTACACCTCAACCTTTCCCATAGCAAGTATTTTACACCCAGCAAAGCCACCCACCATTGTTTGTGTGACAACTCCTGGAGTGGACCCCCTGGGCTGTGATACCAACCCTCCCAGGGTGAGCTGACCTAGTTAGGACCACCCCCTATACAGGGAGCGTCAGGGGCAGGTCCAGGGGAATAAAGTACTACGACTGCTGTAACCAGGTGGCCGGCTCGAAGGAGGCAAGAGAGACAGTGTTTAGCAGGGTGAAGACGGGGCACAAAGGGTACAGGAATATGTAAAGTGTGTCCTCGGGGCACCCTGGGTACGGAAGTGCATAGAGCGTGTACACTGGGGCACACAGGATAAAGGATGGTGCAGGACGCGCACTGGGAAGCATGCCTGGGTACAGGATGGTGCCGAACATGTACTGTGAAGCACGCCTGAGTACAAGACAGAGCAGAGCACATGCTGGAAATTATGCCAGAGTACAAGGTAGTGGACCTGAGTACAGAGAGCCACCATGCAGGCACCAAGAAGGCCTAGCAAGGAAGCAAAAGCGATAATCAGGCGCCACCTACAGGATGATTAGGCAGTAAGACATGTGATTTTGGTCAGTAGAGAGGTGATGTCAGATACAGAGAGGTAGATGTGCATGTCATTGGCGTAGTAATGAGATTGCAAATCATGCAATTACAACAGCTGTCCCAGGCTGAAGGTGTAGACGGAGAAGAGTAGGGGTCCTAGAAGTGAGCCTTGGGGAACAACGAAAGACAGGAGTCGAGGTGAGTAGGTGGTGTGGTAGAGGGAGACAATGAATGTACCCCTACCAGTCTTCTTGCTTTTTAACCCCTTTACCCCCAAGGGTGGTTTGCACATTAATGACCGGGCCAATTTTTACAATTCTAACTACTGTCCCTTTATGAGGTTATAACTATGGAACACTTCCATGGATCCTGGTGATTCTGACATTGTTTTTCTCATGACATATTGTACTTCATGTTAGTGGTAAAATTTAATTCATATAACTTGCGTTTAATTGTGAAAAAAACGGAAATTTGGTGAAAATGTTAAAAATTTTGCAATTTTCCAGCTTTGAATTTTTATGCCCTTAAATCACAGATATATGGCACACAAAAAACTTAATAAGTAACATTTCCCACATGTTTACTTTACATCAACAATATTTTGGAAATTTTTTTTTTAGGAAGTTATAAGGGTTAAAAGTTGACCAGCGATTTCTCATTTTTACAACACCATTTTTTTAGGGACCACATCACATTTGCAGCCACTTTGAGGGGTCTATAGGATAGAAAATACCCAAAACTGACACCAGTCTAAAAATTGCACCCCTCAAGGTGCTCGAAACCACATTCAAGAAGTTTATTAACCCTTCAAGTGCTTCTCATGAATTTTTTGAATGTTTTAAAAACTGAACATTTAACTTTTTTTCACAAAAAAATTACTTCAGGTCCAATTTTTCTTATTTTACCAAGGGTAGCAGGAGAAATTTAACTGCAAAAGTTATTGTGCAATTTTTCCTGAGTACGCTGATACCTGATATGCAGGTGGGAACCACTGTTTCGACGCATGGCAGAGTTCAGAATGAAAGGAGTGTCGTTTGACTTTTTCAACGCAAAATTGGCTGGAATTCAGATCGGACGCCATGTCACGTTTGGAGAGCCCCTGATGTGCCTAAACAGTGGAAATTCCCCACAAATGACACCATTTTGGAAGCTATACCCCCCCCCAAGGAACTTATATAAATGTGTGGTGAGAACTTTGAACTCCCATGAGGTTCACATAAGTTTATAAAGGACAGCCATAAAATTAAAAAAATCATATTTTTCCACAAAAATGATCTTTTCACCCCCAATTTTTTTCCCAAGGGTAACAGAACCCCAAAAGTTATTGTGCAATTTGTACTGAGTACGCTGATACCCCATATGTGGGTGTAAACCACTATTTGGGCACATGACAGAGCTTTGAAGGGAAGGAGCGCCATTTGACTTTTTTGGCAGGAATTGAGATCGGACGCCATGTAGCATTTGTAGAGTCCCTGATGTGCCTAAACAGTGGAATCCTCTCACAAGTGACCCCATTTTGGAAACAAGACCGCCTAAAAGGAACTTTTCTAGATGTGTAGTGAGCACTTTGAACCCCCAAGTGCTTTACAGAAGTTTATAACGCCTGGGTGTGAAAATAAAAAAAATCATATTTTTTCTACAAACATGATCTTTTAGTCCCCAATCTTTTTATTTTCCCAAGGGTAACAGGAGAAATTGGACCCCAAAAGTTGTTGTTCAATTTGTCCTGAGTACGCCGATACCCATGTTGGAGAAAACTACTGTTTGGGCACACGTCGGGCTCGGAAGTGAAGTAGTGATTTTTTGGAATGCAGACTTTGATGGAATGATCTGCAGGTGTCATGTTGCCTTTGGAGAGCCCCTAATGTGCCTAAACTGCGGAAACCCCCTCAAGTGACCCCATTTTGGAAACTAGACCTCCCAAAAAATCATATTTTTTCCACAAACATGATCTTTTAGTCTCCATTTTTTTTATTTTCCAAAGGGTAACAGGAGAAATTGGACCTCAAGTGTTGTTTTCCAATTTGTCCTGAGTAGGCTGATACCCCATATGTGGAGGTAAACCACTATTTGGGCGCATGGCAGAGCTAGGAAGGGAAGGAGCACCGTTTGACTTTTCAACACAGAATTGACTGGAATGGAGATCAGACGCCATGTTGCATTTGGAGTCCCTGATGTGCCTAAACAGTGGAAACTCCCTAATTCTAACTCTAACCCTAACCCCAACACACCTCTAATCCTAATCTCAGCCCTAGCCCTAACCCTAACCCTAGCCCTAACCCTAGCCCTAACCATAACCCTAATGGGAAAATGGAAATAAATCCTTTTTTCTTAATTTTATTATTTTTCCCTAACTAAGGGGGTGATAAAGGGGGTTTGATTTACTATTTATGGCGGGTTTTTATGTTTGGCAGCTGTCACATGCTAAAAGATGCTTTTTATTGTTAAAATAGTTTTTGCATCACCATATTTGAGAACTATAATTTTTCCATATTTTGACCCACAGAGTCATGTGAGGTCTTATTTTTTGCGGGACAAGTTGAAGTTTTTACTGGTATTATATTCGGGAACGTGACATTTTTTGATCGCTTTTAATTTTTGGGATGCAGAATAATCAAAAACCAGCATTTCGTGAATTTCTTTTGAGGGGATCGTTTATACCATTCCGTGTGTGGTAAAATTGATAAAGTGATTGGCACTTCTGATTCAGCTTTAGCAATCCGCACTAGCCAGCAGTGAGCAGCTCCAGAGACTAAGTCCTTTTTGCAGGCTACTGAGCATGTCCGTGGGACTACCTCTCATTGGAGGTCGGAGGTCACATACTCAGGTCTTCAAGCAGCTCGGATTGGACCATCAGGAAGGTCCCAGAAGTACACTGGTATTAAAGGTTTGCATGGCCGCTAGGCCATGTGCTAGGATAGACAGTAATTTGAAGTTGTTTGTGTGATGATGGATGCATGTCTTCTGGTGACTGACTCATTAAGACTCCCTCCCTCTGGTTGAGTATGTGTATAGGGTATTGGAGTTAGGGTCAGTGCCTACTAGTGGCATTGCCTATGTGCCACTGTGCAACCAGTCCTCAGCACCACACTTAGCACCAAATTGTGCCACCTAGCACAAGGCACTACTGTACTGCGTCTACTGCAGCGATCGTCAGAGCGGCGCCATTCGCAAATGCAATGTTTTCCAGTTCTAAGCTTAAACTGGTTAGTGACGTCCACCAGTGTAGCACTGTACGTTCTCTGAGCACATATTCTATCAAGTTAAGTCTTTGCCTGACATTGCAGTTGCAGCGCCAAGAGCTAGTGGTTCTAGAGGGACTCTAGCCTTGTGTCCTGGGGCAGGATTCTGTGACCACAACACTAGCATTCACCCTGCGGTTTTGCGGCCCTGTGAAGCAACAGGGTTCACCTCCTTTACACCGGGTGAGGTTAACCCACGTGTGTTTGTTACCACTATTTAGTGTCCGCCATTACCGAGCAGCAGGTAACATCTCTACACGGTGGACCCCGGGCTGCGAACGCACTCTATGCCATCTTTATTATTTGGTGCATTCCGCTAGCCCTAACATTATCCTAGCGCCAGGGTCTGGCTAGTAATGGTGGACGAACAACGACTACAGCGGTATATTCAGCAGCTGATGGGCAGGTTGGCGACTCTTGAGCGCTCAACCTCAGCTGTGGATATTACCGCGGTCGCTGTTCAGGCAGCCACGGAGGCTGTCTTCCGTGTGTTCCCTGCCATCGCTGTCACGACTTTGTCCTGCCTCCCTTTGCCCAAGAAGTTCTCAGGCGATAGTGCTTTTTGTAGGGGTTTCGAGAGCCAGAGTACCACACAGCTGGAGCTGCTGACTGCACAATTCACCTCCAAGCGGGCTAAGGTGGGATTTGTCATTTCCCTCTTGTCGGGCAGGGCTTTGGAGTGGACCACATCACTGTGGGAGCATGGTGATCATGTGGTGCAGAGTGCCTTGCAGATCTTGGCCACTCTGAAGCAGGTCTTCCTGGGACCGCAAGTCATCCATGATACTGCTCTCCAGCTGCTAGCATTGTCACAAGGCTCATCTTTAGTCAGCCATTATGCCATCCAGTTCCAGACTCTGGTTTCAGAACTGGAGTGATCAGACAAGACCCTCATTCTGGTGTTCTGGAGAGGTTTGGCTGACCATGTGAAGGACGCCCAGACCACCAGGGAGATTCCTGCCGCACTGGAGAAGCTTATCACCGTCTCCACCCGCATAGACCTTCGTTTCACAGAGCGAAAGATGGAACGGTCCCAGTGTAGGCAGAGGTTTAGGTTGGCACTTACTTTTGCTAAACCTCTAGAACCTCCCGATCGGGTGTCCAAGCTCCAAGAGCCCATGGGGATTTCTTGCACGGGATCCATGTCCCGGTGGTCTGTCACGTTTGCCGGCAGCCTGGTCATCCGGCCAACAGGTGCCCACAGTGGTCAGGAAAACGCTCACGTCTAGTGGCTGTTGGAAGAGGTCTACTAGACACTGCAATGTTTTCCTCTGAGCTGTCCTTTAAGGGGATGCTTGAGTTTGGCTCTTCCACACTGGTGGTGGAGGTTTGCATGAACGCCGGGGCAGAGGGCAATTTTATGTCGTCTGCCTTCACCCAACAGCACGCAATTCCTCTGGTTTTACTACCTCAGCCAGTCACCATCAGAGTGGTGAACAGAGCGACACTACCCTCTCAGATTACCCACCAGACCACCCCGTTGATACTCTTGGTTTCTCCTTCTCATCAGGAGACCCTATCTCTCCTTATCGTGCCTGAGGGTATCAACCAGGGGACCCCCCTTAAGGGTCCCCTGGTTGCGTCATCACTCTCCCCATATAGAGTGGTCCTTGGGGAGAATTTTCGGTTGGAGTAAATCCTCTGAGGGTAGATGTCTGAGGGAGTGTGTTCAGGTTGCCTCAACTGAAGTCCCTGCAGATCTTTCCTCTCTAAATACTATCGACAGTATGCAGACATGTTCTCCGAAAAGGCGGCGGAGACTCTTCCGCCTCACCGCCCCTATGACTGTCCTATTGACCTCTTGCCAGGTGCTGAGCCTCCCTTGGGTCGAGTCTATCCCCTATCTCTCCCGGAGACAAAGGCCAGGTCTCAATATACCAGTGAGAATCTGGCAAGGGGATTCATTAGAAAGTCGGTGTCACCAGCAGAGGCGGAATTCTTCTTCGTCCAGAAGAAGAATGGAGAATTACGTCCCTTCATCAATTACAGGGGTCTTAATGCTATCACTATTAAGAATAAATATCCTCTGCCCCTGATATCGGAGCGGTTTGTGTCACGATCGATTTTTGGATCTGTCAGTTTAGGCTGCTCACATTTAAACTTTTTTTTCCTTTCTGGCCATCGTAGGTTAAGGTCAGTTTTTCCCCCCGGTGGCCGCTGGTGTTACTACAACTTTAGTCTGCTGGTGGGTTTTTCCCCCCTGGTGGCTGCTGGTGTTACTGCATGGTGATTAATTATCTTTGCAGGTGGGTGCCACTCCCACCTCCCTTTAGAAGGCTACTTGATGCTGCAACTCACTGTTGGTAATACAGGTAATTTGGAAGCCAACCTTTCTGAAGAGAGAAGCTATTTTGAGAAGTGGTGTTTGCAGCTGATCTGGAGCAGTCGTTTTCCTGCTGGAAGCTGTGTTTGGGTGCCTTACTCTGCGGTCCAGTGCATGACTGCAGAGCAAGCTAAGTGTTGTTTGTTTTTCCCTGTCTGTTATTTTCCTTGGTGTCTTATTAGTCCAGCGGTGGGACCAGTGTCCGCACTTGCCAGTTCCCTAGTAAGGGATAGGTGCAGGGCAAGTGAGGGACCTAGGTATCCTGGTAGGCAACAGGTTCAAAGAACCCCTGTATAGGGAACATGAAGAGAGTTCAGGGCTCTTTCTTAGGGGAGTGCAGGAGGCGTCCATTTCCCCGTTCCCTATTTCAGGGCCCACCATTGTAATTGTTTCCCGTCCCCTTGTTTGTCTTTGCTGGCTTGTGACCGACCAATCGTCGGGTCGCATCACGCAGGGCCAGTCGCCCCATGACAGTTTGATAGGCTACGGGGAGTGAGAGTGTTTACTAAACTTGATCTGTGGGGGTCTTACAACCTGCTTCGCTTCCGTGAGGGGGACGAATGGAAGATGGCATTTAACACCAGGGACTGGCATTATGAATACCTGGTGATGCCCTTCGGGCTCTGTAATGCTTCAGCCATCTTCCAAGACTTTGTGAATGACATCTTCCGGGATATGCTCACCACCTCGGTAGTAGTCTATTTGGATGATTTCCTGATCTAATCTCCAGATATTGACTCTCACCGGAGAGATGTTTGCAAAGTTTTCGTCCTCCTATGGGAAAACTCCCTTTATGCCAAGTTGGAGAAGTGTGTGTTTGAGCAGGAGTGCTTACCTTTCCTGGGCTATATCATCTCCTCCCAGTGATTGGTCATGGATCCTGCCAAGCTACAGGCGGTGAGGGATTGGCAGGAGCCCCACTCTCTCAAAGCGGTGCAGCATTTCATGGGTGTTACTGGCTGGTGGAAAACCCCAAATAATAAAGAAGATATAAGGTGCATTCACAGCCCGGGGTCCACTGTGTAACTGCTGCTCGGTAATGGTGGATGCTATATGGCGGTACAATAGAGGAACACATGGGGTTAACTCCACCTAGTGTGCACAGAGGTGGACTGTTACCTCATAGAACCGCCCGACCACCAAACACAAATGCCGCAGCCTGTTTATGCTCTCAGAGCTCGGCAATGTGAGCACTTGTGTATAGACACAGAAATCTACCCCTGAGACACTGGGTTAGAGTTCCTCTAGTCACACTAGTGCTTGGCACTGCAAACGCGATGCCTGAACAGACACCTATAGGATGCTGTGCCCTGTTAGAGGTCACAGGCTGCAGCTGAACGTTGCTTACCACACAGCGCAGCTCTGGCGGACGCCACTAACCAGCCTAAACTCAGGCCTGGAAAGCGCATAGGACGTGCATGGCACCACACTAACGGATGCCTGCGGTAGTGTGGTGCCTTAGGTAGATTGGTGCACACAGGCGCTAGCGTGTGTGAGGAGTTTGGAGCACTGCGGCGCTAGGCAGTGCCACACAACTCGGCGCTGGCTCTGAACTCTAACCCTAATAACATGCGTATCAAAGGGAAGGGGTTTCATAATGAGTCATTCAGCGGTTCACAAGTATCCATCATCACACACATCTCTACCAAATACAGTGTTTACTAGCTCATGGCCGAGCGGCCATGCGAACCTTTTATAGCAGCGTCCTTCCTAGACCTTCCTGGAGGTCCAATCCGAGCTGGAGAAGGACCTGAGCATGTGACCTCCGATCTCCAATGAGAGATTGTCCCATGGGCATGCTCAGTAGACCGAAAGGAGGACTTAGTCCCTGGAGTATGCGTTGCTATAGCTGGACCAGGGGTGGCAGCAGCAACCAAACCAACAGTGCTAGACTGAGCAAGATGCTGGGAACAATGTATTTGCTGAGCAGGCTCCTGTGCGACTGGAGAGGAATGAGAGACCGCAGAAAGCAAGGGTCGGGATTCCTCCTGTGAAGAGGCAGGAACCCGACGCCTAACAATGGGATTCATTATTTACTATCGCCAATTCATCCCCCACTTCTCAATGCTGGTAGCTCCCTTGGTGGCCCTCACCAAGAAGGGAGCAAATCCCAAGTTGCGGTCGGAACCAGTCTCCAAGGCCTACTCCTCCATCTAGTCCCATTTTGCTAGCACTCCCTTTCTACATTGCCCCGATGAAGATAAACCCTTCATCTTGGAGGTGGACTCCTCTTGTGTCGGTGCCGGAGTGGTCCTCTTCCAGAAGGATGCTCAAGGTCGGAAGCAGCCCTGCTTCTTTTTCGCTAAGACCTTTACACCGGCGGAGAGGAACTATTCCATCAGGGACAGGGAGATGCAAGTTATGAAGTTGGCCTTCTCGGAGTGGAGACACCTGCTGGAAGGGGCTCAGTATCCTTTCCAGGTGTTTACCGACCACAAGAACTTGGTGCATTTGCAAACAGCTCAGTGACTAAATTCTCGCCAGGCTAGATGGTCCCTATTCTTCTCTCGGTTCCACTTTACCCTCCATTTTCTTTCTGCAGAGAACATCTGGGCCGATGCTCTCTCCCGCTCCGTGGTATCATCAGAGGAGGAGCCTCGGCTGATTGTCCCATCTGAGTGCCTAAGGACTGTGGCTCCGGTCACCCTCAAGTCGGTGCCTCCGGGCAATACATTCGTCCTTGCCCATGTGCGACCGGAGGTCCTTCCTTGAGCTCACTCGTCCAGGGTGGGTGGACATTTTGGGACAAAACAGACCACTGAGCTTCTGGCGAGGATGTACTGGTGGCCGCATGTGGCCCGTGACGTCAGAAACTATATTTGGGCATGCGTCTCTTGCGCCCAGAATAGGTCTCCTCGGCAACGGCCCGCTGTGCTACTTTACCCCCTTCCGGTGGCGGATAGGCCCTGGGAGATGGTCGGTATGGACTTTGTGGTGGGACTTCCCAAGTCCAGAGGCAGCACAGTCATTTGGGTTGTCACCGACCATTTTTCTAAAATGGTGCACTTGGTGCCTCTGTCTCGGCCACATTCTGCACAGGCCTTGGCAGCGTTGTTCATTAAGAATATCTATCGCTTACATGGCATGCCGGACAAGCTTTGTCGCTTGCTCAGCATTGAACTAAATATCTCCTCGGCCTATCATCCTGAGATGAATGGGTTGGTAGAAAGGGCCAACCAGACCCTGGTCACATACCTATGACATTTTGTCTTGGCCAGGCAGGAAGACTGGGCATTCTTGCCACTGTGGGCGGAGTTCGCTTTGAACAACGCTGTGACCCCATTCCTCCTTAATTACTGCCAGCAACCGTGCATCCCTGTGCCCATGCCAGTGTCGTCCACCGATTCTAAGGTGGCAGACTGGGCAGTGGAGGCACGTGACATTTGGGACCGCACTTAAGATGCCATAGGGGCCTCCAAGGAGAGAATGATGGTCTTCGCTGACGTACACCGGTGCCCTGCTCCGTCCTTTGCTCCCAGCGACTTGGTGTGGCTCTCCACCCATAACCTCAGGCTACGAGTTGAGTCCACCAAGTTCGCGCCTCGCTACATAGTCCCTTCAATGTGCTTGAGCAAGAAAACCCTGTGGTCTACCGTCTGGCTCTTCCTCCATGCCTGGGTATCACGACACCTTCCATGTATCCCTTTTTGCAGCCTACTGAGCATGCCCGTGGGACTACCTCTCATTGGAGGTCGGAGGTCACATGCTCAGGTCCTCAAGCAGCTCGGATTGGACCATGAGGAAGGTCCCGGAAGGACGCTGCTATAAAAGGTTTGCATGTCCGCTCGGCCATGCGCTAGGATAGACAGTAATTTGTAGTTGTGTGTGTGATGAAGGATGCATGTCTTCTGGTGACTGACTCATTAAGACTCCCTCCCTCTGGTTGAGTATGTGTATAGGGTATTGGAGTTAAAGTCAGCGCCTACAAGTGGCAATGTCTATGTGCCACGGTGCACCCAGTCCTCAGCACCTCACTTGGCACCAAATTGTGCCATCTAGCACAAGGCACTACTGTACTGCGTCTACTGCAGCATCCATCAGAGTGGCGCTGTGTGCAAACGCAGGGCTTTCCAGTTTTAAGCTTAAGCTGGTTAGTGGCGTCCGCCAGTGTGGCACTGTACGCTCTCTGAGCACATATTCTGTTAAGTTAAGTCTTTGCCTGGCACCACAGTTTCGGCACAGAGCGCTAGTGGGTCTAGAGGGACTCTGTCGTCGTGTCCTTGGGGCAGGGTTATGTGACCACAAAGCTAGCGTACGCCCTGCAGTTTTGTGGCCCTGTGAAGCAACAGGGTTCACCTCCTTTACACCGGGTGAGGTTAACCCGCATGTGTTTGTTACCGCTGTTTAGTGTCTGCCATTACCGAGCAGCAGGTAACATCTCTGCACAGTAGACCCCGGGCTGCGAACGCACTCTGTGCCATCTTTATTATTTGGTGCGTTACGCTAGCCCTAACACAGAGTGGTTTTATTCTTCGGGTCAGTATGATTACAGCGATACCTTATTTATATATTTATTTTATGTTTTGGCACTTTTATACACTAAACAATTTTACATGAAAAATAATTATTTTTGCATCGCTTTATTCTGCGAGCTATAACTTCTTAATTTTTTTTATTTTTTCACTGATGACGCTGATTTGTGGCTCGATTTTTGTGGGGCAAGATGACGTTTTCAGCAGTATCATGTTTATTTCTATACGTGTTTTTGATCGCGTGTTATTGCACTTTTTGTTCAGCCGTATGATGATAAAGCATTGTTTTTTGCCCTTTTTTTAAGGGATTCACTTAAGGGGTTAACTAGGGG
Organism: Dendrobates tinctorius; assembly: GCF_039654945.1. Taxonomy (NCBI): domain Eukaryota; kingdom Metazoa; phylum Chordata; class Amphibia; order Anura; family Dendrobatidae; genus Dendrobates; species Dendrobates tinctorius. The sequence continues at coordinate 18,957,696 of NW_027361823.1, read as the reverse complement.
GACAATTTTATAGGGCGGGTTGTTACGGATGCGGCGTTTCTAAATATGTGTATTTTCATTGTTTTTTTATTTACAAAAAAAGTATTTATTAGGGAATTTTTTGTTTTGTTTATTTAAGAATTTTTTATAAATTATTTTTATACATAATTTTTTTTTACGTTTTATTATATTGTCCCAATGTGGGACATTACTGTAAAGTGTTAGATCGCTGATCTGACACTTTGTAGTGCACTGTGTTAGATCAGCAATCTGACAGGCACTGCAGGAGGTTTTCTCAGCAGGCACTGAGAAAGCCGCCTTCCTGCAGGCCTCCAAAGGCTCCCGCAGCCATCCTGGATCTGCAAGGAGGAGACCCTCGGTGCAGCGTGAGCATATCGCAATGCTCGGAGGGTCTTAGGGAAGCACGCAGGGAGCAGAGGAGAGGCTGGGCACTAACGGAGGGACAGTTGTATTACTCTGGCAGCAGAGTTTTGGATAGATTTGAGTGGTGCAACAATGCTAGAGGGGAGGCTACAGAGTATAAGGTTGCAATACTCAAGGCGGGAGATCATGAGGGCGTGCAAACATTTTTTAAGTTTCTTGCAATGTACGGATCCAGGAAATGTTTTTAGTTGCAATGGACAGGAGGAGGCAAGGGCTTGGATATGTAGCTTGAAAGAGAGGGCAGAGATGAGGATCACCCCGAGGCCACAAGCATGCTGAATATTTGTCCCAGTGTGCCATCCCAGCATTACACAGGCACAAGTCCCACAACATTACACTGGCCTTCCACAATGCTGTTACATGGAAAGTCCACCTAACCACAAACACGTGGACAAGTGCTGGTTGTCAGAGATGGTACATCTCACTGAGGGTACACTGGGTTAACATAGTGGAAGCCGGGACCCACTCAGACTTTGCTATGGTGCCAGTCCTCCCAAACAACAAGTATTGCGTGCCCTACGTCAATCTGGGTTGACCCCACAGTGTACAGCTCCTGCACCTCCTCTTCATCCTTTTCCTCCTCTTCAGCCTCCAGCCACAAAAGGTAGCACTTCAGTCACAATCTGGAAGCACTGCAGCACTGCCTAATCAAAGAGGGAACAGGCTTGCAGAAGCTAATATGCTTCTGTAACAAACCCCACAATGCTGTCAAGTTGTGGACAGCTCTGAAAGAGCAGGCAGATCAGTGGCTGAGACCACTGAACCCACAGCCAGGCATGGTTGAACAATGGCTGGAACCTGGTGGCTGCTCTGTGGCAAGGCGAGCTCATACACTTGCCATGCCTGGCTCATGCGCTTAACCGAATTGGTCAATGTTTTGTGAAAAGCGACACGGAGCAGGCAGATCTGCTTGGAAACGTGCAATGCTGCAAATACCCATTTTAGAAAGTCAGTTACAGCTTTATCTTGATATAGGACAAGAAAACATTCAGCTGACCTTCTCTGTAGAAAATGTCCTGAATTCAATGGACATTGAGCACGGACTCGCATCTCTGCCAGACGCCTTGTAAGTACATGGAAGAAAATAAAGAGAATCCAGCTCCAAGGAATAAAATCAATTTTCTTTACTCAGTTTCATATGAAACATGATACAAAAAAGCTGTGGACTTGCAAATGCCGGATGAACCGGCAGAAATAGTGCCTGTGAGAAACTGAACATGTTTAAAGCACCCACATCTTCTTAGACTCATGCCCTTGCCATGATTCAGCAGCGCTTGCAGCATCAGGCTCACCAACTGGTGTGTGATGCCCCCAGGCCTTGGAACTCTACACTGAAGATGTTTGAAAAGATTTGTGAGCAGAAGAGGGCAGTTAATGACTAGTCTACCAGCATCAACAAGGTTGTCGGTATTCAGTTCTTTCTTCACACATAACATCTGACGAGTGGACATGGATGTCTGACATATGTAACAACCTCCAGAACTTTGAGGAATCCACCAAGAGGATGAGCGTCAATGACACCATACGTAAAGTCTCCATCCTGCTTATCTGTGTTCTAATTTGAAGATTGAGAGTAAATATAGAGCGAAAACATATTTACAGTTTAACTTTTTCAAACACAACAGTCCTAAGTAACAGCAATAACAATAATCCAATAATTAAAACCAAAATAAAACTACCCTGCTGGTGATAGCTTGCAATCTACACTAATTAACAACAATAGCAAGACTTAAACCCAAACAAAACAATCCTGCTCATGACAACTTACAATGTAAAATGAGGTGAGGGAGATAAAAAATACAGGGATGTATTTACAAGAAGGTATTTACAATGATGTTTGTACAAAGGTAAAACTGAGGTTAGTTATAAGTGTTGGAGACCTGAGTACAATGAGGAGGAGAGCATGGTCAATCATCCTCTTGGTGAGGACATGGAAGAATTGACTGTTAGCAGTCTTGCATGCATGTCTGAGTTAATGTTGCGCTGCCTTTCTCGTCACCCTCGCATTCTTAAAATTTTGGGTGACGGGCAATACTGATTGGTGACTCTTCTAGAACCATGCTACAAGGAGAACTTTAGATCTCTTATTACAGAGGCAGACAGGTGTACTAAAATGTTGAAGGAACAGAGGGACCTTCGAGTGGAATTATTAAAAAATTTCACATCTGAAAACGCTGGCAGTAGAGTTGAGTGAAACGGGTCTGTCAAATTCATAAGTCGCCGACTTTTGAAATTCATAAATCGACGACTTTCGCTGAAGTCGGGTTTCATGAAACGAAACCCGACCATAGCGTGAGATCAGCCACGAGGTCGGCGACCAGAGCGCCAAAGTCGCGTTTCAAATGATGCTTCCGGCGCCCTTTTTCAGCCAATGATAGAGGACGCACACTGTGGGCAACGCGATGACATAGGCATCGGTCACCACCATCTTTGAGAAGGGCATGCAAGTGATTGGCTGGCTTTGTGTGGCGTCACAGGGGCTATAAAAGGGCGTGAACTCCGACCGCCATCTTACTTATGCCGATCTTAGCATAGGGAGAGCTGTTGCTGCTGCTGATTCTGTAAGGAGAGCATTAGGCAGCGAAGAAGAACCAAAAAACTGCTTCTGCTGTTAGAGATCTCCACTTACAACACAACACTATGTGTGCAGTGACAGGGGAGGCCCTATTTTTGTGCATCAGCTCTGTTGGTTATTAGCCTGCCTTAAAAGGCTCCCTGATAGCTGCATTGCTGTTTGCACACTGCTGTGCAAACTGCTTTTTTAAAAGTTACCAAGGGTTCATTTTTCCACCCTTTTGTGTGTGCACTGTGCAGCAGTCCTGCTTATTAGGCTGCCTGCGTCCATACTTGGACTGAGAGCATCATTGTCAGCGTCCTCAAATCTCTAGTGAGATCCAAATTCTCACCAAATCTATAGACACCCTCCACCTTGTCATACACCATCCAATTTCAGCCTGTTACATTGAAGTGTAATCTCTACTGGGCCAGAGACAATAGTTCTGCGTCCTCAAATCTATAGTGAGATTCAAATTCTCACCAATCCTATAGACACCCTACACCTTGTCATACACCATCCAATTTCAGTCTGTTACATTGAGTTGTAATCTCTACTGGGCCAGAGACAACAGTTCTGCATCCTCAAATCTATAGTGAGATTCAAAATCTCACCAATCCTATAGACACCTTGTCTTCACCATCCAATTTCAGCCTGTTACATCGAGGTGTAATCTCTACTAGGCCAGAGACAATAGTTCAGCGTCCTCAAATCTCTAGTGAGATTTAAATTCTCACCAATAGTAGATACACCCTCTACATTGTTTTACAGTACCATATAGCTGTTGGTATTTTGGGTACATTTTCACAAAAATGATCAAGTATGGTTGAAGACGTCATAGAAGTGGGCGGGGGTTGCCAGCTGGTCCCGATAGTGGTGGTGGTGGTGTTGCATCTGTTGGTAGTGGCAAAAGCACAATAGCACCTAAGGCAGGAGGTGTTGAGCCTGCGTCATCGTCTGGATCCACAAGGCCTCAAAGGCTCTCTTTTCTGGGAGTAGGTAAACCACTTTTAAACCTGGAGCGTCAGGAACAAGTTTTGGCTTACATTGCTGACACAGCCTCCAGCTCTCTTGCCTCCTCTTCTGAAGTTTCAAAAAATAAAAGCAAGTCGTCATTGGAGGCTCCTGGTCAGGAACAACATCTTTCCTTGTGTCCTTCACCCCTACCAAAAGTGAAGGATGTGGCAGGCCACACTACCGATTACTCCATGGAGCTCTTTTCACATACAATGCCTAGGTTAGCAAGTGAAATCGTGAATTCCCCAGTTCAAGATGAATCTGACGTGGAGTGCACTGATGCACAGCCACTGCTAGATTTTTCTGCTGGTACATTCACTTAGAGCACTACATTGTCCTCTCAGTGCACTGAGGCAGAATCAGACCCTGATGAAACTCAGGTGACCCTTCCCGCAGCAAACTATACCACCTTACACGGTGACATAGAGGAAGGTGCACATGAAATTGAAGAGGAGGTGATGGATGACCCAGTTGTTGACCCAGATTGGCATCCATTGGGGAAAGAGGGTGCCTCTGCCAATAGCTCAGAAAAGGAGGAGGAGGATCCGCAGCAGGCAACGACATCGCAACAGCTGTTATCTGGCAGGACCGTAGCAGTCCAAAAACGGGTTACAAAAACCAAAAGAGTTGCAGGACAGCATGGCCAGACAGTCAAATTAGCACAGCGTGCAAGGTCTCAAAATGTCTTCCATAGTAGGAAGAGTGCAGTGTGGCACTTTTTTGATCAAAATCCTAATGATCAGGCAAAAGTTATCTGTAAGAAGTGCGCAAAGACGTTTAGCCGAGGGAAAAACCTGAGAAATTTGAATACCAGTTGCATGCTTAGACATTTAACCACAATGCACTTGCAAGCGTGGACGGACTACCAAACCTCACATACCACATGTGCACCTGCTCCGAATGAAGGTAGTCAGCAACGCTACATCGCTTCCCACACTGTAAGCCCACCGGTTAGCACACCACCAGCAGCAAATGTCTAAGTGTCGTCGCAAGGGCAAAGCAGTCAAGGAATCAAAATGTTATTGCTACGAAAGACTGAATCTTGGTTATCAGCAACACCACCAACACCTTCACCATCACCAACCCTATCTCAGTCCGCCATGACCACTGTTAGTTCCACCATATGCAGCTCTCAAGTCCAGCTCACCCTACCAGAGACTCTGAGTAGGACAAAAAAGTACTCATCCTCTCATCCGCGTACACCGGCTTTGAACTCCCACACTGCCAAACTAATCTCGTTAGAGATGATGCCTTACCGGTTGGTTGAAAGCAAAGCTTTCCACGAGCTCATGGCCTACGGAGTACCACGCTATGACCTACCCAGTCAGCACTTCTTTTCGCGCCCTCCACGTGCATGTGAAAGACCGCATTGCGGATGCAGTCAAGCAATCAGTGAGTGGAAAGGTGCACCTCACAACAGATGCATGGTCCCGTAGGCATGGCCAGGGCCATTACGTATCCATCACTGCACACTGGGTTAATGTGGTGGATGCAGGGTCCACAGGGGACAGTGGCGGTGGGACAGTGCTGCCTAGTCCACGGTATAGGAAACAGTTGGCTGTAGGCGTTCGACCCTCCTCCTCCTCCATAAGCGAAAGCTCGTCCACAGAGCGCAGTCACACGAGCACTCCATTCGCTGCTGCCAGTGTTGCACACGATGTGTCCCACTATCGAACAGCTAGTGGTAAGCGTCAGCAGGCTGTGTTGAAGATGATGTGTTTGGGCGACAACAGACACACCACGGAGGTACTGGCCGACTACTTGCAACAACAAACTGAGTCATGGCTGGGCAGTCTACATCTTGAGGCAGGCAAGGTAGTTAGTGATAACGGCCGGAATTTTGTGGCAGCCATAGCGCTTTCAAAACTCAGACACATATCTTGCCTGGCTCACACCTTGAACCTGGTGGTGCAGTGCTTCCTCGATAATTATCCGGAGTTAACACCCCTGCTCCATAAGGTGCGAAGACTGTGCTCGCACATCCGCCGGTCGCCCGTACACTCCAGTCGTATGCAGAAGCTGCAGCAATTGCTCCACCTTCCCAAGCACTGCCTAATTATCGATGTTGCAACAAGGTGGAACTCCACCCTGAACATGGTTCAGAGGCTGTGCGAACAGAGACAGGCTGTAATTCATTTGTGGGAGGATACACGGGCAGGCAGTTTGCAGGCAGACATGGAGTTGTCTGGTGTGCAGTGGTCGAAGCTGAAAGACCTCTGTAAAGTCCTTCAGTGTTTTGAGGAATGCACACGGCTGGTAAGCACAGACAATGCCATGATAAGCATGAGCATCCCACTTATGCGCCTGCTCATGCAAACTTTGACGCACATTAAGGAGCAGGCATCTGCAGCCGAGGAGGAGGAAAGCCTTGATGACCATTGTCGGCTCAGGGAAGACGAGGTGGAGGAAGAAGATGAAGAGGAGGAGGATGATCGGGATGATTATTTAGGGGAGGAGGATGCTTCTCGTGGGGCAAGAAAAAATGTTGGTGTGGCAAGGTCAGGTACAGGGTTTGCGCAAGACTGGAGGGATGTGGATTTGCCAGAAAGTGCTCCTCCACCCAGCACTCGCAGTGCATTATTAACACCTGGAACATTGGCCCAGATGTCTGATTATGCCTTGCAGATCCTAAAAAAGGGACCCCACAATGCCAAAATGATGAACGATGACGACTACTGGTTGGCCAGCATCCTGGATCCATACTATAAAGGTAAAATCCAAAACATCATGCCACATGAGAACCTAGAGCTAATATTGGCTAACAAACAAGAAACTCTGGTAAACCGTTTGTTTGAGGAATTCCCAGCACACTGCAGTGGTGATATTTTTCCAACAAGCCATAGGTGGCAACATGAAAGAGGTGTTCGTGGTGCACACAGCCGAAGTGGCATTGGACAAAGGGGTTTCATGACCATGTTGTGGACTGATTTTTCAAGTACCGCTCACATGACTGGTAATACTGCATCGATCGAAAGTGACAGGAGACAGCAGTTGTCAACTATGGTAACAAACTACTTCTCCTCCCATATCGATGTTCTCCCTCACGGGTCATTCCCCTTTGACTATTGGGCCAGTCAACTTGACACCTGGCCTGAATTGGCACAATATGCCTTACGGGAGCTCGCTTGCCCTGCTGCAAGTGTGTTATCTGAATGAGTCTTCAGGGCTGCTGGATCAATCCTGACAGAAAAAAGGACCCGTCTGTCAACCCAAAATGTTGATCTAACCTTCATTAAAATGAACCATGCATGGGTTTCAAAGGATTTTGTCCCACCTTCCCCTGCTGACACGTAGGTTGCCAGAAAAATGGCTTGCTTTTGTCCTCCTCTTCCTCGGACTTCTCCAATTACTCCATTTGCAGCTGCTGAATGTCCAACATCAACATATGCCAATTTTTCCACCTTCCTAACTGGGCTGCCTCCCCCCCCAGGGCCGGGGTCACCACCTGGCGCACGCACTCGTGCGAGTGCCGTAGCCCTGGACAGGTGGGTGGGCCCACTCTTGGGCGACGGCACTGGCACAGGGTCCCTCATAGAACAATCAAGTGTCTCTGACGGTGGGGGTGCACACCCGCCATCAGACAAACTGGTGTACTATGAGGGGCCTGCTTGCTCAGGGCCACAGCTCTTGCAATACTTACCTCTCCCTGCTCCACTGCTTTGTAGTCTGGGCTGTTAAATCCTTCACTGGGACTGCCAAAACAAACTGGTGAACTGATAGATGATAGTTAAGATGTAGCTATGCCCTGTCCTGCTGGGCTCTATCTTCAGATGATCAATGGCTTCCATTTGTTATGGACATTGACTCACAATGAGATGCAGTGGTGGTTTATCATCAGCTTTCACGGTTTTCCTACTCACAGACGTGTGACATTCCTGCCCACATTTTTAAATGTGCTCTCTCATGCCAATCCAATAGAATCGCCTACGGCCTGTGGCTTCAGTCTTTTCCACTCCAAAGTTACCTGACAGATCATGATAGGCAGTGAGGACAATGTCTACATCTCTCCCTGTGATCACAATTTGATGGAGATGAGTAACGCTTATGGGATCCACGTTACTGCGATACAGCAAACCTTTCTTCACAAGATCTGTTTTCGCTGTCTACACAGACAAAGTAATTGAGGGTCAGAATCGCCTCTGAAAATTCTCCCGGGAGTTTTTCCCGTGATTAGTAATTCCAACATTTCTGCAAGCACTCGACTTTCCGTCTGTACTTGTATCCATCTTGTTTCCTCTTGCAGAGAGTCTGGACTGTCTTACTGAGACTGAAATATATATGAAGATTGAAAAATACCCCAACAGTGTATACTGGTGTACGCTTCGAATACATTACCCTTTTTCTACTTTTTAGATTCTTGTCTAATCCATACTGAGGCTGTGAATGTCTTTGTCGGACTCCAGAAATATACACGGAGATTTTTAATGTTTAAACTATGCTATATATACACATGGTACCCAGTGATAATGTACCCTTTCTCAACTTTCTACAATCTTGTCGAATCCATACTGGGCCTGAGACCATCTGAGTCTGCCTCCCTCCTGATTAGAGATGAGCGGTGTTCGAGTCGACCTGTTCGCCAAATTCAAATTCAAGCTGTTTTGGGCGGTGTTCGAGCCGTTCGTCGAACTTGAACACTTTGCTTAAAATTCGGCTGTTCGAGGTTCCACTCGAGAATGGTTTGTTCACCAAAAGCGTAACTTTATTTTCATATTAATAATGGCTTTCAATATTAATAGACAGTTTCATGGCATAGTAGTGGTGTCTGGTAGCCAGCAGTGTAGTACACCTGTCAAGGAGCTACACCGTGTGTGTTTCTAATAATTTTTTACCGCATCTTGTCCAGAAAATCCTTTAGGGCCTTGTAGCACTGTTTGCTACTCAGCAGAGGAGCCCACCCGTGAACCAAGCTGCGCCGCCTGTTTATGTAAGAACCATTTTTTAACTCTATTTAGCCCAGTGAATACTTTGGGCCTAGTACCTGTGTCTACTAGTGTTGAGCATTCCGATACCGCAAGTATCGGATATCGGCCGATATTAGCTGTATCGGAATTCCGATACTTAGTTCCGATACTTTTTTCATATCGAATACCGGAATCGGAAGTTCCCATAATGCTAGGAGCCCGCTCGATTTGATTCAGCCAATGGGGATCCTCAGAAGTGTGGGCACATCCTGTTAGGCATTTAGGCATGTTAACTACTGGCATGGCTGTGATTGGCTGCTGAAATGATGTCATGATGCACTATAAAAACCGCTGCAGCCGCCATTTCTGGTCACTCTGCTGTGAATTCAGTTAGGGACAGGCTGCTGTTGAAGACTGTGAGGGACAGTTAGAAATAGCGATTCTAAAAACAATATTGTGCTTTATCCAGGCTACATAAACCACCACTGTAGCTTTCTTTTGCCTAGCAGCAGTGTTCACAGCTGTCTGCAAGGGCTGTGTGAGTGCAGACCCACGCTGTGTAGTGTGTCCTGCAGGCACGTCTGCTTGTAGGCCGCCCAGCGTGTGTCTCTGCCTCATACACATTTTTCTTTTATTGCTGCTTTTTTTTTCTCCTGTATAGTGTGCTTCCATACGTATCCATATACGTTGGTTGCAAACACTAAAGGAGTGGACAGCGGAGCCTTTCAGCAGCCTTTCAGTGCTATAGCCAATTTCTCTGCACTCTTTTTGGCTGTCTGATAGGTCTCTCTGTGTGTGAGTGCAGCTCACGTTGCAGTGTGTTCTACAGCCACCGCTAGCTGTAGTCCGCTCAGCGTGCGTCACTGCCTCATACATAGTCCTTTTTTTGCAGCTAATTTAGCCAGATTTTTGCTCCTATATTAGTGTGCTTCCAACCGCATCCATTGTCATTGGTTGGTTGCAAACACTATATAGGATTAGATAGAGGAGCCTTTTTGCTGGCTTGTGCCCTTCAGGGCCAGCCAGACTAGTATCACCCTATTTTTTGGAGCCTCATCAATTGCATTGTAGGTTAGCTTCCTGCATTGTAATCGCTCCAAAAAGTTTGTGATACTATAGCTTTCAAACTTTGGTCACATCCTTTTCTTTACCCCCCCCAAAAAAAAAAGGAAATAAAGTTCACCAAACCCTCCACTTTACAGTTGTCTAGGCCACATTAGATCATATTAAAGTGTAGTACACACACTCTTAGCCAAATTAGTGTTTCTTATACTGGTTAGCAGGTGTTCAGGAATAAGAACACTAAGCCACCCCTTTTTTACTTTTCTGCCTATCTTTATCAGTCTACCAAGATGAAGAAGGCAGGGAGTAAGGCACGTGGTTGTGGCCGTGGAGTTTCAGCAGGGAGAGGACGGGAGGATTCAGCAGGAAGAGGACGTGGGGATTCGGTGTCTGCTGCGGCCACCAGTGACCCGGCATCCCCCACTTTTACCAGGCAACAGTCCTTCATGCACAGCTTTGTAGGACCTCGCCGTACCCCACTGCTGCGTGACGAACAAATTGAAGCCATTGTCGGGTGGATGGCAGCTAACGCATCCACTTCAATGACTTCCACATCCTCCCAAGGCCAGAGCACTGAAGAGCAACCATCTGTCTCTTCACCACTTGCCAAATTGCCCAGGCAGTCTGAGAGCCCTGGACAGGAGCCATCTCAATCTTTACTTCTGTTCTCAGAATCTGTTGGCTTGGAAAGAGGTGGCCAGCCAAGCAGCATTCTAGAGCGTGAAGAAGAGGGAGTATGCAGTGATGCGCAACTGCTTTGTCCCTCTGAATCTGAAGAGGCGGGTGGGCCAGTGCCTATTGTCAGCACACCTCAGTGCTCATCTGATGATGATGAGACTCAGTTGCCAATTTCTGGTGCATACGGTGCTGGCGAGACAACCCAGGACCAGCCGGTGCTTGAAGAGGGGAGTGGAGATGATGAGGTCCTTGACCCATCATGGCGTCAGCCACAGGAAGGTGGTGGGAGCAGCTCTGAGGAAGAGATTCCCCGAACGTCCAAAAGAGGAGGGAGAGGGTGGGGGCAGACTTGGTTGCCTGTAGCCTCCACTTTGGCACCCATGAGGAGCAATCCTCTTCCAAAACACAAAACGGGCGCTCCCAGGACTTGCAGTGCGTGGTCTTTTTTTGACACAGTTGCAGATGACATTTGCTTTGTCAAATGCAAGCTGTGTCATCATAAATTGAAACGAGGGAAAAATGTGAGCAACCTCAATACCACAAATATGTGGAAACATGTGCGTACCAAGCACGAGGGGGAGTTACACAGACACACTGAAGATGTAGGCCAACCTTCAGCAGCACCTACCACCTCTTCAGCTCATGTTGGGGCCTCTTCCTCCAGCTCACACACAGCTGGTTCGGCTTCCTCACTGGAACGCCATGGAAGAACCACTGCCACTGTTGTCCAGAGACCCAGTGAAATTCCACCCACTGAACCACGTTCGCAGTCATCAGCACACTCCCAGGCCACTCACCAGCAATCGGTAGCACAGGCATGGGAGAAAAAGCGGCCATACTCGGCAAACCATCCCCGAGCACTGGCTCTGAATGCCGGCATTGCCAAACTACTGGCCATTGAGATGCTGTCATTCAGGCTGGTGGAGACTGACACCTTCCGGAACTTTATGTCATTGGCAGTTCCACAATACAATGTGCCCAGCTGCTTTTATTTCAGCAGGCAAGCCGTCCCTGCCCTGCAAAAGCATGTGGAGGGAAAAATTAAAAATGCGCTACTAAATGCCGTCAGTAGCAAGGTCCACCTGACCACCGATGCGTGGACCAGTAGCCATGGACTGGGACGATACCTTTCCCTCACTGCCCATTGGGTCAATGTTGTGGAGCCGGGTACAGATCTGGAGAGTGGCTCTGTACGTATTCTGCCAACTCCAAGGATTGCAGGAATGCAGTCTGTACATATTGAGTCCTCCTCCTACTCTAGTTCCTCGGAATCAGCACTGCGTGAGCCTGTTAGGCCAGATATGAGCACAGGTGTGGCCAAACGTCAACAGGCCGTACTTAAATTAATTTCTTTGGGGAATCGGAGCCACACAGCACAGGAGCTCTGGAATGCCATCAAGCAGGAGAGCGATGTGTGGTTTGTGCCAGCGAATCTCCAGCCAGGTTTGGTAGTGAGTGACAATGGCCGAAATCTAGTGGCAGCTCAGGGCGTAGGCAACCTCACTCACATACCATGTCTGGCACACGTGCTCAATTTGGTCGTGCAGAGCTTTCTGAGGGACTATCCGGATCTTGATGCACTGCTGCACAAGGTTCACCTAGAGTGTGCTCACTTGCGGCGTTCCAGCATGGCAAGATCGCGCATTGCATCTCTGAACGACGATTCCGCCTGCCAGAACATCGCATCATATGTGACCTCCCCACCAGGTGGAATTCAACGTTACATATGTTGGAGCGGTTGTGTGAGCAGCAGGCAGCAGTAATGGAGTACCAGCTGCATCAGACGCAAACAAGTCGCACTGTGCGCCGGACACACTTCACCACCACTGAGTGGGCCACTATGGGGGACATCTGCCAAGTTTTGCATGCCTTCGATGACTCCACGCGGATGGCCAGTGCAGATGATGCACTAATCAGCATGACTGTCCCCCTCATCTGTCTGCTTCAAAAAACCTTACAAGCACTAAGTGAGGAGGTTTTTGAAGAGGTCGAGGATGAGCAGTCAGAAATGCCATCTGCTTCTGGCAAATCTGCGCAACGTGCTTCCACACAAAGGCCCAGGCAGGGGACACTTAGTGAGGAGGATGACGAGGAGTCAATGGAGGAGGAGGAACACATATCTCCAGAGGAGGGAGGTACACAAGGCTCTAGTAGTCAGTGTGTACAGCGAGGGTGGGGTGATGCTGAGCAGGCAGAGATGCTGCCTCAAGCTGGGGACAGCGTTTCCGGTCCAGTTGGCAGTCTGCAGCACATGGTTGATTTCATGCTGCAGTGCTTGTTAAATGACCGCCGCATCGCCAACATTCTCCACACGGCTGATTATTGGGTGTACACCCTCCTAGATCCTCGCTACCGGGACAACTTACAAAGCCTCATACCACAGTTGAACCGGGAGCGAAAAATGCGGGAGTACCAAGAAACACTTGTGCAGGCCATCATGTTCTCCATTCCCCCCGCAAGTGTTGCTGGTAGTGCTTTTCAAAGCAGCCATGTGGGTAGAGGCAGTGGAGGAAGCTCTGCACAAAGAGGTAGCAGAGGCAGTGCCGCAGGACAAGGCAAGGCCAGTATGGCCCAAATGTGGAAAAGTTTTGTGGGACCGCCACAAACGGCTACACCATCACAGACGGCTCCAGTCAGCAGGAGGCAACGTTTCCATCAGATGGTGACAGACTACTTGTCGTGCCCTGTTAGTGTTCTCCCAGACGGCTCTTCCCCGTTCAAGTATTGGGTCTCTAAGCTGGATACATGGCCAGAGCTTAGCCAGTATGCATTGGAGGTGCTGGCTTGCCCTGCTGCCAGTGTATTATCGGAACGTGTCTTTAGCGCTGCAGGTGGTGTGGTAACAGACCGTCGCACGCGACTATCCGCCGATAATGTTGACCGGCTTACTTTTGTGAAAATGAACAAGGTCTGGATCTCACCTGAATTTGACAGTCCTCTTCCAGAATTAATGGCTGGCAACAGGATCCAGGTCTCCTGTTGTGTTCATGTTTCTATGACTTGAACTTTATTTCCTGGGCTACAGCAACGCCCGTTGTTGCTCAGAAGTGCTGTCCGCACAGACAAAACACTCGCTCATGTGTAAGTGGGATTCGGTAACGTCAGCTGATCCCCTGCTGTGTGTATGGCAAAGTGTCCTGCTCCCTCCACAGTCAAACAACCTCAGATTTACACCTGGCTCCAAGTAGGCCTCGGCCTACTACCTGATTTTCCCTGGGCTCCGACACCGCCAGTTGGTGCTCAGAAGTGCTGTGCGCACAGACAAAACACTCGCTCATGTGTAAGTGGGGTTCAGTAACGTCAGCTGATTCCCTGCTGTGTGTACGGCAAACTCTCCTGCTGCCTACAACTTCTGACTACCTTTGATTTAATATGTTCTCTGATTTGCCCTCTGTCTCCACTCTGTTTTGAGTATTTCCTCTGGCCTACAACACCGCCTGTTTCTGCTCTCAAGTGCCGTCTGCACAATCCACACTTGTTCCTGTGTTACCTGGGTCCTGTAACATCTGCTCATCTCCAGAGGTGAGCACGGCAATGTCTCCTGCTTTGTCTACATTCCCACTACTTGTAGTGGAAATGTGGACAGAGCAGGAGATATTGCCTGACTCACCTCTAGGGAGAAGCTGCTGTTACAGAACCCCAGTAACACAGGAACAAGTGTGGGTTGTGCAGATGGCATTTCAGAGCAGCAACTGGCGTGGTTGGAAGCCAGAGGAAATACTCGAAACAGAGTGAAGACAGAGGCCTAATTGGAGTACGTTGACAGTTAGTAGTAGTCTAGAAACAATCGCAAACTGCCACCAAGTAGGCCTGGGGCTTCGACACCGCCAGTTGGGCTCAGAAGTGCTGTCCGCACAGAAAAACACACTTGTTCATGTGAAAGTGGGGGTCAGTAACGTCATCTGATCCCCTGCTGTGTGGAGGGCAAACTGCTGCTGCCTCCAAATTCAAACAACGTCTGATCTTAAATTGCCTCCAAGTTGGCCTCAGCCTACAAAATGACTATCCCTGGGCTCCAACAACGCTAGTTGGTGCTCGGAAGTGCTGTCCACACAGAAAAACACACTTGTTCATGTGAAAGTGGGGGTCAGTAACGTCAGCTGATCCCCTGCTGTGTGGAGGGCAAACTGCTGCTGCCTCCAAATTCAAAATACCACAGCTTTACACCTGGCTCCTAGTAGGCCTCGGCCTGCACCCTGAATGTCCCTGGGCTCCAACAACGCTAGTTGGTGCTCGGAAGTGCTGTCCACACAGAAAAACACACTTGTTCATGTGAAAATGGGGGTCAGTAACGTCAGCTGATCCCCTGCTGTGTGGAGGGCAAACTGCTGCTGCCTCCAAATTCAAAATACCACAGCTTTACACCTGGCTCCTAGTAGGCCTCGGCCTGCACCCTGATTGTCCCTGGGCTCCAACAACGCTAGTTGGTGCTCGGAAGTGCTGTCCACACAGAAAAACACACTTGTTCATGTGAAAGTGGGGGTCGGTAACGTCAGCTGATCCCCTGCTGTGTGGAGGGCAAACTGCTGCTGCCTCCAAATTCAAACAACGTCTGATCTTAAATTGCCTCCAAGTAGGCCTCAGCCTACAAAATGACTATCCCTGGGCTCCAACATCGTCAGTTGTTGCTCGGAAGTGCAGTCCACACAGAAAAAAACACTTGTTCATGTGAAAGTGGGGGTCGGTAACGTCGGCTGATCCCCTGCTGTGTGGAGGGCAAACTGCTGCTGCCTCCAAATTGTAACTACTTCAGATTTAAACATTCTCTGATTTGGCCTCTGTCTCCACTCTGTCTCTAGTATTTCCCCTGACCTCCAACACCGCCAGTTCCTGCTCACAGTTGCCGTCCATGCATTCCACACTTGTTCCTGTGTTACTGGGGTTCTGTAACGTCAGCAGATCCCCCAATATGTGTCCGCCACTGTCTCCTGCGCTGTCCACCTTCCCACTGCAAGCGGTGGGAATGTGGACAGAGCAGGAGACAGTGGCAGACACACATCAGGGGATCTTCTGACATTACAGAACCCCAGTAACCCAGGAACACGTGTGGATTGGGCAGACGGCTGCTGTACGCATAAACTGGCGGTGTTGGTGGTCACGTGAAATCCTGGAAACAGAGTGGAAACAGATGCCTAATTGGAGCACGTTGACAGTCTGTTGTAGCCTACAAACAATCTAAAACTGCCAACAAGTAGGCCTCGGCCTACACCATAATTCTCCCTGGGCTCCAACAACGCTAGTTGGTGCTCGGAAGTGCTGTCCACACAGAAAAACACACTTGTTCATGTGAAAGTGGGGGTCGGTAACGTCAGCTGATCCTCTGCTGTGTGGAGGGCAAACTGCTGCTGCCTCCAAATTGTAACTACTTCAGATTTAAACATTCTCTGATTTGGCCTCTGTCTCCACTCTGTCTCTAGTATTTCCCCTGACCTCCAACACCGCCAGTTCCTGCTCACAGTTGCCGTCCACGCATTCCACACGTGTTCCTTTGTTACTGGGGTTCTGTAACGTCAGCAGATCCCCCAATATGTGTCCGCCACTGTCTCCTGCGCTGTCAACCTTCCCACTGCTAGCGGTGGGAATGTGGACAGAGCAGGAGACAGTGGCAGACACACATCAGGGGATCTTCTGACATTACAGAACCCCAGTAACCCAGGAACACGTGTGGATTGGGCAGACGGCTGCTGTACGCATAAACTGGCGGTGTTGGTGGTTACGTGAAATCCTGGAAACAGAGTGGAGACAGATGCCTAATTGGAGCACGTTGACAGTCTGTTGTAGCCTACAAACAATCTAAAACTACCACCAAGTAGGCCTCGGCCTACACCATGATTGTCCCTGGGCTCCAACAACGCCAGTTGGTGCTCGGCAGTGTCTTTGGCACGGGGACTCCCTGTTGCCCAGCCTGGTTCCAGCATGCCTGCTGTTTCCGGGTAGTGTCAAGGTCACTATGCCACCAATCCGTTGTCCTGTCGTCTTGCGGCTGGGTTAGCCGACTCTACGGTGCCTGCAGTTTAGGTGACTCCTATGTGGGCTGCGGGAACAGGCGCTGAAGGCTGGATCCGTAGTGCCAATGGGACATGGACCCCCTGTAGGACTGTGGGTTTCGGTAACTGCGGCCGGCTTGCGGCCTGGCTACTTTGCTTTGAATGGGTACCTTCTGCTACCCACCCAGGTTCCAGCACTGTCTGCTGGTTCTCGCCAGAGCCTTTGGCCTAGGTGCCTCCATCTCGGTATCCGAAGTCCAGCACCGTCAGCTGGTCCTTGGTAGTGCTTTCTAGCACAGGTACCTCCTGCCTAGTAACCGTGGTCCAGCACCGTCAGCTGTTCCTCGGTAGTGCCATTGGCTCTTGTAGCTTTTGCTACCCATCTGGGTTCCAGCACCGTCAGCTGGTTCTCGGCAGTGTCTTTGGCACGGGGACTCCCTGTTGCCCAGCCTGGCTCCAGCATGCCTGCTGTTTCCGGGTAGTGTCAAGGTCACTATGCCACCAATCCGTTGTCCTGTCGTCTTGCGGCCGGGTTAGCTGACTCTACGGTGCCTGCAGTTTAGGTGACTCCTATGTGGGCTGCGGGAACTGGCACTGAAGGCTGGATCCGTAGTACCAATGGGACATGGACCCCCTGTAGGACTGTGGGTTTCAGTAACTGCGGCCGGCTTGCGGCCTGGCTACTTTGCTTTGAATGGGTACCTTCTGCTACCCACCCGGGTTCCAGCACTGTCTGCTGGTTCTCGCCAGAGCCTTTGGCCTAGGTGCATCCATCTCGGTATCCGAAGTCCAGCACCGTCAGCTGGTCCTTGGTAGTGCTTTTTAGCACAGGTACCTTCTGCTTAGTAACCGTGGTCCAGCACCGTCAGTTGGTCCTCGGTAGTGCCATTGGCTCTTGTTCCTTCTGCTACCCATCCAGGTGCCAGCACTGTCTGCTGGTTCTCGCCACAGCCTTTGGCATAGGTGCCTCCATCTCGGTATCCGAGGTCCAGCACCGTCAGCTGGTCCTTGGTAGTGCTTTTTAGCACAGGTACCTTCTGCTTAGTAACCGTGGTCCAGCACCGTCAGTTGGTCCTCGGTAGTGCCATTGGCTCTTGTAGCTTTTGCTACCCATCTGGGTTCCAGCACCGTCAGCTGGTTCTCAGCAGTGTCTTTGGCACGGGTACTCCCTGTTGCCCAGCCTGTTTTCAGCACGCCTGCTGTTTCCGGGTAGTGTCAAGGTCACTATGCCACCAATCCGTTGTCCTGTCATCTTGCGGCCGTGTTAGCCGACTCTACGGTGCCTGCAGTTTAGGTGACTCCTATGTGGGCTGCGGGAACTGGCACTGAAGGCTGGATCCATAGTGCCAATGGGACATGGACCCCCTGTAGGACTGTGGGTTTCGGTAACTGCGGCCGGCTTGCGGCCTGGCTACTTTGCTTTGAATGGGTACCTTCTGCTACCCACCCGGGTTCCAGCACTGTCTGCTGGTTCTCGCCAGAGCCTTTGGCCTAGGTGCCTCCATCTCAGTATCCGAAGTCCAGCACCGTCAGCTGGTCTTTGGTAGTGCTTTTTAGCACAGGTACCTTCTGCTTAGTAACCGTGGTCCAGCACCGTCAGTTGGTCCTCGGTAGTGCCATTGGCTCTTGTTCCTTCTGCTACCCATCCGGGTGCCAGCACTGTCTGCTGGTTCTCGCCACAGCCTTTGGCCTAGGTGCCTCCATCTCGGTATCCGAGGTCCAGCACCGTCAGCTGGTCCTTGGTAGTGCTTTTTAGCACAGGTACCTTCTGCTTAGTAACCGTGGTCCAGCACCGTCAGTTGGTCCTCGGTAGTGCCATTGGCTCTTGTTCCCTCTGCTACCCATCCAGGTGCCAGCACTGTCTGCTGGTTCTCGCCAGTTTCTCAGCCTTCTTGTACCTTCTGCTACATTTCCAAGATCAAGCTTTTTGAAATTGTCTTTGGTAATCCTTATTGATCTCCATGACGACGACCCTGATGACGATGACCCTGAAGACCACACCAAAGAAGACCAGAAATATGACCCTAAATAATAAGACCAAGAGGACAAAGAACATGAAGACAACCACCAAGATACAGAACAAAAGACAGAAGAACAAGAAGCAGAAGAAGCAAAAGCAGAAGAACAGAAAGCAGAAGAACATTAAGCATAAGACTAAAAATCAGCATAGAAGAAATCAAAATTATAAGCAGAAGAAGACTAAGCAGTAAATGGGGGTGAGTCCGTTCCTCCTCGTGGTGCCCCTGGAAAATGCCTGCTGCTGCAGGCCAAACTGAACGCGGACAAATCCTGTTGTAAATCTTTTGTGACAGGCAGAACGTAAGGTGTAATCTTATAACTTTTATAGATAAGTACTACAGGAATGCCTGTCACCATAAGAAAATGAAGACAAAGAA
This sequence comes from Dendrobates tinctorius, assembly GCF_039654945.1. NCBI lineage: Eukaryota > Metazoa > Chordata > Amphibia > Anura > Dendrobatidae > Dendrobates > Dendrobates tinctorius. The sequence continues at coordinate 18,938,675 of NW_027361823.1, read as the reverse complement.
GAATAGGAAGAAGATGAAGAAATAGCATATTAAAATTAATAATAGCTGAATAAGAAGAATATGGAAAAAAAATTAATGGGAAGAAGATGAAGAAGAAGAAGAAGATGATGAATAAGGTGAAGAAAAAGTTGATGAAAAAAATGCTACTGCTGCGGATCATGAAGGAGAAAGTGTGAGAGAAGTACAAAAGAAGGTGAAGAGCATGGAAGTTGTGAAACATACAGTACATATCTGACAAAATATAAAAAAGGTTAACATAGTCAATATCTTTTTAACTCCGAACGTATTGGAAAAAAAAATTGGAATTAATGCTATGCCATGTAATTTGAATAAACCACTATGCTTTTAATGTCTCCTCCACCTCCCACAATACATTCTACATGATTCTTATTTGTTTTCAATTATGTAGAATTAGCCAACAAGGAAATAAAGGGCTTTTTTTAATTCCAATACCGGAAGTCCCATTGACTTGAATGGGACTTCCGGTATTGGAATCGGCGATACCCGATATTTTTTTCGTATCGGGCGATACCATCCGATACGATATTTTTGGGTATCGAACGGTATCGCTCAACACTAGTGTCTACTGCTCAGCACAGGAGCCCACCCGTGAACCTAGCTATGCCGTCTGTTTATGTAAGCACTGTCTGCTACTCAGCAGAGTTGCCCACCCGTGAACCAAGCTATGCCGCCTGTTTATGTAAGAACTGCGTGCTACTCAGCAGAGGAGCCCAGCTGTTAAGCAAGCTGCAGCACCTGTGGTTTGGACACTTAATTTTTTCACATTCTTTCTGGAATTCCGGTTAGGCCTAATTCCGGAATTCCGGTTGACCTGCACTTACTGGGAAATCCTTGCTCGCGGAGAAGAATTGGAATCCCAGATCCCCATCACTAACGGGGTTCAGCAGGTTATCCGCATCTATAAGCGACACACGCTGGTCCTTTCAGTGTAGCGTGCATGCAGTCCCGGACATGTAAGGGCATGACAGACCTGTTATTGCTCGATCTCGCGTGCCAGAGCCTTGTGTGTCCCTCTAGTAAGCTGGACGCGGACCGCGGGGGCATGCCGGAGTCTCGTTCGTTAACTGAATTAAGCTGACAAATCGCTAGCACAACTAAGGCTAGTTTCACACTAGCTTATTTTCCATGCGGCGTTCAGCGCCGCTAAGCCCCGCTCCCTGCTGGCTCCCTGCCCGCCCCATCCGGTCATCGCCGCCTACTATCGCACACGGCTGCATGTGATCTGCGCACCCTATCTTTAGCATAGGGTGCGCAGACCGTGCGCAGACCATGCGCTAGTAGGATTTTAGCGTGCGCTGCGCACTTTTGAAGGTGCGCCGGTGTGCGCCGAACGCACCATGTTGCATTTTGGCACGTTCGGCGCACCTGCAAAAGTGCGCAGCGCACGCTAAAATCCTACTAACGCACAGCCAGAGCACGGTCTGCGCACCCTATGCTAAAGATAGGGTGCGCAAATCGCATGCAGCCATGTGCAATAGTAGGTGGCGATGACCGGATGGGGCGGGCAGGGAGCCAGCAGGGGCGGGGCTAAGCAGCGCCGAGCGCTGCGTGGAAAATAAGCTAGTGTGAAACTAGCCTATAAACGGCCATGCACCACCACCCACAGAATCGACAAAGCTTGCAATCTGTCCATCCTTTCTGTGGCTCGCATGGTTGAGGTTGCCCGTGTGGCGTCCAATTAAGCCGCAGGCTCCACTCCTGATGGTGCCCTTCCGGACATTCCTTTAAGGTTCAGCTTTGCAACCATACTGCCCCAGGAAACCAAGCACTTTGCCTTCATGGACGCTGCTCGGAGGGTCATGGGAAAACACCGCCCGATCGGCAGTTGGCATAATTTATGGTGGAAGGTCCGACGGTATATGATAGTCTTCAATTTTAGATTTTTTTTTGTTCCAGCCTTTCTTGACTTTATAAGGGCATGACATGCCTATATCTGTGTCACCTTCTCCTCCTTTTACTCCTCCACCTCTTTTCTATATGTAGTTGCCCTTTTCCATATGGTATTTGTGTCTTCTGAGCATTTTGTCTGATTTGGGACACCTTTTAAGGTGTTTTGTAATTGTTTTCTATGTGTTTGTATGTGTTTGTGTTTGCCTGCCTGCCATTGTATTCAATGGGTTCTACGGTGTTCGTCGAACGTTCGACAAACATTCGATGAACTTGCCTCCTATTCGACGAACCGAGCTCGAATACTAGGGGTGTGGCTCAACACTACTCCTGATATATAGACGTACATTTTTAATGTTTAAACTATGCTATATATACCTGGTATCTGGTGATACAGTACCCTTTCTGCCAGGAAGTCCTCCTCCACCCACCATTCCAAGTGTATCATTGACATCTGGAACATTGGCCCACATGTGTGATTATTTCTTGTGGATCTTCTTTTTATATTGTGGTGTGCTCCATCCTGAGTGTGTGAGAGTCTGTGGGTTACTCCTGCAATTTATATGTAGATTTAAAAATTACCCCAACACTGTATACAGCTCTATTCTTGTGATACATTACCCATTTACTGCTTTTTATATTCTGGTCTAATCCAAACTGACCAAGTGAGAGTCTGTTTCTGACTTTGGAAATAAATACTGAGATTGACAATGACCCCTACACTGTGTACAGCTGTACGCTTCAGATCCATTAGTGTTTTATGGCTTTTTATATTGTGTTGTTAATCCATTCTGAGTCTGAGAGCATCAGTGTCTGCCTCCTGAAATATATACGGAGATTTAGAATGTTTAAACTATACTATATATGCCTGCTATCTGATGATACTGTACCCTTTTTCTACTTTTTATATTCTTGTCTAATCCATACTGAGCCTGTGAGCATCTCTGTGTGACTCATGAAATATATAGGGAGATTGACAATTATCCTTTGACTGTATAGAGCTGAACGCTTCTGATACAGTACCATATATCTGATGTTATTTTGGGTATGTTTTCTCCAAAATTTGGAAGTATAGTGGAAGAGGCCGCGGACGTGGGCATGGGGGGACAGCTGGTACTGATGGTGGTGGTGCATCTGCTGGTGGTGGCAAAAGCACAATAGCAGCTAAGACAGGAGGTGTTGAGCCTGCGTCATAGTCTGGCTCCAGAACGCCTGGAAGGCTACCTTTTCTGGGAGTAGGTTAACCGCTTTTAAAGCCGGAGCACCAGGAACTGGTTTGGGCTTACATTGCCGAAACAAACTCCAGCTAATATGCCCTCTTCTTCTGAAGTTTCAAAAAATGCAAGCACTGAGTCGTCAAGTGCTGGCTCCTGGTCAGGAAGAACCCCTTTCCTTGTATCCTTCACCCCCACCAAAAATGAATGATGTAGCAGGCCACACTTCACATTAGTTAATGTAGTTCTTTCTCACATACCATGCCTGGGTTATCAAGTTAAATCGTGAATTCCCCAGTCCAAGATGAATCTGACATGGAGTGTGGGTGGCCAGCCAGGGCAGTGGGGTTAATCGGTACCGGGCCAGTGTCTCGGAGGGATATGTCACGGTGGTGGTGACCCGGTCCGTGGCCCTGGGCGTCCATGCAAAGGGGTGAATAACATTTATAGGTGAATGATACGTGACACCACCTGTGGTTTCTGATCAGATTGACCAGCGCTGCAGTGCCACTTCTCTGGGACAGACGTTGTGGTGCAGGTAGGATGTAGAAGCCCTGCACAGGTAGGGCTGTAGTCGCAGGGCACATGAAAGAGTTGGTAGATGGTGTGCAGTGCAGGATGTAGCAGAGCAATGCGCCAGGCACAGGAGAAAGATGACAGACACAGTCGAGCAGCTCCTTTACCTGTACTTGGTAAGTGCCGTCCAGGACCCACAGTACAGATGGAAAAGGAGTTGGTCAGCCTGGAAGCATATTAGGAATTCTCTCTCTGCAGATAGGTAGTGTGGCCTCCATTCTAGCGCTTATCAGAGGTACTCGCAGTACTGAGTTCACTGAAGTTCCCCCTGTTGACTCTCTTTTGAAACTTTCTCATATGACAGGCAGCCGTAGCCTTTTCCTTCTGGCTCACACAAGTCGCTGCTGGGGCCTCCGAGCCTTAGTTGAGAACAGAGCATTTACAGCTGCTACTTCCTCTGGTTTCTGCTGCAGGACAGTCAGTGTCCCTACAAAGTCGGAGACTGGAATCCGGACCATGTGCTCCAGCTAGGAGTGAGTCTTAACTCTGCTCATCCTCCAGCTCCCCTTCTCACGTCCACACACTTCCCCTTCCCTTCACAGACTGCCCTAACTTCCCTCCTCCCGACCACAGAGAGCAGCTCCTCAGCAGTCAGGTTCAGAGCTCTCCCTGCTGGCCTGGAGTGGGAATTGTGTTGTGTGTTGGTTTAACTGCTAGAGAGATCCTTCGTTGCTCCCAAGCATGACATCACACTCCCTAGGAGGAAGGTAATGCCACTGTGGCGATAGTACTCCTGGGGCGCCACAAGTGCACTGATGCCCAGCCACTGTTAGATGATTTTGCTGGTACATTGACCCAGACCACTACATTCCCCTCACACTCTACACAGCCAGAATCTGACCCTGATGAAACTCAGGTTCCCCTTCCCGCATACTATAACACCTTACACGGTGACAAAGAGGAAGCTGCAGATGAAAGTGCAGGTTCCTTGAGCAGGTGGGGGGCATACTCATGGGCGACGGCACTGGCACAGGGCCCCTCATAGTACGCAAAAGAGTCTCTGCCGGTGGGAGGACTCACCCGCCGTCAGACACACCGCCGTACTGTGAGGGGCCCTGTGCCAGTGCTGTTGCCAACGAGTGGGCCCCCCCTGCTTGCTCAGGATCACAGCACTTGCAAAGTTGAAATACTTACCTCTCCCTGCTCCACCGCCGTGGCATCTTCTGCGTTTCCTGACGGTGACATTCTGGTCAAAGAGTGCGATGATATCACGTCTATACGCCCTCTGCCTAAACAGTCCAAGTGCAGAGAAATGAAAGATGGGGATGACGAGGAGTCCAGACTAGTACAGGGATTCCCTAGCGAAGAGACTTATTTAATTAGTTTTAAAGGTTGGGAGCAATTTTTTGGGAGCACTATACTCTGGAGAATGATATATGGGGCCCACCATACACTGGAGCATTCCAAAGGTGGACATCAGACATTGGAGCAGCATTAACAGGGCCCATTATACACTGGAGCATTAGAAATGGGGCCCATTATACATGGAGGATTATCTGGGCCCATAACACAGTGGAGCTTCATCCATGGGGACCAACATATACTGTAGCATTATGTGGAGCTCATCATATACTGTATCGAACCGTATATGGGACCAATGATTCTGTATAGAGAAATATATGGGCCTCATTACTCTGTATAGCGCACTGTTGTGAGTTCATTTTCCCATTCGTCACTGAGGTCTGGTGAACTCCCTATTCTGGTAAAGGAAGGTAGTGAGCCTGATTATCAGGCACCTGAGCCTAATGAGGATGACTGGCTGAGTGGAGTCACGGACTGGATATAAGGCTGCCGACGCCCTTCTGCCCTGCGGGTGATTTCTCTGTGGACTTCTAGGACACCAGTCTGATTCCTGCTCCTCTAAAGCTATGTTTTCTGCTTTGCCTGTTAGCATTTGTGTTTTGTTTTTGTTTTCCTTGCTTTTCTGGATTCTGCCATTCCCTGCTGGGGTGAGCTGAATCTCCTTTTGCCTGTAGCTCTGTCTTCAGAATATTCCTGAGTACTGACATAGCTTTTTTGAAGCCTAGCGTCTTCAGGGCCTTTTTCACTGTCAGTCTGTTGGCTCTTATTTTCATAGGGTTTTTCACGGATTGCAGACAGCAGCCTTCCTGTCCTTTCCTATCAAGTTAGCTTGGGCCCCCGTCTTTGCTCAGTCTATCTTTCTGTCTGTGTTAGTGTTTTCATCTTGCTTCACCGTCATTATATGTTGGGGGCTGCCTATTGCTTTGGGGTCTGCTCTGGGGCAGTTTAGATTTCCCCTTTCTTTCTTTAGGCCTATTTAATTCTCCGGCTGTGATCGAGCGGTCTAGGGCATCGTAGGAACCCCCCACGGCTACTGTTAGTTGTTGTGGATAGGATCAGGGGTCTGCAATCCGATAGCTGCCAACCTCTCTGGTTTTCTGGACTTAGCTAGCATTTCTGTTTTTGCCTCCTACGGTGACTCAATCATAACAGATTCACCCGCCATACCGCAGATCCTAGGGTACTCAATAGCAGGAAAGAATTGTGTTTAAAAGAAAAAAAAAAGGTGTTTGTGTATTCTTTCCTCTATATCTCTGAGGCCGTGGGGGGAATTTGTTTTTTTTCTCTCAATGGAGATAAAGCAATTGTCCGATCGTGTGGAGCAGCTCGCTGCAGAAGTGCGGGGAATTTCCGCCTACCTTGCTCGTTCGCATGCTGTTGAACCAAAGATCCCTACACCTGATGTATTTTTTGGGGATCGATCTAAATTTTTGAGTTTCAAAAATAATTGTAAATTATTTTTTGCCTTGAAGCCTAACTCGTCAGTGAGTTCCGCGCAGCAGGTTAAAATTGTCATCTCTTTGCTGCGTGGCGATTCCCAGGATTGGGAGTTTTCTTTGAAACCAGATGATCCGATTCGGACTAATGTGAACGCATTCTTTCAAGCTTTGGGGTTGTTGTATGACGAACCTAATGCTATTGATAAGGCTGAAAAGACCCTGTTGGCATTGAACCAGGGTCGAGATTCTGCAGAGTTGTACTGTCAAAAGTTCCGAAAGTGGGTGGTCCTTACTACCTGGAATGATAATGCCTTGGCTGCTCTCTTTCGGAAGGGTTTGTCAGAAGCCGTAAAAGATACTATGCTGGGATTTCCTGTTCCCTCTGGTCTGGACGATTCTATGTCATTAGCCATTCAGGTTGATCTGCGTTTACGTGAACGCAGGATTGCACGAGAGGTGTTGCCACCGGTTGAACAGACGTCTGAACCTATGCAATGTGATAGAGTTTTGTCTAAGGCGCAACGTCAGGAGTTCAGAAGGCGTAATAAGCTGTGTTTTTTCTGTGGAGATGCCTCGCATATTATTTCTGTTTGTCCTAAATGAGAGAAACGCTTTGCACACACGTTTTCTGTTGGTGGTGTTCAACCTAAGTTTCTTCTGGCAATTACTCTGATCTGCTCCCTGTCCACATTTTCCGCCAAGGCTTTTGTGGATTCGGGAGCAGTGCTAAACCTAATGGACTTGGATTTTGCTAAATGTTGTGGATTTCCGATGATACCTCTGCAGACGCCTATCCCTTTGAGGGGGATTGATGCTACTCCTTTGGCTAAAAATAAAACTCAGTTTTGGAACCAGGTGGTCATGCGGGTCGCCCCAGACCATCAAGAAAATTGCAGATTTTTGGTGTTGCATGGTCTGCATGATGCCGTTGTTCTGGGGTTTCCCTGGTTGCAAATTCATAATCCAGTTTTGGATTGGAAATCTGTGTCTGTGGTGAGTTGGGGTTGTCGGTGTGCCTTTAGTGAGACTCCGGTTTTTTCCACCTCTCCTCAGTCGCATGATGTTCCTGACTATTTGGCGGACTTTTATGATGTATTTAGTGAGAATGAGTCTGCGTCCTTGCCTCCTCATAGGAGTTATGACTGTGCAATTGAACTAAGCCCGGGGTGTAAATTTCCCAAGGGTCTGCTCTTCAATTTATCTGTACCCGAGCACGAGGCTATGCGGTCCTATATTAAGGAGGCTTTGGAGAAGGGTCATATTAGACCATCCTCTTCACCCTTAGGTACCGGTTTTTTTTTTGTGGCCAAAAAGGATGGTTCTTTAAGGCCTTGTATTGATTATCGTGCCCTCAATAAAATTACTATTAAATATCAGTATCCGTTACCCCTGATTTTGGATCTATTCTCTAGAGTTAGAGGTGCTTGCTGGTTTACCAAGCTTGACCTCAGGGGGGCGTATAATCTTATCCGCATTAAGCAGGGGGATGAATGGAAGACGGCGTTTAATACTCCGGAGGGACATTTTGAGTACCTGGTAGAGTTGAGCGATACCGTCCGATACTTCAAAGTATCGGATCGGAATGGATCGGCCGATCTTAAAAAAAAGTATCGGTATCGCCGATTCCGATACCGGAAGTCCCATTCAAGTCTATGGGACTTCCGGTATCGGAATAAGAAAAACCCTGTTTTTGCCTTGTACAGCCTCTCTGGGGTCTGTACGGGCCTTTCGGGGGGCTGTGCCGGCCTGCCAGGGGGTCTGTGCAGGCTCCGGTGGTCTGAGCCGGCCTGCCGGGGGGCTGTGCCGGCCTGCCGGTGGTCTGTGCAGGCTCCGGTGGGCTGTGCCGGCCTGCCGGGGGGCTGTGTCGGCCTGCCGGTGGTCTGTGCAGGCTCCGGTGGGCTGTGCCGGTCTGCCGGGGGGCTGTGCCGGCCTGCCGGTGGTCTGTGCAGGCTTCGGGGGTCTGTGCAGGCATCGTCCGATGGGACTACAAGTCCCATCGGGCGATGCCTGCTACCATGACAGTGATTGACACATTAGCCAATGATGGGACAGTAGTAGTCCCATCATCCGGCTAATGTGTTGAATGTAAAAAAAAAAATTACATGCTACATACATGCTACATACATACAACATGCATACTACATACATGCTACATTCATACTACATACTACATACATGCTACATTCATACTACATATATACTACATGCAACATACATACTACATATATACTACATGCATGCAACATGCATACTACATATATACTACATGCAACATACATACTACATATATACTACATGCATGCAACATGCACACTACATATATACTACATGCTACATACATACTACATATATGCTACATACATACTACATATATACTACATGCATGCTACATACATACTGCATGCTACATACATACTACATGCTACATACATACTACATATATGCTACATACATACTACATATATACTACATGCATGCTACATACATACTGCATGCTACATGCATGCTACATGCTACATACATAACACATATATACTACATGCATGCTACATACATACTACATGCTACATACATACCACATACATACTACATACATACTACATACATACTACATGCATGCTACATACATACTACATGCTACATACATACTACATATATACTACATGCATGCTACATACATACTACATGCTACATACATACTACATATATACTACATGCATGCTACATACATACTACATACATACTACATGCATGCTACATACATACTACATGCTACATACATACCACATACATACTACATATATACTACATGCATGCTACATACATACTGCATGCTACATGCATGCTACATACATATTACATACATACTACATGCTACATACATACCACATATATACTACATACATACTACATACAATACATTCATACAATACATACATAGACATACAGTACATATAACATAGAGTAACATACTTACCAATACTTGTCACATTGTTCCCCGAAGCCATTGTCTTTTACGGAATAAATATTAACATAACAAACCACAAAAATACTCACCCACGATCCGAAGCAGTCCACGAGTGTGTCCCATGACGATCTTGGGTAGAGAACTGCAGCATCAGCTGATGCTGTCGTTCTCTACGGGCTGCAGGAATCCAATGACGGAAGGTAGGTATCCTTCCGCACTGTATTCCTCCGCCACTTAAAAAAAAAAAGTCCCTAGTCTCACTTTATGCCATTGCTGTGTGGGAATGTGTGTATGAATGTATTGTATGTAGTATGTATGTAGTATATATGTGGTATGTATGTAGCATGTAGTATGTATGTAGTATGTATGTAGCATGCATGTAGCATGCAGTATGTATGTAGCATGCATGTAGTATATATGTAGTATGTATGTAGCATGTAGTATGTATGTAGTATGTATGTGGTATGTATGTAGCATGTAGTATGTATGTAGCATGCATGTAGTATGTATGTAGTATATATGTAGTATGTATGTAGCATGTAGTATGTATGTAGCATGCATGTAGTATATATGTAGTATGTATGTAGCATGTAGTATGTATGTAGCATGCATGTAGTATGTATGTAGTATGTATGTGGTATGTATGTAGCATGTAGTATGTATGTAGCATGCATGTAGTATATATGTGTTATGTATGTAGCATGCATGTAGTATGTATGTAGTATCTATGTAGTATGTATGTGGTATGTATGTAGCATGCATGTAGTATGTATGTAGTATATATGTGGTATGTATGTAGTATGTATGTAGTATGTATGTAGTATGTATGTAGCATGCAGTATGTATGTAGCATGTATGTAGTATGTATGTAGTATGTATGTAGTATATATGTAGTATGTATGTAGCATGTAGTATGTATGTAGCATGCATGTAGTATATATGTAGTATGTATGTAGCATGTAGTATGTATGTAGCATGCATGTAGCATGCATGTAGTATGTATGTAGTATATATGTAGTATGTATGTAGCATGTACTATGTATGTAGCATGCATGTAGTATATATGTAGTATGTATGTAACATGTAGTATGTATGTAGCATGCATGTAGTATGTATGTAGTATGTATGTAGTATATATGTAGTATGTATGTAGCATGTAGTATGTATGTAGCATGCATGTAGTATATATGTAGTATGTATGTAGCATGTAGTATGTATGTAGCATGCATGTAGTATGTATGTAGTATGTATGTAGTATATATGTAGTATGTATGTAGCATGTAGTATGTATGTAGCATGCATGTAGTATATATGTGTTATGTATGTAGCATGCATGTAGTATGTATGTAGTATGTATGTAGTATGTATGTAGCATGCATGTAGTATGTATGTAGTATATATGTGGTATGTATGTAGTATGTATGTAGTATGTATGTAGCATGCATGTAGTATATATGTAGTATGTATGTAGCATGTAGTATGTATGTAGCATGCATGTAGTATATATGTAGTATGTATGTAGCATGTAGTATGTATGTAGCATGCATGTAGTATGTATGTAGTATGTATGTAGTATTTTTTTTTTTTAACATTTAACACATTAGCCGGATGATGGGACTACTACTGTCCCATCATTGGCTAATGTGTCAATCACTGTCATGGTAGCAGGCATCGCCAGATGGGACTTATAGTCCCATCGGACGATGCTTGCACAGACCCCCGGACATCAGCACAGCCCCCCAGCAGGCCGGCACAGCCCCCTGGCAGGCCGGTACAGACCCCCACAGGGTGCACAGACCCCCGGACATCAGCACAGCCCCCCGGCAGGCCGGCACAGCCCCCCGGCAGGCCGGTACAGACCCCCACAGGGTGCACAGACCACCGGCAGGCCGGCACAGCCCCCCAGCAGGCCGGTACAGACCCCCACAGGGTGCACAGACCACCGGCAGGCCGGCACAGCCCCCCGGCAGGCCTGTACAGACCCCGGGCAGTCCACACAGCCCCCCGGCAGGCCGGCAGAGACCCCCGGAAGGCCCGAAATGACGGCGCATCATGATGCACACACACCGCGCATCATGATGACGTCATTTCGGCTGTCAATCAACTTTGAACTTCCGATTCCGATGCAGACTTCCGATATTGAAAAAATATCGGAAGTCGGTATCGGAATTCCGATACAGCAAGTATCGGCCGATACCCGATACTTGCGGTATCGGAATGCTCAACACTAGTACCTGGTGATGCCTTTTGGGCTCACTAATGCCCCTTCTGTCTTCCAGTGCTTCATGAACAATATTTTCCGAGACTTTGTCGATAAATTTTTGATTATCTATCTGGATGATATTTTGATCTTCTCCAAGGATTGGGATTCTCATGTGGAACATATTCGGACTGTGTTCCGGATCTTGAGGGGGAATTCCCTGTATGTCAAAGGATCGAAATGCCTTTTTGGAGTACAGAGAATTTCATTTTTGGGATTTATTTTGTCTCCGTCAACTATTGAAATGGACCCGGCCAAGGTACAGGCCATTTATGATTGGGTTCAGCCCACTTCTTTGAAGGCCCTCCAGAAGTTTTTGGGTTTTGCTAATTTTTATCGGAAATTTATAGCAAAATTTTCTAGTATTGCCAAGCCATTGACTGATCTGACTAAGAAGGGTGCTGATGTGTTGAATTGGTCTCCGGAGGCTGTTGCTTCCTTTCAGGAGCTGAAGCGAAGATTTACCTCCGCCCCGGTATTGCGGCAACCTGATGTCTCACTCCCGTTCCAGGTAGAGGTGGATGCTTCTGAGATTGGTGCAGGAGCTGTTTTGTCCCAAAAGGATCCTGTAACATCTAAAATGAATCCCTGTGCTTTCTTTTCCCGAAAGTTCTCTCAATCTGAACGTAACTATGATGTGGGGAATCGGGAACTGTTGGCCATGAAATGGGCATTTTAGGAGTGGAGACATTGGTTGGAGGGAGCTAAACATCAAGTTGTGGTCCTCACTGACCACAAGAATTTGATTTACCTAGAGAAGGCTAAACGCTTGAACCCTAGACAGGCTAGGTGGGCCTTGTTTTTTACACATTTTGATTTTGTGGTCTCTTTTCTTCCTGGAACTAAGAATGTCAAGGCAGACGCCCTCTCTAGGAGTTTCTTTGCTGATTCTCCTGTGGTGACCAAGCCTGCTACCATCTTAGGCGAAGGGGTAGTTCTTTCTGCCATCTCGCCCGATTTGAGACTTGCTCTGCAAGAATTCCAGGAGGACAACCCTGAGCGTTGCCCCAGTGGAAAGTTGCATGTTCCTGACCAGTGGAAGAAGAGGGTGATGTCTGAAGTTCATTGCTCTGCATTGGCTGGTCATCCAGGTATTTTTGGTACTAGAGATCTGGTGAGTCGCTCTTTTTGGTGGCCCACCTTGTCTCATGATGTCAGGAATTTTGTGCTGTCCTGTGGGACTTGCTCCCGGTCTAAATCTTGTTCTCGCTCTAGTGGGTTGTTGATGTCTTTGCCGGTCCCCAGGAGGCCATGGACTCATATTTCAATGGATTTCATCTCTGATATGCCGGTCTCTCAAAGAATGACTGTTATTTGGGTGATTTGTGATAGGTTCTCTAAGATGGTTCATCTTGTACCACTACCTAAGTTGCCATCTTCCTCTGAGTTGGTGCCCCTGTTTTTGCAACAGGTGGTTCGCTTACACGGGATTCCTGAGAACATTGTATCTGACAGAGGAGTTCAGTTTGTGTCTAGATTTTGGAGGACTTTCTGTTCCAAGCTGGGAATTCAGTTGTCCTTCTCCTCTGCTTTTCACCCTCAGACCAATGGGCAGACAGAGAGAACAAACCAGACCTTGGAGTCATATTTGAGATGTTTTATTTCCGCTGATCAGGATGATTGGGTTTTATTTTTGCCCTTGGCCGAATTTTCTTTAAATAATAGAGCTAGTTCTGCCACTTTGATGTCACCTTTTTTTTGTAACTTTGGGTTTCATCCTCGATTTTCTTCAGGGCAGGTGGAGCCTTCTGCCTGCCCAGGTGTTGACACTGTGGTGGAGAGAATGCACCAGATCTGGGACCAAGTGGTGGATAAGTTATCTCTCTCCCAGGAAAAGGCCCAGCGGTTTTCCAATCGACATAGGACCATTGGTCCCCAGTTTAAGATTGGTGATATGGTGTGGTTATCATCAAAAAATATTGCTATGAAGGTGGCTTCTCCTAAGTTTAAGCCTAGATTTATTGGACCTTACAAGATTTTGGAGATTATTAATCCAGTCTCTTTTCATTTGGCTCTTCCTGTCACATTTAAAATCCATAATGTGTTCCATAAGTCCTTGTTGAAGAGGTTTGTTGAACCAGTTGTTCCTGGGGTGGCACCTCCAGACCCTGTATTGGTTGAAGGTAACATGGAATATGAGGTAGAGAAAATACTGGATTCCCGTCTGGCTAGACGGAGACTCCAGTATTTGGTTAAGTGGAAGGGTTATGGTCAGGAGGATAATTCCTGGGTCTCTGCCTCTGATATTCATGCCAAAAGATTGGTGCGTGCCTTTCATCGGGCTCACCCTGATCACCCTGGTGGCGTGGTTGAGGGTTCGGTGACCCCTCCTCAAGGGGGAGGTACTGTTGTGAGTTCATTTTCCCCTTCGTCACTGAGGTCTGGTGAACTCCCTATTCTGGTAAAGGAAGGTAGTGAGCCTGATTATCAGGCACCTGAGCCTAATGAGGATGACTGGCTGAGTGGAGTCACGGACTGGATATAAGGCTGCCGACGCCCTTCTGCCCTGCGGGTGATTTCTCTGTGGACTTCTATGACACCAGTCTGATTCCTGCTCCTCTAAAGCTATGTTTTCTGCTTTGCCTGTTAGCATTTGTGTTTTGTTTTTGTTTTCCTTGCTTTTCTGGATTCTGCCATTCCCTGCTGGGGTGAGCTGAATCTCCTTTTGCCTGTAGCTCTGCCTTCAGAATATTCCTGAGTACTGACATAGCTTTTTTGAAGACTAGCATCTTCAGGGCCTTTTTCACTGTCAGTCTGTTGGCTCTTATTTTCATAGGGTTTTTCACGGCTTGCAGACAGCAGCCTTCCTGTCCTTTCCTATCTAGTTAGCTTGGGCCCCGTCTTTGCTCAGTCTATCTTTCTGTCTGTGTTAGTGTTTTCACCTTGCTTCACCGTCATTATGTGTTGGGGGCTGCCTATTGCTTTGGGGTCTGCTCTGGGGCAGTTTAGATTTCCCCTTTCTTTCTTTATGCCTATTTAATTCTCCGGCTGTGATCGAGGGGTCTAGTGCATCGTAGGAACCCCCCACGGCTACTGTCAGTTGTTGTGGATAGGATCAGGGGTCTGCAATCCGATAGCTGCCAACCTCTCTGGTTTTCTGGACTTAGCTAGCATTTCTGTTTTTGCCTCCTACGGTGACTCAATCATAACAGCGCACTATGCGGTGGCCATAATACTGTATGGAGTAATATACTGTCCGTTTTTGGAGCTATTGGAGAATTTAAAATGGATATCAGTCATGTGATGTAAGAAGTGAAGTATTTTTCATTGTACTATACCGCTATTTCTCTGCCGTATCAGAGGATCATGAATTGTGGCATGTGTTAAAGGAGTCCATTCACGCTCTTTGTCCCTGGGCCCATGAAAATCTGGAGCCAGCCCTACCCCCCCCACAACTTTAGCCAAATAACCCCCAGTTTTCAATGCCTAACTATTATTATAAAGTAAGTTAAGGTTGACAAACTTAAGTAATAAGAATTGATGTTTTTGGCATTAAAATGGGCACTGCAGGTGTATTTCCTGTCCTCCAATCACTGCCGACTTTTCTTCCCCATTGTCTTGCATTGGGTTTCGTGTTTCAGTCGGCCTTCGACTTTGCACGATAATCGGCCGTTTGCGTTCGACCCGACTTTTGCGAAAGTCGGGTTTCATGAAACCCGACTCGCCCCGAAAAAAGGCAAAGTCGCTCATCTCTAGCTGGCAGCAGAGATCACAGTTTGTTGGCCAAGCAAGGAGTACAGGTGAGAGAGATACAACTCCATGCCAGCAAAGGCAGTGGAACCAGGGCAAAGTCTGGGGACAGTTTTCACAGACCCTCCCATCGCCCTGTCACGCAGGACAAAAAGAGAAAACTGGCCAAACTTTGAGCACACACAGATATGAGCTGTCAAGGAGATACCACACTGAAAAATGTGGGGCCTGTATTTTTTTATTTTTTGCTAAATACTGCTGTATGTAAGTACATTGACACCCAGGATAAAAAAGAAAACTGTCATAAACTGGACAAACTTTGAGCATGCACAGATATGAGCTGGCACAGAGATACCACTACGACAAATGTGTTTTTTGTTTCTTTTGTTTTTTGGCTAAATAGTGCTGTATATAAGAACCGTTTCACCCAGGACAAAAAAAGGCCTAAACTGGCCAAACCTTAAGCACACACAGATATGAGCTGCCATGGAGATACCACTACGAAAAATGTGTGGCCTGTATTTTTTTTTATTTTTTTGTTAAATAGTGCTGTATTTAAGTAAAGTGACATCCAGGACAAATAAAGAAAACCACCATAAACTGGCCAAACTTTGAGCACACACAGATATGAGCCGCATGAAGATAGCACTATGACAAATGTGTTTTTTTGTTTCTTTTTTTGGGCTAAATAGTGCTGTATATAAGTACAGTTTCACCCAGGACTAAAAAAGAAAACAGCCTTAAACTGGCCAAACTTTGAGCATGCATAGATATGAGCTTGCACAGAGAAACCACTATGACAAATGTGTTTTTGTTTCTTTTTTTTGCTAAACAGTGCTGTATATAAGTACTGTTTCACGCAGGACAAAAAAGAAAACTGGCCTAAACTGGCCAACCTTTGAGCACACACAGATATGAGCTGCCATGGAGATACCACTACGATAAATGTGTGGCCTGTATTTTTTTTATTTTTGGTTAAATACTGCTGTATTTAAGTACAGTGACACCCAAGACAAAAAAAATAAAACCGCAGTAAACTGGCCAAACTTTGAGCATGCACAGATATGAGCTGGCACGGAGATACCATACCAAAAAATGTGTGGCCTGTGTTAGGCGTTTAGTTCCCACCATTGCACAGGGGAAATCTCAAGCCATGCCCTATGCAGTTTCCCATTCTTCTTCAGCCGCAGAGTTTCCTGCTCAGCAGAGACATCAGTCCCAGCATCTTGCTCAGGCTAATGCTATGCATCTGGTTGCTGCTGCAGCCCCAGGTTCAGCTATAGCATTCAGCATTATGATACAGAAAAAACACACAGTATGACAAACGTGCATAAATACTCTATTGTAAAATATATGTAACAGTAAGCGGCAAGTGCTAGTAAAAGATGTTAACAAAACCAGGGTATTTTGTTGATACGTTTTTTTGCAAAAAAAATTTACGCTAAGCCACTCCACCACGTCACGGTATACCCTTCTCGGAGCAGTCCTATCTAATATATTTAAAACCTGAACATGTGAACAATACCTTCATGAGCAGGGTTCAGAAAGGTGCTGCCCGGTGTGGGCTCGCTGGGCAAAATGGCTTTTTATGTGCATGTCCCAAAGGAGAGAAGCGGAGATCTCCCAAGACTTGCCGCGCGCTTAGTGGGTCTAGAGGGACTCTAACCCTGTGTCTTTGGGGCAGAGTTCTGTGACTGTACACTAGCGCTCACTGTGCCATGCTCTGTGAGCTTTAACAGCCTACAACATTTATGTTCCGCAGTAGTGCGGTTCTGTGAAGCAACAGAGACCGCCTCTGTACACACTGGGTGACATTAACCTGTGTGTGTTCTTCTATTATACCGCCATATAGCGTCCGCCAATACCGAGCAGCAGGTAACATCTCTGCACGGTGGACCCTGGGCTGCGATCGCACCTTATTACTACCTTCCTATTGTTTGGTGTGTTCCACCAGCCCTAACAGCCTGTACTCCAATTACACTTGGGGCTAGCTATATATGGCCAATATATCCTACAGGTAGCAGCATCAGCACCAGAACACAGGAAGGAAATGGACCCTCTTGATGTATGCAATGATCTATATACACACAATAAGTGCCTGCAGACCTTGCACTGATGTGTATAGAGCAACATACACTACCCTGCCTAGCTAACACTGGAACTTATATACTCCAGAATTAGTCCATAGAAGGACTCTTGGTATAGCTGGATTTGAGTAGTTTAGGATGGTAGACCCCACAATAACTAATATATACCCAATTCTGACCCTATCTCAGCAGCAGCTCCCCTTACACTATGTCAATCCTGAGCTGAATGTGCCGAGCAGGGCGGCGTCTGGTTTAGTATACCCCTGATGATGCTGTGCGGCCAGCCAATCACTGCACGACCACAACAAAGATGGCGGCGGCATTTCATTGCCTGGTAGACAATCCCTGCATTGTAATTGGGTCTGTAAAGTCACAAAGAAAGCTGGGTGGAGACCCAAGTTCCTGCTGAGTAATCCCGGAAATGCTCTGTGCTCGCCGAGTACACCGAGTACCGTGATGGCGAGCATGCTCGCTCATCACTAGTCACAAGCAGATATCAAAGCTGTTTTGGAGTGTTTTCTCCACTGTAATGTAAACGTTTCAATGCTTTTTTTAGTTTTATAGCTTACAGAAATGTACTCCACACTATTGGAATAGTATATGGCTGAGAAATGTAGCCCAGGAAAATGTTTCAATGATTTTTTTGGTGTGTTATATAATGCAAAAAAGGACCTTAACCGTAATACTTGATGGATCAAAATATATTACATTTTTTGAGCCTCCACAAAAAGTGATGCAGCTATATATTTGCTAACCGTCTACACATTCCACACTGCATTTTGTCATTCTTGCTAGGGTTGCAGATCGCACTAAATATAAAATATAATAAGGTGCGATCGCAACCCCGTAGTCCACTGTGCAGAGACGACAAACCGCTGCTCCGTAATGGAGGACGTTATATGGCGGTACAATAGAGGAACACACGGGGTTAACTCCACCTAGTGTGTATAGAGGTGGACTCTGTTACCTCACAGAGCCGCCCGACTGCCAAACACAAATGCCGCTGCCTGTTTAGGCTCACAGAGCTCGGCAATGTGAGCACTGGTGTATAGACACAAGACTCTACCCCTGAGACACTAGGTTAGAGTCCCTCTAGTCACACTAGTGCTCGGCACCGCAACAGTGGTGCCAATACGAAACAAATTAAACAACTAAAGCGCACTATGTGCGAACTGCACCGCTCTGGCGGACTCCACTAACCACCCGGAACAATGGAGGAAAGCACTAGACTGGCGCACGGCGTTGCACTTGCGGATGCAGCCGCATAATGCGGTACTGAAGGTGCCCAGCTCTGGACTGCACCATATGGCGCTGAGAGAGGTGCTGAGATGTGGAAGCACTGTGGCGTAGAGCAAGCCATTAATAGGCGCTGACTCTAAATCTATAGCCCTATACCATACGTATCCAAGGGAGGGGAGTCATAATGAGTCAGTCACCAGATACATGCATCCATCATCACTCACACAATATACAATAAGAGTCTATACTAGCGCATGGCCGAGCGGCCATGCAGCTCTTTTTTAGCGGCGTCCTTCCGGGACCTTCACAGTAGTGGACCAATCCGAGCAGGAATGGGACCTGCACATGTGACCTCCGGCCTTCAATGAGAGGTCATCCCACGGGCATGCTTAGTACCCAAAAGACAGGACTTAGTCCCAGAAGCGTCTACTTGCTGCTGACTCAAAGATAGAGTTATAGCCAGAAGGAGCAACCAGACACCTAGCATCAGCCTAGGCAAGACATCTGGACTGACATCTTTGATGAGCAGGAATCTCTGTGGCTGCAGAGGAATGGGAGACTGCAGAGGACATGGCTCGAGATTCCTCCTGTGCAGTGGGGGAAACTCGACACCTAACATCCCTGCTCTTGCAACTCTCTTCCTCCTTGTTCTGAATGTAGTGATGCAAAGCAAATGATTAGTCCTTAGAAGGGCTGTTAGTTCAGTGTGATGGCTCAACACCAATATCAAGACTACAGGCCTCTGATTCATAATACTGTGCACTCAGGCCTAGACAAAGTCTCTCTCTTCCTATAATACGGAATGTTGCAGAGCTGTGCGATGGTGTCAGTGTATTGAGCCGGTCGGTGTCTGTGCTCTTATAATCCCTCATGATGTCAGATGGCCAACCAATCACATTAATGCCACAACCAAAATGGCTACGGCATTACAGTGACTCACAGGCAATCTTTGCATGCTTATTGACTCACAGGCAATCCCGGCAAGCTAATTGGGTGTGAAAAAAAATCTTAATGGATTAAATTAGTAATCCATACAGTGTAACGTGCTTAGGCTACTTTCAGTCTTGCATTATGAGGTGCAGCGCAGGGCCGCCGCTAAGCTCCACCCCCAGCCATGCCTCCTCCGGTCAGCTCCCCCCACGGGCGCATGACGCTGCATGCGACTAGCGTACCCTATATTTAGCGTTGGGTACACTGGCCGTACGCTGGTATGATTTTGCCGGTGCGTGCGCCCTTTTGGTCTTCCTCAATGCTGCACCCTTTTGGTCATCCCCAATGCTGTTCTTCTTCCTTTCAGCAATTTTTCCATCCATTTCAACATTTGCACTGCCCCCATACCTTCTTGTAGGGTCTGCTAGATAAATGTGTGGATTTGCTGTTGACTTCTATTATACTCGCTACTCTAAACAAGCATCCAAGCATTTGAAATTGTTCTTTTCAAGTAATGAGCATCCGAGTATTTTAATGCACACTCAGCTCTATAAAAGAATAAAAGAAAAATTTGGTAAATCAATGCTTCTAGTAGATAGGACAGCATACATGAACCCGATAGTAGCTGTAATGATTGTGATTTCAAGTTTTCACATATTTCACGTTGGTTGTCACTTTTAACAGACTTAAAGGGAAGCTGTTAATCGATTAATCCTGTTCAAACAGTGGGCAGCAGGAACCACAGGCTGGCAGCATGATAGCAGTTAGATATTGTTCTCTGAAATTCTCCACTAAATTATAATTTTATGATTTATGATTTTGAATTCGCTGTTAATGTTCTGACTTGGCAATTGATATTGACATTTTTACAAATCAAAAAATGCCATAAACGCAAAACCCGAAAACATTTTTTTTTTTTTTACTACTTCACTCCACATGGAACTTTTTTACTAGTCCGGTACATAATCTGTTAGCGAGAGTGATGTAGTTGAAAACTACAATTCCTAATGCAAAAAACCCTCAGCTTTTTGAACAGAAAAGTAAAAGTATTATGGTTCTTGAAAAATAGGAAGAAAAAAAAACTAAAGCGCAAAAATGAAAATTCATCAGGAGTGTAAAGGGTTAAAAGAGCTTACAGAAATAAATAATTTATAAAACTCAGTACATATAAAAGGGTTTGCTGTGAATCAATTAGCTTTTTTTTAATTTGGAAGACGTTTCAAAATTACATTTAAATATCTTCACAGTAATGTCAAACAATGGTACTGTTAAAGTGATGTGAGAGAGAAAATTCAGGTTCTGTATAAAAGTAAAAATGACTGAAAGTTTTGAATAAAAAAGGAAAAAAATGTTCCTCACTTGTTTCACAGACTCAGCTTGTCAATCATTTGTCATGGTTGAAATCAGCTGTTTAAGTTAGATTTTGGAAAACCACTTAATGTCACTGAGGGACTCTCAACGTCTCCTGACTAGAGTTGAGCGACTTTAGTCGGATCGGGTTTCATGAAACAAAATTAGTTTCAGATGAAACTGGTCCGACTAGGGCAAAAAAAGTCGGAGTTTCATCCGAAACCCGACCCCAATGCAAGTCAATGGGAAATAAAAGTCGGCATTGAGTGGAGTCGGCATATAAAGAAATCCTTCAGTGTTGTCATCCCTATACGGTCAGTATGCAATCTGTTTTTTTTTTTTTTAAGCAGGAGCACTTCAAAATTTTCAAGACCAATTACAGTTTTGTGTTACAGAATTGAATGTATCAGTAAAAATTATCAATTTTTTTGCACACCCATAGACTTGAATGGGTGCTTCTCATCTAATTTACAGAAGAAACAAGGGCATGCTGCTATTTTTTCCACAAGTCCATTAAATAACATTGGTCTGTTTGAGCTTCATTTTTTTTCACAAACAGCACTCAGACCAAAAATTCCCGTAGTGTGAACAAACCCTTGAAAACATTAAATGGTTGTTGGCAAAATCAAAATTGCTGCCAATTCCACTGATTTGAATTTTTAATTTCAACTCTGAATTTGTTATTTTATCTGATTTTCAATCACCAAAACAAAATATTACTTTGTTTTAGAATGAAAACTATTTTTACAGTTGTTTAAATATGTGATATTGTAAAAAAAATATCAATAAAATCAATTCTGCAAAAATATAGCTGAAGATGTAATATTCCTTTAACATATTATGTCTCACCTCTTCTTAACACCTTTCATAAAAAATAAACTCTGTATAAAATTGCTATCTGTTGTTGATGTACACTTACCAATGAAGGAACATAAGGCATGCTTTCCAGGAATGAGCAGAGATCAGTAGTGGTAGAAAATATTGTCCGCTGTAAAGACTTAAGTGTAAGAACTTCAGTACTTCTATTACTGCTAAAGATAAGAAAAACAATTTCCGGTTCTTCGTTCCAAATCACCAAGAAAATCAAACTTTAAAATGCAGAGTTGTAGGGATGTGTTTAGTAGGATGGATTGGGGAAAATGAACAAATTTCGCTGGTGTTTTTAGTTATCCAAATACCTTTAACAGTGGGCCACAATTGTATGTCAGACTGCTGAGAATGAGTAAGCACCTTGCAATATAATTTGATTAATGTGATTTATCTATTACAAGCTGTTATAGTAAAGTGTTATACACCGATTAAACTACTTAATGCTCCACTTCCATTTTCCTATGTGGTGTAGACATGATCTATGATTTGAAGGGTATATATAATTAGGTGTCACAAGCTCAATTGACGCTGATTTTAAAATAAGGGTTTTTCAGATGAATCTGAGATATGATTCATGCTGCCTGAACAATGGAGTGTATCAATTCGAGCTTGGCTTTGTCATTTCAGCCAGATATGTTTTACTGTGAAATGCTGTAAAGCTTCAGAAAAAAAAACGTACATTTAAAAATCGGCCAGAGACCATGCTACTCGGATGACTAGCCCAAGAGACTAGAGTCTCTCCCTACATCAGTGTATAGGGTGAGCTCTCAAGGGGAAAGAAGCAGGAAAAAGCTGTCAGGCACTGGCATGTGGAACCAGTCACATGTGATGCATGGTCCCCAGCTGGTGTCTAAATGTATGTTCTCTCTGAAATGCCCCAGCATTTTAGAGTAAATGAAATGAGAGAGCCAAACATGAGCAGAATTAATCAGCTGTCAGGTTCACTTTAAATTAAATCAGTTTGTATAGAGTTTTTACATTAACATGAAGATCAAGATATAAAAATGCAAGATAAAATTATAAACACCATCATTTTTTCTAAAAATAGAAATACTGGGTACACACATGGAACATGCGGTATCATACTACTAAATAAGGAAAAAACAGAAATGATAATGCCAGCTCACCATTGAAGTTTATAGGAGTCCAGCGTGCACGGAATCATGAGCCCACCACTCATGTATAGCAATTGCAGGAAAAAGAGGAAATGTTCCTGCTTCTGGTAAGATTTTCAGAGTTTATCCTGTCCCTGACCATTATATTTTTTTATGTTTTTGATGGAATAAAGATTACTCTGAAAATGTTACCAGAAGCTGGAACATTTCCTCTTTTCCCTGCAATTACTAAATAAGGCGTCTAAGTGGTAATGTCTCACCTTGTGGCCTGACATACTAGGATAAGGAGAGTTTTAGGCCATGCAATAGTTCTCTGGCAAATTAAATATGCAATTTGCCTCTTCAGAGAGGAAGAGGACTTGAACTCTACTGCCACCTATTGTAAGTAGCAATCCTATAAGTTAATATAAGCCCTTTAATGAGCCTTGACTTATGACTCAGGATAAGAGCCAAACTGGAATCATTATTCTAGTTTTGCTTTTATCCTAAGTCATGTGACAAGGCTCATTAAAAGGTTGATACTGACATATAGGCTTGCAATTTCCAACAGATGCCACTAGAAGTCATGTCCACACGTACAACTTCTACCACCCATTATCCTCTCTTTTGTGGACTGTGTGCAGGTGTAACCAGCCTGACAAAACTCACAGCTGGGGGTTGCAATCCTCAGCTGTCGGCTTCAGAATGGCTAGTTATAAAGAATAGAGGGGTCCTCACATTGTTTTTTATTATTTAAATAAATAATTTAAAAAAGCAGAGTGCGGTCCCCCCATATTTGACAACCAACCTTGATAAAGCTGACAGCTGGGGGCTGGTATTCTGAGGCTGGTATGGGGCCATGGATATTGGCCCCCCAGCCTAATAATAGCAGCCTGCAGCTGCCTAGAAAAGGCATATCTATTAGATGCGCCAAGTCTGATGCTTTGCCTGGCTCTTCCCACTTGCCCTGTAGTGGTGGCAAGTGGGGTGATAGTTGAGGGGTTGATGTCACCTTTGTATTGACAGGTGACATCAAGTCAATGGCTTAGTATTGGAGAGGTGTCGATAAGACACCCCCATTACTAACCCCATAGTCACATAGTAAGAAAACACCAAGAATAAAATCCTTTAATTGAAAGAATGGCAGACTCCTCTAATAATCTTAATTAAACCATACTTACAACCTCGCCTAATTTCACCGAATCCCTTGTTCTGCTATAGTAAAACTAAAATTAAAAAAAACAATATACCATACTCGTCCGTCATTCTGTCCCATGCCGTAATCCATGTCTGGGGGGTAAATAGTTTTCAACCCGGACAGTGCCAAGATGCGACCATCCAGGCTGAGAACCACTGGTGACTGAACGGCTGCGAGCGCAGCCTCAGTGACTAGTGGTGACGTCACTGAGGCTCTTCCCAGATGGGCTGAACTACGGTGATGTCACAGAAGCCATGACAGTTCAGACCGGCTGGAAATGGAGCCTCACTGACTGAAGGTAACCTCGATGACATCACCACCGGTCTCTGAGGCTGCACTCACAGCAGTTCAGTCACCAGTGGTTCTCCGGCTGGACAGTTGCATTTTGGCACCGTCCAGGCAGAAAACTGTTTATCCCCCAGACATGGATTACGGTGTGGGACAGAACGATGGACAGGTATGGGATAGTGTTGTTTTTTTATTTTACTTTTATTAGGAGAACGAGGGCTTCGGTGGAATTAGTTGTTTAAATTAAAATAGAAAACTGTGTTTAGTCTTATTTCAAATAAAGGACTTAATTCTGGCTGTGTCTTTGTTTACAATAGAACTCTAGGATTAGTAATAGATAGGTGTCTTATAGATGCCTTTCCATTACTAAGCTGTGGCCTTGATGTCACCTGACAATGCAAAGCTGACATCAACCCCACAAATATGAACGCTGCTTGCCACCGCTTCAGGGCAAGTGGGAGGAGCTGAGCAAAGTGGCAGTATTGGCGCATCTAATAGATGTGCCTTTTCTGGGCAGCTGCGGGCTGCTATTTCTAGGCTGGGGGGCCTATATCCATGGCCCATTACTAGCCTGAGAATACCAGCCCCCAGGAGTCAGCTTTAACTTTGCTGGTTGTAAAAAATGGGGGCACCCCATGCCTTTTTTAAAATATTTATTTAAATACTTAAAATGTTAGGGCTGGCGGAACGCACCAAATAATAAAATGATGGCAAGGTGCATTCGCAGCCCGGGGTCCACCGTGCAGAGGTGGTAAACTGCTGCTTAGTAATGGCGGATGTATATAGCGGTATACAAAAGGTCACATGTGGGTTAACGTCACCTGGTGTGAACAGGAGCGGACTCAGCTTTAGCAAGGTTGATTGTCAAAAATGTGTGGAACCCCACGCCTTTTTTTAAACTTATTTATTTAATTAATTAAAAAAACAGCGTGATGACCCCTCTATTCCTGATAACTAGCCTTGCTGAAACTGAAAGCTGAGGATTGCAGCCACCAGCTGTGAGTTTTGCCTGGCTGGTTAGAAAAAATACAAGGGAACAAACACAGGTTTTTTTATTATTTATTTACAGTGCAGCAGGGGCTGATGAATACTCCCATCGGCTGCTCCTACTCTCACTGTAATTAGCAGTAGCAGGTGTCAGATGATTTGAGCAGTTGACCCATCAGCTGACACCAGTGACTGGAGGTAAACTTTATACCACTGATCACAGCTGAGCACTCACATTCTCTTTTGACAGTGTGGGAACCACGTCTCTCTGACTGATGGGGATGATTTCACCGCCGATCAGAAGCGGTGTTTGACGTTCTACCATGCACATGACAGCCTGGCAAACACTGGATGTTCGGGCCCCCCATTCAAGTGAATGTGGACTAGGTTTGGGTTTGGGTCCGGGTACTGTACTGGTATCAGAACGTTTTGTAACTGTTTGACTGAACCCGCCGGACCAAAACATCCAGGTGTCCACCCATTTCTATTCATATCTATTGTTATATGCCCTTATCGCTTCTTTGGTGCTTTGCTGGACCTACTTTCTGTGCTTTATGCATATAGCTAATGTGCAATTAATTATACGTTACCAAAGTTCTGCTCTAACATACTGTGTCACATGTTTTATTTTCAATACCACCCAATCAATGGCCCTCAATTGTTTTGCACCTGTATATGTGTTGGTTTTTGTACAACTTATATAATTGGTATAAATAATACAATCACTATATTATATTCATGTAGAGAGCGATATATGAATACATCTTTTTTAATCTAGATTATGATGAGATAGTAATATACTGTACTAATTATAGTTCCCTGAAAATTAGTTTATTAAAGGAATATTTTATGAAAACAACCCTTTTTTAGAGTACATGGTCATCAAAGATAGGGTTTACCAAAAAAGCCATCTATACTGCTACAAGATTAGAAAAAACACAAAAATTGTGCTTGGTTTGAGTTGGTACACATGCAGCATATAAATGCATGTTTACATGGCCAAAAAGCATACAAAACCTACAAAAGACAAAATGAAACCCCCCCCCACTATAATTAAACAAGTAAAAGGCAAAAGTGCATTTAAATGATACAGAGTTCTTAATTTACATTTTGTCTTTTGTAGGTTTTGTATGCTACAAGATTAGGTTTGAGTACCAGCTCCCATTATACAGAGCTGCTGTAAGACTATGGAAGGAGGTGCAAAATGCTAATGAACATCTCGCACACAACTGTGCTACAAATGTTAGCATACTAATTGCACACAGATAAAACACGGAACTATTTAACCTATTGTATCAGTAGATTATTATCATATAACGCTGTACGTTTACAAACATCAGGAAGGAATATGTATTTTTAGCTCAGATTTTGAACTTAAAATGGCAGCAGAACAGATAGTAGGAAATTTCTAGCACTGTGAAGACAACATGATTGTAGTAAAATAACTAAACAAAGAGATCCATATACAGTACAGACCAAAAGTTTGGACACACCTCATTCAAAGTTTCTTTTTATTTTCATGACTATGAAAATTGTAGATTCACTCTGAAGGCATCAAAACTATGAATTAACATATGTGGAATAATATAATTAACAAAAAAGTGTGAAACAACTGAAAATACTGTATGTCTTCTAGGTTCTTCAAAGTAGCAACCTTTTGCTTTGATTACTGCTTTGCACACTCTTGGCATTCTCTTGATGAGCTTCAAGAGGTAGTCACCGGAAATGGTTTTCTCTTCACAGGTGTGCCCTGTCAGGTTTAATAAGTGGGATTTCTTGCCTTATAAATTGGGGTTGGGACCATCAGTTGTGTTGTGCAGAAATCAGGTGGATACACGGCTGATAGTCCTACTGAATAGACTGTTAGAATTTGTATTATGGCAAGAAAAAATCAGCTAAGTAAAGAAAAATGAGTGGCCATCATTACTTTAAGAAATGAAGGTCAGTCAGTCTGAAAAATTGGGAAAACTTTGAAAGTGTCCCCAAGTGCAGTGGCAAAAACCATCAAGCGCTACAAAGAAATTAGACAGAGACAGCGTGTGTCAGTCCATATACAAATACACGGAGCTTGACAATTTTCCATACAGACACCGTTTAGCAGTGTATGCTCCTTACACACTACCGTGTACCGGCTGGTATCACGGACAAATAGAAGCTATCTGGGTGTGACTCTGGAAGAAAAAGCCGAGGAGTTTGTCTGTTTTTCCAGACCTACACCTTAGAGTTGTGTCCGTTTTTCAAACAGTTTCGTATATCTGTTGTTTGATTACAGTCAAAACTAGACACAGACAGCGTGTGTCAGTCTGTATACAAATACACGGAGCTTGATAATTTTCCATACAGACACCGTCTAGTGGTGTACGCTCCTCACACACTACCGTGTGTCATGGACAAATAGAAGCTATCTGGGTGTGACTCTGGAAGAAAAAGCCGAGGAGTTTTTCCGTTTTTCCAGACCTACACCTTAGAGTCGTGTCCATTTTTTCAAACAGTTTTGTATATCTGCTGTTTGATTACTGTCAAAACTAGACACAGACAGCATGTGTCAGTCCGTATACAAATACACGGAGCTTGACAATTTTACTTACACACATCGTATAGAGCTGTCCGATTCTCCAACAGTATTGCATATCTGCAGTTCGCATTACAGTCACTTTTATACCTAGTCAGCGTGTGTGTGTGACACTCTGTAAATACATATACGGAGATTGTTAGTTGCACAAAAATCGTATACAGCTGTACACTTCTGATACAGTTCCGTATATCTGCTTGTTGGATTACGGTCCAATACATACTGTGAGAGCGTCTGTGACTAACATAATATATTCGTTGATTTAATTTGTTTAATACACCTTACACAGCTGGACGCTCCTCATACAGTACCATCTCTCTGCTGGTATTTTTGGTACATTTTCCCAAACATGAGGAAGTATGGTGGAAGAGGCCGCGGATGTGGGCAGGGGGGCGCAGCTGGTAGTGATGGTGGTGGTGCATCGGCTGGTTCTGGCAAAAGCACAATAGCAGCTAAGGCAGGAGGTGTTGAGCCTGCGTCATCCTCTTGCTCAAGAAGGCCTGTAAGGTTGCCTTTTCTTGGAGTAGGAAAATCGCTTTTAAAGCCAGAGCATCAGGAACAGGCTTTGGCGTACATTGCCGAAACAGCCACCAGCTCTATTGCCTCCTCTTCTGAACGGTCGAAAGTTGCAAGCACGGAGTCGTCAGTGCAGGGTTCTGGTCATAAAAAACCCCTTTCCTTGTGTCCTTCACCCACACCAAAAGTTAAGGATGCGGCAGCCCACACTTCAGATTACTCTATGGAGCTCTTTTCACTTACCATGCCTGGGTTATCCAGTCAAATCCTGAATTCCCCAGTCAAAGATGAATCTTACATGGAGTGCACTGATGCACAGCGACTGCCAGATAATTCTGCTTGTACATTGACCCACAGCACTACATTGCCCTCACAGTCTATTGAGCCAGAATCTGACCCTGATGAAACCAAGGTGCCCCTTCCCGCATGCTCTACCACCTCACATGGTGACACAGAGGAAGGTAAAGAGGAAGGTGCAGATGACTTTGAAGAGGAGGTGATGGATGACCCAGTTCTGGACCCGGATTGGCATCCATTGGGGGAGGATGGTGGCGCTGGCAATAGTTCAGATAAGGAGAAGGATCCGCAGCAGGCATTGACATCGCTGCAGCGGTTATCTAGCAGGCCGGTAGCTGTCCTAAAACGTGGAACAAAAACTAAAAGAGTTGCAGGACAGCTTGAACAGACGGTCAACTTAGCACAGCGTGCAAGGCCAGAAAATGTTTACCATAGTAGGAAGTGTGGCACTTCTTTGTCCAAAATCCTACTGATGAGGCAAAGTTTATCTGTAAGAAGTGCGGAAGGACCTTTAGCCAAGGTAAACAACTCAGAAATTTGAATACCAGTTGCATGCTTAGACATTTAATCAACATGCACTTGCAAGCGTGGACGGACTACAAAACCTCAGGTAGCAAATGTGCACCTGCTCTGACTATAGCCAACAACGCTCCATCGCTACCCCCACTGTAACACCACCGCCACCATTAAACACACCACCAGCACTAAATGTGGAGGTGTCATCGCAAGGCAAAAGCACTCAGGGAATCACAATGGTTTTGCAACACAACACTGAATCTAGCCCATCACCACCAATACCATCACCAACCCCCTCTCACTCCATCCGGTCCACCGCTACTTCCCCCATATGCAGCTCTCCAGTCCAGCTCACCCTACCAGACACTCTGAGTAGGACAAGAAAGTACTCATCCTCTCATCCGCGCACACTGTGTTTGAATGCCTACATTGCCAAACTAATCTCATTAGAGATGATGCCCCACTGTTTGGTTGAAAGCGAAGCTTTCCACGACCAAATGGCCTAAGCCCTAAGCTTTCCCACGCTATGATCTACCCAGTCGGCACTTCTTTTCTCAAAAAGCCATCCCTGCCCTCCACTGGCATGTGAAAGACTGCATTGTCCATGCACTAAAACAGTGAGTGAGTGGAAAGGTGCACCTCACAACGGATGCATGGACCAGTAGGCATGGCCAAGGCCGTTACGTGTCCATCACTGCGCAATTGGTTAATGTGGTGGATGCATGCTCCACTGGGGACAGCGGCGGTGGAACAGTGCTGCCTAGCCCATGGTAGAGGAAACAGTTGGCTGCAGGCTTTCGCTCCTCCTTCTCCTCGTCTATCAGCGAAAGCTCGTCCACAGAGCGCAGTCGCACGAGCACTACATCCGCAGCTGGCAGTGTTGCACTTGAGGTGTCCCACTATCGAACAGCTAATGGTAAGCGTCAGCAGGCTGTGTTAAAGATGATGTCTTTGGGCGACAACAGAGACACCGCTGGCAGACTACTTGCAGCGACAAACAGAGTCATGGCTGGGCAGTCTACATCTTAAGGCAGGCAAGGAAGTCAGTGATAACGGCCGTAATTTTTTGGCAGCCATTGCCCGTGCAAAACTCACACACATAGCTTGCCTGGCTCACACTTTGAACCTGGTGGTGCAGTGCTTCCTTAATAATTATCCGGAGTTAACATCCCTGCTCCATAAGGTGCGAAGACTGTGCTCGCACATCCGTCGCTCGGCCGTACACTCCAGTCATATGCAGAAGCTGCAGTGATTGCTCCAACTCCCCAAGCACCGCCTAATCATAGACGTTGCGACAAGATGGAACACCACCCTGCACATGGTTGAGAGGCTGTGCGAACAGAGGCAGGCTGTAATGCATTTGTGGGAGGATACACGGGCAGGCAGTTTGAAGGAAGACATGGAATTGCCGGGTGTGCAGTGGTCAAAGCTGAAAGACCTCTGTAAAGTCCTTCAGTGTTTTGAGGAATGCACACGGCTGGTAAGCGCAGACGACGCCATCATAAGCATGAGCATCCCACTTATGCGTCTGCTCATGAAAAGTTTGATGCACATTAAGGATCAGGTGTCTGCAGTGGAGGAGGAGGGAAGCCTTGATGACAGTCAGCCATTGTCTGGTCAAGGAACTGTCCTGGACGAGGTGGAGGAAGAAGAGGAAGAGGAGGAGGATGAGGGGGATGATTATTTTGGGCAGGAGGATGCTTCTCAGGGGGCAAGAGAAAATGTTGGTGTTCCAAGGTCAGGGACAGTGTTTGTGCGTGACTGTAGGGAAGTAGATTTGCCAGAAACTGCTCCTCCACCCACCACAGGCAGTGCATCATTGACACCTGGAACATTGTCCCACATGTGCGATTATGCCTTGCAGATCCTAAAAAGGGACCACCGCATTGCCAAAATGATGAGGGATGACGACTACTGGCTGGCCAGCATCCTCAATCCACGCTACAAAGGCAAATTACACAACATCATGCCACAGGAGAACCTAGAGATAATATTGGCAAACAAACAAGCAACTCTGGTAAACCATTTGTTTTAGGCTTTCCCAGCCCACAGCAGCATTGCTGGTTCTCCCACGAGCCGTAGTGGGCACAATGGAAGAGGTGTTCGTGCGGTACACAGCAGAAGTGGCATTGGAGACAGGGGTTTAATGACCATGTTGTGGAATGATTTCTCAAGTACCGCTCACATGACTGCTAATACTGCATCGATTAAAAGTGACAGGAGGCAGCAGTTGTCAACTATGGTTACAAGCTACTTTTCCTCCCATATCTATGTTCTCCCTCACCGGTCATTCCCCTTTGACTATTGGGCCTCTAAACTGGACGCCTTGCCTGAATTGGCACATTATGCCTTACAGGAGCTCGCTTGCCCTGCTGTTAGTGTGTTATCTGAAAGAGTCTTCAGTGCTGCTGGATCAATCCTGACTGAAAAAAGGAACCGTCTGTTGACCCAAAATGTTGATGATCTAAGCTTCATTAAAATGAACAATGCATGGGTTTCAAGGGATTTTTTCCCACCTTCCCTTGATGACACATAGGTTGCCAGAAAAGTGCCTCGGTTTTTTCCTACTCTTCCTCGGACTTGCCCAATTACGCCCTTTGCAGCAGCTGTATGTCCAGCCAACACATCTGCATATGCCAATTTTTAAACCTCCCTAACTGGGCTGCCCACCCCTCCCCCAACGGCTGGGGTCAAGACCCGGCGCACCCGGGCAAATGCCGCTGCTCTGAACAGGTGGATGGGCCCACTGATGGCCGACAGCCATGGCACAGGGCCCCTCATAGTACAAAACAGTGTCTCAGACAGTGGGAGGGCCCACTCGCCGTCAGACACACCAGCGTACTATGAAGGGCCCTGTACCAGTACCGTCGACCACGACTGTGCCCCCCCTGCTTGGTCATGGCCACAGCACTTGCAAATTGCAATACTTACCTCTCCTTGCTCCACTGCTGTGTAGTCTGGGCAGTTAAATCCTTCACAGGGACGGCCACTAGAAATTTGGTGTATTGATCAATGATGGTTAAGATGTAGCTATGGCCTGTCCTCCTGGCCTCTACCTTCAGATGATCAATGGCTACCATTTGAAATGGACGTCAACTTACAAGTGGATGCAGTGGTGGTTTATGATCACCTTTCACAGTTGTGATAGTCACAGACGTGTGACATTCCTGCCACCATTTTTCAATGTCTCCTCTCATGCCAATCCAATAGAATCGCCTACTGTCTGTGGCTTCTGTCTTTTGCACTCCAAAATGACCAGACACATCATGATAGGCAGTGAGGACCATGGATCCATCTCTCCCTGTGATCCACGCTACTGCGATAAAGCAATCCTTTCTTCACAAAGAACCTTTTTCGCTTTCTCCACAGACTCAGTAATTGAGGGTCTGCATCGCCTCTGCAACATCAACCGGGAGGTTTTCCTGTGATGAGTAATTCCAAAATTTCTGCTAACACTCGACTTTGCGTCTTTACTTGTATCCATGTAGTTTCAAGTAGCGGAGATTCTTGACTGGCTTACTGAGATTCAAATATATACGAAGATTTAAAAGTACCACAACACTGTATACTGATGTAGCTATGAATACCTTTCCCTTTTTCAACTTTTTAATTATGGTGTAATACATAGTGAGCCTGTGAGTGTCTGTGTCTGATTCCAGAAGTATAGATGGAAATTTAACCCTAGACTGGACACACCTGGTATGCCGACTTTGCTTCCCCATTGACTTGCATTGGGTTTTGTGTTTCAGTCGGCCTCCGACTTTTCCCTATAGTCGGCCAATTTTGTTTGACCCGACTTTTGTGAAAGTCGGGTTTCATGAAACCCAACTCGACCCGAAAAAAGGCAAAGTCGCTCATCTCTAGTGGGGGTGCTTTGCTGGTGACACTGTTGGGGATTTATTCAAAATTGAAGGCATACTGAACCAGCATGGCTACCACAGCATCTTGCAGCAGCATGCTATTCCATCCGGTTTGCATTTATTTGGACCATCATTTATTTTTCAACAGGACAATGACCCCAAACACACATCCAGGCTGTGTAAGGGCTATTTGACCAAGAAGGAGAGTGATGGGAGCTACGCCAGATGACCTGGCCTCCACAGTCACCAGACCTGAACCCAATCGAGATGGTTTGGGGTAAGCTGGACCGCAGAGTGATAGCAAAAGGGCCAACAAGTGCTAAGCATCTCTGGGAACTCCTTCAAGACTGTTGGAAGACCATTTCCGCTGACTACCTCTTGAAGCTCATCAAGAGAATGCCAAGAGTGAGCAAAGCAGTAATCAAAGGAAATGGTGGTTACTTTGAAGAACCTAGAATATAAGACATATTTTCAGTTGTTTCACACTTTTTTGTTAATTATATAATTCCACATGTGTTGATTCATAGTTTTGATGCCTTCAGAGTGTATCTACAATTTTCATAGTCATGAAAATAAAGAAAACTCTTTGAATGAGTAGGTGTGTCCAAACTTTTGGTCTCTACTGTACATGTAACCAGGGCACAATGACTAAATCAATAGATAACCACAAAGGGAAGTCAGTATATAGTGCCAATAAAAATATAGTTTTATTTAGAATTGTTAAAATTTAGCCAAAAAAGTAACATCAAACAACAATATTTAGAAAGCTCAAGGTACTGTAGCAGCTACCAAAGCAGCGACAATATAATATATGATATATAATCTATTTATATCTTTCTACATTGTTACATTTTATGAGATGTCTATTAACATCTAATTGTTTTGGGGTTTATGCATGTGATCTAGTCTAAAATTACGTAAGTATTATGACATTACTAGCTATCATGACTTATTACCATGGATTAAATGCATATTATTCAATGTATATTTAGATGTTATTATATTCTATTCTATTTATTTTGTTTGATCTACTCATTATACTGTATTTGAATGTAATACTTATGGATTTTACATTCATGCATAATTGTCTATCTTTCCCTATACTATTGACATTGGATTATAATATATCTATATGGATATGTTCCATGATATTTGGTCAGGTGGGAATATTATATGAGTAGTGATCTTTCTATTTTCTAACTATATATTATATATGTGTAGTGGTCCTCCTAGTTCTAAGTTTATATTCAATATTGTTTTCTTATTGATTATTATAACATGCTAAATTATTCATCTGATGGCTTATTGGCAGCCCTGTGTTTGTAATTTTGTGTATTTTTTGTATTTTTCTCATGTTTTGTAATTTTTGTACTTTTTGTTTCAGTTTTTATATTCCACACTGTCTGTGAGCATCTTATTGCTAATTGATAGCCTCTATATGTACTTTATATGTGGCCTCCATATGTATTAATAGATCAGTGATACAATTTTCTTTATACTGTACTTTTAAAATATAATTCTGGTACTGCCATATTGCTCTATAGTTATCCTTTCAATTTAGATGAATGCGCATGCGCTGTCTCATTGCCACGATGTTCTGTCTGTTCCCGTGTTTGCTGTGCACCTGGCGTCTAATCATGTGGGTGTCATGATCAAGGTTGGATATGACAGAGAAAATGCACAAGTAACCTTTTTTTTCCCTTTAGCTGTGTGCTAAAGTTTTGTTTTTTCCCCCCGGTGGCCATTAGGGTCATTGCACTTGGTAACTTCAGTTCTAGTTTCCTCCCGGTGGCCATTAGGGTCATTGCGCTTTGGTTACTTTAGTTTTGTGCACTTATTTATAAAACAGGTGTGATTGCTCTATAAAAGAGTGTCAGGTGTGGTAATCACTGTTGGTGATAATCCTCAGTTACAAGCAAGCCTGGGTGAAGGATGGAGCTGAAGGAGAGTCCCGGGCAGCTCAGTGAGAGTCCTGGAGTGGCAGCTATGGTGTCTGCGAGGAGGGCTGGCATTGCTTGGTGGAGTTGCAGCTATGGCATCAGCAAGGAGCTCTTGCATGGCTTGGTGGAGTAGCAGCTATGGTGTAGAGCTGCACTCATGATGCTGGACTCGGTTGCTGGAAAGCTGGACTCAAGATGCTGGACTCTTTTGCTGGAAAGCTGGACTCATATGCTGGACTCTGTTTCTGGACAGCTGCATGCAGGTGGTGGACTCTGTTTGCTCCAAGGCTGCACTATGGTGTTGGATCCGGTTGGAGGAAAAGATGCACGCAGGTGGTGGGCTCTGTTGCTGGGAGCGTAAGCAACAGAGCAAAGCTAAGTGGTGTTTTCCTGTTTGTCTCTTTTCCTTATGTGTGTTTTAGTGCAGTGGTGGGATTAGTTTCCGCACTGTCCACTTCACTACAGAGGGTTTAGGTGCAGGGCGAGTCAGGGTTTTTAGGTTCCTGATCAGCGCCCAGTGCGGAACCGGCCTAGGAAACGTTAGGAGTGTAGAGACACTGACTCAGGGGAGTGTAGGAGGTCTCCATGTCCCCGTTCCCTATCACAGGGCCACCATTGTTATTGTTACCCAGGTTTTCCCTTTTTATTGTTTAAATTTGCTTTACTGGAAGCGGGGTTTCCAGACATATGTGTATTTCCGGAATTCGCCTGTTGGAGGCGGCATATCCAGCTGCACGTTTTATTTAAATTCGCCCAACTGGAGGCGGTGTATCCAGGGTTACGCGTGTCATCTAAATCCGCCCTGCTGGAGGAGCTGTGTCCGGCCATGCGTGACCATGACAGTGGGGCCCCGCGTGACTCTGACGTTGGCTGCCGGATAGTGCACGGGAGGATAGATGCTGTGGTTGCTATGACGGCATTATGCTCTGCCTGCTCCCGCGATGTCTTGTCTGCTTCCATGTCTGCTTTGTGCCCGTTGTTAGATCACGTCGGGCCCCGTCTGACTGTGACGTCGGCTGCTGAATAGTGTGCGGGCGGATAGACGCAGTAGTTGCTATGACAGCAATATGCCGCCGCTTAAGGCCTTAATTGATTTCCAGGCTTGCACCTTTTTAAACCAACCAATAGAAAGCACTTCATGCCCCCTGAGGAAGGAGTCTTTTATCCTAAACGTGTGTTGGGGTAGGCGGGCTAACCAGGTGTTTTCATCTTTACTCACTGCCAGGTATACATGCTTAATATAGTGATCTCTCTTTGTGATATTTAAAGATACAATGCACCATTTTCTATATAATAATTAATGGTACTATTTTGACCTATGGTGTGTGAAACATATACTACTCTATAATACCCTATAAATTTTTGGATTTGGCTAGTCTGAACATTTTCTCTATGATATATGTGATGTTTAGAGGGCTATTTTCTTGATTTCAAAATAGATGTCTTCACTGGTCGCACCTATCCTCCACGTTGCATGGTGGGTGTCTGCCCACGTTTTACCTTGCCCACCTGTACTTGCTTAAATCTGATCAATAAAGTTATATTTGTTTTGCATTAATGGACTATATTATTGTATATTTATTTTGGCTTGTCCTCTCCCCTTTATGTTCTAGTTATATTACAATGGGTCCCACTTAGTCCTGCATATTAGTTTGGAATTATATATGACTATTGATGATTCTTTACCATATTAATTGGATACTGTTTTATTTTTATTTTTCTTGGGCATATTCATGTGTGTCATTACTATATAATGTTAGCTGTGACATCAAGTGTATTATTTTAGCTTCTACACTGGTGGTCAGTAAAGGTCAATACTCTCCATGAGGTACAGTTGGGCAGAGAACTAGGAGTTTGTATTGTAGAGTCAGTTTCCATCTCCAAACTTAACTAGGTAAGTGGAATACACATATCGTATTGAAATACAGTTGTGTGAAAAAGTGTTTGCCCCCTACTTGATATCCTATTCTTTTGCATGATTGTCACACTTAAAGGTTTCAGATCACCAAACAAATTTAAATATTAGACAAAAGATAACACAAGTAATCATAAAATGCAGTTTTTAAAAGAAGGTCTATATTGTTAAGGGAACAAGAAATCCAAACCGACAAGGACCTGTGTGAAAAAGTAATTTCCCCTACACCTAATAACTGGTTGGGCCACCCTTTGCAGCAACAACTGCAATTAAACATTTGCGATAACTGACATTGAGTCTTTTACAACACTCTGCAGGAATTTTAACCCCCTCATCATTGCAGAATTGTTGTAATCCAGCCACATTGGTGGGTTTCCATGCATGTACCGCTTTTTAAGGTCATGCCACAGCATCACAATCTGATTAAAATCAAGATTTTGACTAGGCAATTCCAAAGTCCTAATTTTGATTATTTAAGCCATTCAGAGGTTGATTTGCTGGTGTGCTTTAGATCATTCTACTGCTGCGTAACCCAAGTACGTTTCAGCTTGAGGCTACGATCAGATAGTCAAACATCCTCCTTCAATATTTTTTGATAGACAGCAGAATTCATGGATTCATTTACCACAGCAAGTCTTCCAAGTCCTGAAGCAGTGAAAACAGATCCCAGACCATCACACTACCACCATCATATTTTACTTTTGGTATGATGTTCCTTTTCTGAAATGCTGTGTTACTTGTAAACCAGATGTAATGGGACAAAGTCTTTTCAAAAAGTTCGTGTTTTGTCTCATCAGCCAACAGAGTATTCTTCTAAATGTCTTGGGGATCATCAAGATGTTTTTTGGCAAACCTGAGATGAGCCTTTATATTCTTATTGCTCAGCAGTGGTTTTTAGCTTGGAAGTCTGCCATGCATCTAAGTTTTGCATGGTCTCTTTCTTATGATGGAGTCATGAACACTGACCTTCAGGGAGGCAAGTGAGGCCTGCAGTGCTTTGGATATTGATGTGGGATCTTTTGTCACCGCTTACATGAGTGGTTGCTGTGCTCTTTGGGTAATTTTGGTTGGTCGGCCACTCCTGGGAAGATTAATCACCGTTCCCTGTTTATTCCATTTGTGGTTCACTAGAGTCCCAAATCTTGAGATATGGCTTTATAACTTTTTCCAGACTGATATATCTCAATTGCTTTGTTTCTCATTTGTTCCAGAATGTCCTTGCATCACCACATGATGTCTTACCTTTGATGATCTTTTGGTCAACTTCACTTTGTCAGGCAGGTCCTATTTAATTGTTTTCTTGATTGAAATTGAGGTGTGACAGTAATCCGGCATAGTTGTGGCTAGGTAATTTGAACTCAGCTTCCCAAAGATATGATAAATCACAGTTAATTTATGGTGGGGGGAGCAATCACTTTTTCACACAGGGCCTTGTAGGTTTGGATTTCATTTTCCCTTAATAATAAAGGCCTTCATTTAAAAACTGCATATTCTGTTTACTTGTGCTATCTTTGTTTAATATTTACATTTGTTTGATGATGTGAAACATTTAAGTTTGACAAACATGCAAATGAAAAGAAATCAGGTAGAGGGTAAACACTTTTTCACACAACTGTATCTTTGTCTCTCTTATTGAAATCTGCACAAATTTTGTCACCACAATTAGTTTTTTTTTACAACTGGAATTTTATAAAATGTTTAAAAAATACAAACACAAATACGAAATGACAATTAGAGAAGTACACAGATTATTAGCTATAAACGTAACATCATTTCATTGAGTGATTAATCAACATCAATACGTAAACTCAACGCTAATGAATACACCACTGGTAGCACAATTGTGCCCGAGCAATGACAAAACAAGACAATGACACAGAAAGTGGGGGTGGAATTAAAGAGCCATTCCAGTTAAAAATCTATTACCCCAATGACTTTTTTTGTAAAATTTAATGAAGTTTAAAGTAATCTGCTTACCTCTAAACCGAACAATATGAAGCTGCAAAGCGTGCTAGTCTGTAATAGCCTTCCAATTGGTCATATTAAGAGATAGCAAGTGCCAATGCCATTGTTTACATCTAAGCAATATTGTCTTTACCCTCCATTGTAATGTACTACATGAACCAAATATATTTTATATAAAATATGCAAGTCCCTTTGTTTGATCATTAAAGGAATCCATTCAAGTGCAAAATTTCAAGGAGAACAAAGCTTATATTTATGCATTTTCAGATTGTTTCAACTTTTTTCAATGTTTTAAAAACAGTAATTATAAATTACCCCCTGAGATGGTGACTTTGAAGTCTTGATGTTGAAAAGAGTTCCTCTTTCTCAGAATAAAAGACCATGCTCTGATTGTACGTGATTCTATATAACAAAATATGTTCAATTTCCCCACTTTCAATAGCTCTTTATTTTCTTTAGGTTTCTATGAAATTATAATTTTCTTCAACACATATTGTAGCTTTATAGTTTTGTTTTGTCTACAAATTGCTATTGTACAGTAGAATTTTGTATCACCAAAGTCAGAGTTATCTATATTATCATTGAAATACTGTTTCAGATCTGGACAAGAAATAAGTAAAAATGAACAAGTTGCTTTTCTTAAGGTTCATCAAATTTAACCCTTTTTTTGTTCCAAGTAATAATAATAATTTTATTTTTATAGCGCCAAAATATTCTGTAGCACTTTGAGGGACTTGTGCGAACAATTAAGACATTACAAAATAAGCATAATTCAGATATTAAAAGGAGTGAAGGCCCTGCTTGCAAGCTTACAATCTATGAGGAAATAGGGTAAACATGAAAGGTAAATGATAAAAAGTGTTTATATTGTACAATAAAGCCATAATATACTAAATAGGGTATGCACATAACTCTGCATGAACTGGTTGCCAGAAAGTATGTGTACAGTACAAACACAGAGTACTATTAAGTTTATGGATGGTGTGTGAACAGAAGCTACAAGGGTAATGATTTTGAAGAACATTTTGTATGGGCCACATGGAGATAGTTCGATAAGTGAAGTAGGGTGATGAGAGAGTCTAAAGAAATGCGATTTTAGGCCACACTTAAAACTGTGGGAATTGGGAATTAATCAAATTGACCTGGGTAGTGCCTTCTAAAGAAATGGCGCAGCACGCGAGAAGTCTTGGAGAAGGGAATGGGAGGTTCGGATTCTTGAGCATTTTAGTTTTAAGATATTAACAGAATGGAGGGCAATCGATAGGGTTGTATACTGAGATGAGGGAGGAGATGTGGTGTGGTGCTGAACCATGGAGTGCTTTGTGGGTGAGAGTGATTTTTATTTTGAACTCTGTATTGGATGGGCAACCAGTGCAACAACTGGCACAGGTAAGAAGCATCGGTGTAGTGGTTGGTGAAGAATATGAATCTGGCTGCTGCATTCAGGATGGATTGAGAGGGGAGAGTTTAGTAAGAGAGATTTGCAATAGTCCAGTCAAAAATGAATAAGAGATACAATAAGTTTTTTGTACTAATTCAAAGGTAATAAAAGGTCTAGCTCTACAGATGTTTTGAGGTGTAGGTGACATGAGAGGGCAAGTGATTGGATATGGGGAGTGAAGGAAATATCTAAATCAAAGATGACACCAAGACAGCGGGCAAGTTGTTGGGGAGTAATGGTGGAACCACACATGGAAATGACAATATCTGGCATAGGTAGGTTAGAGGTGGGAGGAAACACAAGGAGTTATTTTGACAGATTCAGTTTTAGGTAGAGGAAGGATATAATATTAGAGACAGCAGAAAGGCAGTAACGCAGGGTTATTGTCAGGAGATGAGTTATATAATTGGGTGTCATCAGCATAGATATGGTACTGAAAACCAAGTCTACTGATTGTTTATCCAATAGTCAGTGTACATGGAAAAAAGGAAAGGGCCTAGGACTGATCCTTAAGGAACCCAACAGTAATGGAAAGGGGAGAGGAAGCGGAGCCAGTAAAACTTAGAGGGAAAGAGCCATCATAAAGGTAGGAGGAGAACCAGGAAAAAACAGTGTCCTTGAGCCCAAAAGAGCGGACCATAGTAAGGAGGAGCTGGTGATCCACAGTGTCAAATGCTGCAGAGAGATCCAGGAAAAACAGCAGGGAGTAGTGACCATTAGATTTAGCTGTAAGTAGGTCATGAGACTTTAGTGTGGGCGGTTTCAGTAGAATGTAAAGAGCGGAAACCAGATTGTAAAGGGTCAAGAAGAGAGTTTTCTGAAAGATATTGGACAAGATGAGAGTGGACCAGGAGTTCAGAAATAATGGGAAGATTTGATAAAGGTCTGTAGTTAGTGCAGTTCTTGTCTAGGGATGTTTTTTTAATTAATGGATGCAGGCTGGCAGCTTTAAATGAGGAGGGAAAAATACCAGATGATAGGGAAAGAGTAAATATTTAGCAGGGGAAAGTGACTGGAGGAGATGTCAGGGAATAGGGTCACTGGTGTAGGTAGTAGGGCGAGAAGATGCAAGAAGCTTGGTCACTTCTAGAGATGAGCGAATATTTCAATGTTCGGTTCAGATCACGATCGTCGAATTTGCAATATTCGCCGTTTTAATAGTCGACTAAATCGGCAAATACAGCCGAACATATACAGTACAAAAGCCAGTGTTTCCCATGCTGTCTAACAGCTGCATAGCACTTCTGATCGGCTGTGAAATAATCCCTGCCGCTCAGAGAGCTGTGGTTCTCACGCTGTCAGAAGACAGCGTGAGCCTGCAGCTGTGATCAGAGGTAAAAAGTTTATCTCTGGTCACTGGTGTCAGCTGATGGGACTACAGCTCTCTACTACAACTACAGAAATTTTTATAAATTTCTGGATGTTAATGGCACATATATTTCTATGTACGTGCAAAGTTGGAGTGTCCTGAGCCGGATGACAATTCTTGACAGAGAATGAAAAAAGGTTGTGTTCAGAGACTAGAAGAGGGGAGTTATTGAAATCATAAACTGAGCATAGCTGAGAGAAGACCAGTTCTAGCATATTACCATCTTCATGCATAGCAGAGTTTGAAAAATGTGAAAGGTGAAAAGGAGGAATTTAGAGGTAAAAGGTGGGAGGCAGATGAGGAGACGGGATCACCAATGTGGATGTTAAAGTCCCCCATGATGAGAGTGGGATGTCACTGGATAGAAAATTTGGAAGTCAGTTGGCAAAGTGATCCAGGAACTGATGGGTAGAGCCTGGGGGGTGATACATAACCTCAACTAGCAGGGAGAATGGCTGATCGAGTCTGACAATGTGGACTTCAAAATAAGGGAGGGTACTGGGGGATGACGTTAAAGGTACATTTTGCTGAAAGGAGCAGGCAAACACCTCCACCTGATCTGTTGTCAGGTCTTGGGGTATGAGAAAAGTGTAGGCCACCATATGAGCAGCAGCAGTGGAGGTGTCTGACTGCTGGATGCAGGTTTTCGTAAGATCTAGAAGGTTAGCAGAAATAGTCATGGATGTAGGAGAGTTTGTTACATGCTGACCATGCATCCAAAAGGAACAACTAAAAGAGACAGAAGGCATGCAAGTAATATTGATGAGATTAGCAGAGCTTCTGAGTGTAACAGGGTAGGAGTTAGTCTTATTATTACAAGAAGGAACTGGTTTAGGAGAGATATCTCCTGCAATTAGGAGAAAGAAAATAGAGAGTGAGCAGATGGTTGAGTGATTTTTGAGAGCATCTCCTATGTTGCATGTTGGTATTGAATGGTCTGTGAGGTTTAACATTGTGAAGAGAACAGGAGAGCTGAACATAGAAGAAGAGAGGAGAGAGGGGTTTATATGGATGGAGTGTGCTGAGTTTGTGAAAGGATGGTAGATATGAGTGATTGCAGCAGTTAAAATATAAATGGCACAAAAGTGCCACAAGTGATAATAATTCTTATATTGATTTATGTATCATATATACAGCTTCTCTCAAAGTCTCTTACTAACCCTGAATATTATATATATATTAACAATAGTATACTGAAGCTTAGAGTAATAGTTGTCACTAGAGTTGAGCGACTTTGGTCGGATGGGGTTTCGTGAAACCCGAATGAAACAAAATTTGAGTCGGATGAAACTGGTCCGACTAGGGCAAAAAAAGTCGGAGTTTCATCCGAAACCCGACACCAATGCAAGTCAATGGGGAATAAAAGTCGGCATTGAGTGGATGAATGTCATCCGACTCAAATTTTGTTTCATTCGGGTTTCACGAAACCCAATCTGACCAAAGTCGCTCAACTCTAGTTGTCACTGTTGACTTCACCTTCCACATCTTCTCCAGTTCTCCTTTGAGGCCCAGGCATTTCTCCAGCCTCTCATATTCCTTTTCTCTGATGTTGCTGTCTCTTGGCACTGCCACATCTATTATCATTGCTGTCTTCTGATCCTTGTCTACTATGACAATGTCTGATTGGTTAGCCAACACCTGCTTATCTGTCTGGATCTTGAAGTCCCACAGTATTGTAGCCCGTGCATTTTCCACCACTTTTTCTGGGTCTCCCACCTGAACTTAGGGGGGCTTAGCTCATATGCTGCACAGATATTCCTGTATACAATTCCCACTACTTGGTTGTGGCGTTCAGTATACGCTGTTCCAGCTTGCATTTTGCATCCTGCCACTATGTGTTGGACTGTTTCTGAGGTATCTTTGCATAGTCTGCATCTCGGGTCTTGTAAGGAGTGGTAGATTCCTGCTTCTTTGGATCTTGTACTTAATGCTTGCTCTAGTATTATGGCCACCGCATAGTGCGCTATACAGAGTAATGAGGCCCATATATTTCTCCATACAGAATCATTGGTCCCATATAATGTTTTAAACAGTATATTATGAGCTCCACATAATACTACAGTATATGTTGGTCCCCATGGATGAAGCTCCACTGTCTTATGGGCCCAAATAATGCTCCATATATTTTGGGCCCCATTTCTAATGCTCCAGTGTATAATGGGCCCTGTAAATGCTGCTCCAGTGTCTGATGTCCACCTTTAGAATGCTCCAGTGTATGGTGGGCCTCATATATCATTCTCCACAGTATAGAGCTCCCCAAAAATTGCTGTCCCAACATTGAAAACAATCAAATAAGTCTCCTCGCTAGGGAATCCCTGTACTAGTCTGGACTCCTCGTCATCACCATCTTCCATCTCA
The DNA here is from genome assembly GCF_039654945.1 of Dendrobates tinctorius. Lineage (NCBI taxonomy): Eukaryota > Metazoa > Chordata > Amphibia > Anura > Dendrobatidae > Dendrobates > Dendrobates tinctorius. The sequence goes on along the minus strand of NW_027361823.1, from coordinate 18,894,526 downwards.
CTGCACTTGGACTGTTTAGACAGAGGGCGTACAGACGTGATGTCATCACGCTCTCTGACCAGAATGTAACTGTCAGGAAACTCGGAAGACGTCACAGCGGTGGAGCAGGGAGAGGTAAGTATTTCAACTTTGCAAGTGCTGTGATCATGAGCAAGCAGGGGGGGCCCACTCGTTGGCGACGGCACTGGCACAGGGCCCCTAATAGTACGCCGGTGTGTCTGACGGCGGGTGGGCCCTCCCGGCGGGTGGGCCCTCCCCTCCCACCGGCAGAGACACTTTTGCGTACTATGAGGGGCCCTGTGCCAGTGCCGTTGCCCATGAGTATGCCCCCACCTGCTCAAGGAACCTACACTTTCATCTGCACCTTCCTCTTTGTCACCGTGTAAGGTGGTATAGTATGCGGGAAGGGGAACCTGAGTTTCATCAGGGTCAGATTCTGGCCGTGTAGAGTGCGAGGTGGTCTGGGTCAATGTACCAGCAGAATCATCTAGCAGTGGCTGGGCATCAGTGCACTTGTGGTGCCCCCAGGAGTACGGTCGCCACAGTGGCATTACCTTCCTTCTAGGGAGTGTGATGTCATGCTTGGGAGCAACGAAGGATCTCTCTAGCAGTTAAACCAACACACAACACAGTTACCACTCCAGGCCAGCAGGGAGACCTCTGAACCTGACTGCTGAGGAGCTGCTCTCTGTGGTCGGGAGGAGGTAAGTTAGGGCAGTCTGTGAAGGGAAGGGGAAGTGTGTGGACATGAGAAGGGGAGCTGGAGGATGAGCAGAGTTAAGGCTCACTCCTAGCTGGAGCGCATGGTCCGGATTCCGGTCTCCAAGTTTGTAGGGACACTGACGGTCCTGCAGCAGAAACCGGAGGAAGTAGCAGCTGTAAATGCTCTGTTCCCAACTAAGGCTCGGAGGCCCCAGCAGCGACGTGTGTGAGCCAGAAGGAAAAGGCTATGGCTGCCTGCCATATGTGAACGTTCCAATAGTGAGTCAACGGGGAACTTCAGTGAACTCAGTACTGTGAGTACCTCAGTTAAGCGCTAGAACGGAGGCCACACTACCTATATGCATAGAGAGAATTCCAAATTTGCTTCCAGGCTGACCAACTCCTTCTCCATCTGTATTCAGGGTCCTGGACGGCTCTTACCAAGTACAGGTAAAGGAGCTGCATGACTTTGCCTGTCATCTTTCTCCTGCACCTGGCGCACAGCTCTGCTACATCCTGCACTGTACACCATCTACAAACTCTTTCATCTGCCCTGAGACTACGGCCCTACCTGTGCAGGGCTTCTACATCTTAGCTGCACCACAACATCAGTCCTAGAGAAGCAACACTGCAGCGCGGGTCAATCTGATCAGAAACTACAGGTGGCGTCACATATCATTCACGTATAAACGTTATTCACCCCTTTGCATGGCCACCCAGGGCCACGGAACGGGTCATCATCACCACCAACGTGACACATCCCTCTGAGACACCGGCGCGGTACTGATTAACCCCACTGCCCTGGCTGGCCACCCACACTCCATGTTAGATTCATCTTGGACTGGGGAATTCATGATTTGATTGATAACCCAGGCATGGTATGATAGAAGGAGCTACATGGACTAATGTGAAGTGTGGCCTGCTGCATCATTCACTTTTGGTGGGGGTGAAGGACACAAGGAAAGAGGTTGTTCCTGACCAGAAGCCAGCACTTGACGACTCAGTGCTTGCATTTTTTGAAACTTCAGAAGAGGAGGGCATATTTGCTGGAGTCTGTTTCGGCAATGTAAGCCAAAACCAGCTCCTGATGCTCCGGCTTTAAAAGCAGTTAACCTACTCTCAGAAAAGGTAGCCTTCCAGGCGTTCCAGAGCCAGACCATGACGCAGGCTCAACGCCTCCTGCCTTAGCTGCTATTGTGCTTTTGCCACTACCAGAAGATGCACCACCACCATCAGCACCAGCTGGCCCCCCCAACGTCCACGTCAGCAGCCTCTTCCTCTAAACTTCAAAATTTTGCAGAAAATGAACCCAAAATAACATCAGATATATGGTACTGTATCAGAAGCGTACAGCTCTATAAAGTCAAAGGATAATTGTCAATCACCCTATATATTCCATCAGTCAAACAGAGATGCTCACAGGCTCAGTATGGATTAGACAAGAATATAAAAAGTAGAAAAAGGGTACAGTATCATCAGATAGCAGGTATATATAGTATAGTTTAAACATTCTAAATTTCCGTAGATATTTCAGGAGGTAGACACAGACGCTCTCAGGCTCAGTATGGATTACAACACAATATAAAAAGCCGTAAAATGGTAATGGATCTGAAGAGAACAGCTGTACATAGTGTAGGGGTCATTGTTGTCAATCTCAGTATTTATTTCCACAGTCAGAAAATAACTCTCACTTGGTCAGTTTGGATTAGACCAGAATATAAAAAGCAGGAAATGGGTAATGTATCACAAGCGTAGAGCTGTATACACTAGTGTTGGGGTAATTTTTAAATGTACATCTAAATTGCAGGAGTAACCCACAGACTCTCACATGCTCAGGATGGATCACACCACAAGTTAACAAGAAGATCCGCAAGAAATAATCACGCATGTGGGCAATGTTCCAGGTGTCAATGATACACTTAGAGTGGTGGGTGGAAGAGGACTTCCTGGCAGAAAGGGTACAGTATCACCAGATACCAGGTATATATAGCACAGTTTAAACATTAAAAATGTGCTTCTATATATCAGGAGTAGTGTTGAGCCACCGCGCTAGTGTTCGAGTTCGTTTTGGTTCGTCGAACATGAGGTAAGTTCGTCAAATGTTCGTCGAACGTTCCACGAACACCGTCGAACACCATTGAAAAGAATGGCAGGCAAACACAAACACATGCTAACACATAGAAAACAATTACAAAACACCTTGAAAGGTGTCCTAAAGCAGAAAAAATGCTCAGAATACAAAAATAACATATGGAAAAGGGCAACTACTAGTCTGACTTCTATACCAGGAAAGATCTTTGAACAAATTATTAAACAACATGTATGTCAATACCTGGATAAGAATGAAGTGATTAAACAGAGTCAGCATGGGTTTGTAACTAATAAGTCATGTCAGACTAACTTAATTTCCTTCTATGACGGTATCACTGATTGGGTGGATCAAGGAAATGCTGTAGATATAGTATATCTTGACTTCAGCAAAGCATTTGACAAAGTCTCTCATACAATCCTTATTGAAAAAATGATTAAGTATGGTATGGACAAGGCAACTGTTAGGTGGATTCATAACTGGCTTAGTGATCGGACCCAAAGAGTGGTCGTAAATGGCTGCACATCCAGTTGGAAGAATGTCTCAAGTGGGGTACCACAGGGCTCTGTCCTGGGCCCTGTATTGTTCAACATCTTTATCAACGATTTAGATGAAGGCATTGAGGGTAAACTGATTAAATTTGCTGATGACACAAAGCTAGGAGGGATAGCTAATACTAGAGAAGAGAGAGAGAGGATTCAAAAAGATTTAAATAAACTGGAGAAGTGGGCAGCAACAAACAGAATGGTTTTTAACAGGGAGAAATGCAAAGTACTACATCTGGGCAATAAAAATGGAAAAAGCATATATAGAATGGGAGGAATAGGGCTAAGTGACAGCACATGTGAAAAAGACTTGGGTATACTAATAGATGACAGACTGAATATGAGTCAACAGTGTGATGCAGCAGCAAAAAAGGCAAATGCAATTCTAGGATGTATTAACAGAAGCATACAGTCTAGATCACGTGAAGTCATTATTTCCCTCTACTCCTCTTTGGTCAGACCTCATCTGGAATATTGTGTCCAGTTTTGGGCACCACATTTTAAAAAAGACATCAACAAACTGGAGCAAGTTCAGAAAAGAGCGACCAGAATGGTGACCGGTCTGCAAACCCTGTCTTATGAGGAAAGGTTGCAGGATTTGGGAATGCTTAGTTTGCAAAAGAGAAGACTGAGAGGAGACTTAATAGCTGTCTACAAATATCTAAAGGGCTGTCACATTGTAGAAGGATCAACTTTATTCTCATTTGCACAAGGAAAGACTAGAAGCAATGGGATGAAACTGAATGGGAGGAGACACAGATTAGATATTAGAAAAAACTTTTTGCCAGTTAGAGTGATCAATGAGTGGAACAGGCTGCCACGAGAAGTGGTGAGTTCTCCTTCAATGGAAGTCTTCAAACAGAGGCTGGACAGACATCTGACTGGGATGATTTAGCGAATCCTGCTTTGAGCAGGGGGTTGGACCAGATGGCCCAGGAGGTCCCTTCCAACTCTACAATTCTATGATTCTATGATTCTATGAAAAGAGGTGGAGGAGTAAAAGGAGGAGGAGGAGACACAGATATAGGCATGTCATGCCCTTATGAAGTCAAGAAAGGCTGGAATAAAAATGTAAAATACCAAAAAAAAATAAAAATCTGAAATTGAAGACGATCATATACCGTCGGACTTCCCACCATAAATTATGCCAACTGCCGATCGGGCGGCGTTATTCCCACGAACCTCCGAACAGCGTCCATGAAGGCAAAGTGTTTGGTTTCCGGGGGCAGTATGGTTGCAAAGCTGAACCTTAAAGGAATGTCCAGAAGGGCACCACCAGGAGTGGAGCCTGCGGCTTAAATCGACTCCACTCGGGAAACCTCAACCATGCCAGCTACAGAAAAGATTGACAGATTGCAAGCTTTGTCGATTCAATGGGTGTTGGTGGATGTCCGTTTTTTGTTGTGCTCGCGATTTGTCAGCTTAATTCCGTTAACGAATGAGACTCCGGCAAGCCCCCGCGGTACGCGTCAAGCTTACTAGAGGGACACGTGAGGATCTGGCACACGAGATCGAGCAATAACATGTCTGTCATGCCCTTACATGTCCGGGACTGCATGCGTGCTACACTGAAAGGACCAGCGTGTGTCGCTTACAGGTGCAGATAACCCGCTGAACACCGTTAGTGATGGGGATCTCGGATTCCAATTCTTCCCTGCGAATAAGTAAGTGCAGGTCAACCGGAATTCCGGAATTAGTCCTAACCGGCATTCCAGAAAGAATGAAAAAAATTAAGTGTCCAAACCACAGGTGCTGTAGCTCGCTTAACAGCTGGGCTCCTATGCTGAGTAGCACGCAGTTCTTACATAAACAGGCGGCTTAGCTTGGTTCATGGATGGGCAACTCTGCTGAGTAGCAGACAGTGCTTGCATAAACAGGCGGCATAGCTAGATTCACAGGTGGGCTCCTCTGCTGAGCAGTAGACACCGGTACTAGTCCCAAAGTATTCACTGGGCTAAATGGAGTTAAAAAATGGTTCTTACATAAACAGGCGGCACAGCTTGGTTCACGGGTGGGCTCCTCAGAAGAGTAGCAGACACAGTTACTAGGCCCAAAGTATTAACTGTGCTAAATGCAGTCAAAAACTGGTTCTTTCATAAACATGCGGCATAGCTAGGTTCACTGGTGGGCTCCTCTGCTGAGTAGCAGACAGTGCTATAAGGCCCTAAAGGATTTTCTGGACAAGATGCAGTAAAAAATTATTAGAAACACACGCGGTGTAGCTCCTTGACAGGTGCACTACACCGCTTACTACCACACACCGCTACTATGCCATGAAACAGTCTATTAACATTGAAAACCATTATGGATGCGAAAATGAAGTTACGCTTTTGGTGAACGAACCATTCTCGAATGGAAACTCGAACAGCCGAATTTTAAGCAAAGTGTTCGAGTTCGACGAACGGCTCAAACATCGCCCAAAACAGCTGGAATTTAAACTTGGCGAACAGGTCGACTCGAACACTGCTCATCTCTAATCAGGAGGCAGACTCAGACGTTCTCAGGCCCAGTATGGATTCTACAAGATTGTAGAAAGTTGAGAAAGGGTACAGTATCACCGGATAACAGGTATATATATAGCATAGTTTACACATTAAAAACCTATGTCTATATATCAGGAAGCAGACTCAGACGGTCTCAGGCCCAGTATGGATTCAATGTGATTGTAGAAAGTTGAGAAAGGGTACAGTATCACTGGATAGCAGGTATATATAGCATAGTTTAAACATTAAAAATCTGTGTGTATATTTCCGGAGTCCGACAAAGATACTCACAGCCTCAGTATGGATTAGACAAGAATCTAAAAAGTAGAAAAAGGGTTATGTTTTCGAAGCGTACACAAGTATACACTGTTGGGGTATTTTTCAATTTTCATATATATTTCAGTCTCAGTAAGACAGTCCAGACTCTCCGCAAGAGGAAACGAGATGGAACAAGTACAGACGGAAAGTCGAGTGATTGCAGAAATTTTGGAATTACTAATCACGGGAAAAAATCCCGGGAGAATTCTCAGAGGCGATGCTGACCCTCAATAACTTTGTCTGTGGAGACAGCGAAAACAGTTCTTGTGAAGAAATGTTTGCTGTACTGCACTACCGTGGAACCCATCACCGTTACTCATCTCCATCAAATTGTGATCACAGGGAGAGATGTAGACATTGTCCTCACTGCCTATCATGATCTGCCAGGTAACTCTGGAGTACAAAAGACACAAGCCACAGGCCGTAGGCGATTCTTTTGGATTGGCATGAGAGGACACATGTAAAAATGTGGGCAGGAATGTCACACGTCTGTGAGTCAGAAAACCGTGAAAGCTGATGATAAACCACCACTGCATCTCATTGTGAGACGACGTCCATAACAACTGGAAGCCAATGATCATCTGAAGATAGAGCCCAGCAGGACAGGGCATAGATACGTCTTAACCATCATCTATCATTTCACCAAATTTGTATTGGCAGTCCCAGTGAAGCATTTAAAAGGCCAGATTACACAGTGGTGGAGCAGGGAGAGGTAAGTATTGCAAGTGCTGGTGCCCTAAGCAAGCAGAGGGGGCCACTCGTGGCCGGCGGTACTGGCACAGGGGCACTCATAGTACGCCAGTGTGTCTGACAGTGGGTGAGCACCCCCTCCATCAGAGACACTTGATTGTACTATGAGGGACCCTGTGACAGTGCCCAAGAGTGGGCCCACCCACCTGTCCAGGGCAACGGCACTCGCACGGGTGCGTGCGCCAGGTGGTGAACCCGGCCTTGTGGGGGGAGGCAGCCCAGTTAGGGAGGTGGAAAAAATGGCATATGTTGATGTTGGACATTCAGCAGCTGCAAATTGAGTAATTGGAGAAGTCCGCGGAAGAGGAGGACAAAAGCGAGCTATTTTTCTGGCAACCTACGTGTCAGCAGGGGAGGGTGGGACAAAATCCTTTGAAACCCATGCATGGTTTATTTTAATGAAAGTAAGATCATCAACATTTTGGGTCGGCAGACGGGTCCTTTTTTCTGTCAGGATTGATCCAGCAGCACTGAAGACTCTTTCAGATAACACACTAGCAGCAGGGCAAGTGAGCTCCTGCAAGGCATAGTGTGCCAATTCAGGCCAGGTGTCCAGTTTACAGGCCAAATAGTCAAAGGGAAATCACCAATGAGGGAGAACATCGATATGGGAGGAGAAGTAGTTTGTTACCATAGTTGACAACTGCTGTCTCCTGTCACTTTCATTCGATGCAGTATTACCAGTCGTGTGAGCGGTACTTGAAAAATCAGTCCACAACATGGTCATGAAACCCCTGTGTCCAACGACACTTCGGCTGTGTGCACCATGAACACCTCTTCCATGTTGCCACCTATGGCTTGTGGGAGAAACATCACCGCTGTTGTGCGCTGGGAATGCCTCAAACAAACGGTTTACCAGAGTTGCTTGTTTGTTAGCCAATATTAGCTCTAGGGTCTTCTGTGGCATGATGTTTTGGAATTTGCCTTTATAGCATGGATACAGGATGCTGGCCAACCAGTAATCATCATCGTTCATCATTTTGGCAATGCGGGGGTCCCTTTTTAGGATATGCAAGGCATAATCAGACATGTGGGCCAATGTTCCAGGTATCAATGATTCACTGCGAGTGCTGGGTGGAGGAGCACTTTCTGGCAAATCAACATCCCTCCAGTCACGCACAAACCATGTACCTGACCTTGCCACGCCAACATTTTTTCTTGCCCCACGAGAAGCATCCTCCTCCCCTAAATAATCATCCCCATCATCCTCCTCCTCTTCATCTTCTTCTTCCACCTCGTCTTCCCTGAGCCGACAATGGCTGACTATCATCAAGGCTTCCCTCCTCCTCTTCCTCCTCGGCTGCAGACGCCTGCTCCTTAATGTGCATCAAAGTTTGCATAAGCAGATGCATAAGTGGGATGCTCATGCTTATGATGGCGTCGTCTGCGCTTACCAGCCGTGTGCATTCCTCAAAACACTGAAGGACTTTTCAGAGGTCTTTCAGCTTCGACCTCTGCACACCAGACAACTCCATGTCTGCCCGCAAACTGCCTGACCGTGTATCCTCCCACAAATGAATTACAGCCTGCCTCTGTTCACACAGAACCATGTGCAGGGTGGAGTTCCACCTTGTTGCAACATCGATAATTAGGAGGTGCTTGGGAAGGTGGAGCAATCGCTGCAGCTTCTGCATACGACTGGAGTGTACGGGCGACCGGCGGATGTGCGAGCACAGTCTTCGCACCATATGGAGCAAGGCTGTTAACGCCGGATAATTATTGAGGAAGCACTGCACCATCAGGTTCAAGGTGTGGGCCAGGCAAGGTATGTGTCTGAGTTTTGCAAGAGCTATGACTGCCATAAAATTCCGGCCGTTATCACTAACTACCTTGCCTGCTTCAAGATGTAGACTGCCCAGCCATGACTCAGTTTGTCACTGCAAGTAGTCGGCCAGTACCTCCACGGTGTGTCTGTTGTCGCCCAAACACATAATCTTCAACACAGCTTTCTGACACTTAGCACTAGCTGTTCGATAGTGGGACACCTCGTGTGCAACACTGGCAGCTGCGGATGGAGTGCTCGTGCGACTGTGCTCTGTGGACGAGCGTTCGCTTCTGGAGGAGGAGGAGGGTCAAATGCCTACAGCCAACTGTTTCCTATACCATGGGCTAGGCAGCACTGTCCCACCGCCACTGTCCCCTGTGGACCTTGCATCCACCACATTAACCCAGTGCGCAGTGATGGACACGCAATGGCCCTGGCCATGCCTACTGGACCATGCATCTGTTGTGAGGTGCACCTTTCTACTCACAGATTTCTTGAGTGCATGGACAATGCGGTCTTTCACATGCACGTGGAGGGCTGGGATGGCTTTTCACAAAAAGAATTTCTGACTGGTTAGGTCATAGCGTGGTACTGCGTAGGCCATGAGCTTGCGGAAAGTTTTGCTTTCAACTGACCGGTAGGGCATCATCTCTAACGAGATTAGTTTGGCAATGTGGGCGTTCAAAGCCAGAGGTACGTGGATGAGAGGATGAGTACTTTCTTGTCCTACTCAGAGTCTCTGGTAGGGTGAGCTGGGCTTGAGAGCTGCATATGGTGGAACTAGCAGTGGACATGGCAGACTGAGAGAGGGTTGGTGATAGTGATGGTGTTGGTGGTGTTGTTGATGGCCTAGATTCAGTCTTTCGTAGCAATAACATTGTGATTCCATGGCTGCTTTGCCCTTGCGGCGACACCTCCACATTTGCTGCTGGTGGTGTGCTAACCGGTGGGCTTACAGTGGGGGAAGCGATGTAGCGTTGCTGACTACCTTCATTCAGAGCAGGTGCACATGTGGTACGTGAGGTTTGGTAGTCCGTCCATGCTTGCAAGTGCATGGTGGTTAAATGTCTAAGCATGCAACTGGTATTCAAATTTCTCAGATTTTTCCCTTGGCTAAAGGTCTTTGCTCACTTCTTACAGATAACTTTTGCCTGATCATTAGGATTTTGTTCAAAAAAGTGCCACACTGCACTCTTCCTACTGTATAAAAAAAAAAAAAAAAAAAAAAAAAAAATGAATAAAAAAAAAAGCCATCCAGTCTGGCCTAAGCTGTTACAAGTGGTTCAGCCGCTCGACCCTTATTCACATTCACGCCACTTGGCAAGTGGTAAGGTTTTAAATACTAGAGTAGGGACTGTCCCACAAGGGTTGCCGTGACGTGGCGGGATGGCTTGTACATTATTTTGATCAAAATTATGTTTACTAAATACCCTTATTATTATTATTATTATAATTATTATTACCTTTATGCATTATTTGCAGTATATTTTTTACTTTTAGTTCAGGATATTTGTGTTTTTTGCTTTTTGTTTTCTCTGGTTAATGGTCATGTGTTAATATGCACTTACATTGTGCATACACATTAACTTACTTTTCTCAGTTCAGATTTGTTTTTTATTCATTTCATTGTGCATTCAGTGCATAGATGGGTGTGACCGCCCTCTTTCTGAGCTGGGAAAGCCATCCAGTCTGGCCTAAGCTGTTACAAGTGGTTCAGCCGCTCGACCCTTATTCACATTCACGCCACTTGGCAAGTGGTAAGGTTTTAAATACTAGAGTAGGGACTGTCCCACAAGGGTTGCCGTGACGTGGCGGGATGGCTTGTACATTATTTTGATCAAAATTATGTTTACTAAATACCCTTATTATTATTATTATTATTATTATTATTATTACCTTTATGCATTATTTGCAGTATATTTTTTACTTTTAGTTCAGGATATTTGTGTTTTTTGCTTTTTGTTTACTCTTCCTACTGTGACGACTCCTGGAGTGGACCCTCTGGGTCGTGACACCAACCCTCCCAGGGCGAGCTGACCTAGTGAAGACCACCCCCTATACAGGGAGTGTCAGGGGCAAGCCCCAGGGGGTCAGGCACCACGACTGCTGGCACCAGGCGGCCGGCTCACAGGAGACACGAGTGGGTGAGGGTGTCTGCAGGAACGTGTAAAGTGTGGACACGGGAACACGTGGTATACAGAGACTTCGTTCGTCCGGGTGTGAGTGAAGCAGGAAGCGTGCAAGGAGCACGTCAGAGCACTGAGTCAGGCAGCAGGTGTGCCAGGAGGTGTAACAGAGTAAGAGACTGAGTACAGGATCAGAGTGTGTGCCCGGAGGCACAACTGAGTATAAGACAGAGCACGGAATCGGAGTGTGTGCCAGGAGGCACGACTGAGTATAAGACAGAGTACAGGGTAAGAGCGTGTGCCAGGAGGCACAACCGAGTATGAGACAGAGTACAGTGTCAGAGCATGTGCCAGGAGGCACAACCGAGTACGAGACAGAACACAGGGTCAGAGCGTGTGCCAGGAGGCACAACCAAGTACAAAGCAGAGTGCAGATTCAGAGCGTGTGCCAAGAGGCACAACAGAGTGCAATGCAGAGGACCTGAGTACAGCACACAGCCAGGCAGGGACACGGCAGACCAAGCCAGGAAGCACAACAATAATCAGGCGCCTCCCCTAGGGGGAGGTCGACTGATATAGCACATGACTACTACTGGTTCCGGGTCAGGACCTAGCCAGAAAGCACATGACCACTACAGGTTCCGGGTCAGGTCCTCCATTACCATAGAGAGGACCGAGCCCTATACAGCACTGACAGGAGCGCGCAAGCGCAAACGTGACATGTAGGAGGAGGCCCGGGGATGAGAGCTGCGCGTGCGCACCCTACGGGACCCCCGGAGTGACCGCAGCTCCGGAAGAGATGACGTCGGGACCGAGGTCCCGCCCCCAGGTGAGCACGGCGTGACAGTACCCCCCCCTTTACGCCCCCTCTTTCTAAAACTGGAGAGGAGCTTAGACAAAATCTGGGGTGTGTGGATATTCTCCCTGGGTTCCCATGACCTCTCCTCGGGGCCAAAACCCTTCCAATCGACCAGGAACATGGTTCTCCCTCTTACCTTCTTCATGGCCAAAATGTCATTCACCTCAAACTCATCCCCCAAGCCAACAGGCTGGGGTGTGTGGCCTGGAGAAGGATGAAATCGGTTAAGAACCACAGGTTTTAGGAGAGACACATGGAAGGAATTGGGAATACGGAGTGAAGGAGGCAGCTTCAATTTGTAAGCAACATCATTAATCCGCCTGAGGACCTCAAAAGGACCAATGTAACGGGGACCCAGTTTGTAAGATGGTACCTTAAGGCGGACGTATTTGGTGGAGAGCCACACCTTGTCACCAGGGAGAAATGGAGGAACGTCCAGGCGCCTCTTGTCAGCGTGTAATTTCATTCTGTCCCGTGCTTTCTCGAGAGCGGTTTTGGTCTCCTGCCATACCCTGGAGAACTCCACAGACTGAGAATCGGCAGCAGGTACCCCCGAGACAGGAAGTACCGGTAGAGGCACATTGAGATGCTGTGCAAAGACGATGAAGAAAGGAGACTTGGTAGACGATTCACTGGAGTGATTATTGTAGGCGAACTCAGCCCAAGGAAGTAGACCGACCCAGTCATTCTGATGAGCATTAGAAAAATGCCGGAGATAGGATGTAAGGATCTGGTTGGTACGTTCCACCTGCCCATTGGTTTGGGGGTGATAGGCGGAAGAGAAATCCAATGACACTTTCATGAGTCCGCATAGAGCTCTCCAGAACCGGGAGGTGAATTGGACCCCTCTATCCGACACGATGTGCTGAGGGAAGCCGTGAATCCTGAAGATATGGGAAATGAAGATCTTTGCCAAGTCAGGAGCAGAGGGTAGTCCGGGAAGAGGAATGAAGTGAGCCATCTTTGAAAATCGGTCTACAACCACCAAGACCACAGTACAACCGGAAGAACAAGGCAGATCAGTAATGAAATCCATGGCTATGTGCTGCCATGCAGCCGACGGAATGGGAAGCGGGAACAGAAGACCGGAGGGTGGTTGTCTGGGTATCTTGTTCTGGGCACAGGACGGGCAAGATGCTACAAAGTCTTTAACATCCTGGGAGAGTGAAGGCCACCAATAATGGCGAGAGATTAAGTCCAAAGTCTTTTTGACACCAACGTGGCCGGCAATCTTGGACGAATGTCCCCAATTTAGCACTCGTTTTCGGTTATTCTCAGCCACAAAGGTTCTTCCCGGAGGTAACGTGGTTAACTTGACAGGAGCCACAGTAATTACTTTGGATAAATCAATGATATGAGAGGGTTCTTCCTCTGCATCAGACGACAGGAATGATCTTGACAACGCATCCGCTCTAACGTTCTTATCGCCGGGCCGAAAATGTAGCTCAAAGTCAAAGCGGGCGAAGAATAGGGACCACCTGGCTTGCCGAGGATTGAGCCTCTGTGCGGACTGGATGTATGCCAGGTTCTTATGGTCTGTGAAGATCTTGAATGGATGTATGGCACCCTCCAGTAAGTACCTCCACTCCTCCAAGGCCAACTTAATGGCCAATAGCTCTTTGTCGCCAATGGAGTAGTTCTGCTCAGTGGAGGAAAATACTTTAGAAAAGAAGCCACAGGTGACAAAACGTCCAGAAGAGGATTTCTGCAGAAGGACTGCGCCAGCCCCAGTAGAGGATGCGTCTACCTCGAGAGTGAAAGGTCTACTAACCTCAGGTCGGTGAAGCGCCGGAGCAGCGGCGAAGGCTTGTTTCAACGACTGGAAGGCCTCTTCAGCCTCAGAGGGCCAAGCCTTTGGGTTAGCTCCCTTGCAGATAAGGGACGAGATGGGGCGAACCAAAGAGGAAAAATGAGGAATGAACTGTCGGTAGTAGTTCGCAAAACCAAGGAAGCGTTGGATTGCCTTCACCCCATGGGGCTGTGGCCAATCGAGGACGGCGGACACTTTTGCCGGATCCATGCATAGACCTGATTCTGAGATAATGTACCCCAAGAATGGCAGGGACGTTTGCTCAAAGGCACATTTCTCGAGCTTGGCATAAAGGCGGTTCTCCCTCAGGCGCTGGAGGACTTGACGCACGTTCTTTCTGTGGGCGAAGAGGTCTGGAGAAAAAACGAGGATGTCATCCAGATAGACTACCACGCAGGAGTACAGCATATCCCGGAAGACGTCATTCACGAACTCCTGGAAAACCGCTGGGGCATTGCAGAGGCCGAAGGGCATGACCAAGTACTCGTAGTGACCGTTTCTGGTGTTAAAGGCGGTCTTCCACTCATCCCCGGAACGAATGCGGATCAAGTTGTAGGCCCCACGAAGATCCAGTTTGGTGAAAATTCGAGCTCCTCTAAGTCGGTCAAAGAGCTCCGGGATCAATGGCAATGGGTACTTGTTCTTGACCGTGATATTGTTCAGGCCTCGGTAGTCTATGCAAGGACGGAGGGAGCCGTCCTTCTTTTTTCAAAGAAAAATCCCGCTCCCGCGGGCGAGGAGGACTTACGGATGAAACCTCTAGCAATGTTCTCCTGGATATAGTCAGACATAGCTTGGGTCTCAGCAGGGGATAGCGGGTATATCCTACCCCTGGGTGGCGTAGAACCAGGAATGAGGTCAATCGGACAGTCATATGGCCGATGGGGGGGCAGAGTCTCGGCCTCCTTCTTGTCGAAAACATCTGCAAAGGACCAGTAAGCCGACAGCAGACCTGTAGGTGCCGGGGATGGACCGGCAGAGTTCATCAGACGGACGGGCAACAGGCACTTCTCCTGACAGAATGGTCCCCACCGGAGTATCTCGCCCGACCGCCAGTCCAGGGTTGGCTCATGAGTCCGTAGCCAAGGGAGGCCTAGAAGAAGTGCGTGAGACATGGTGGACAAGACGAGGAAGGAGATCTTCTCCAGGTGCAGGGCTCCGATCTGCAGCTCGATCTCTTCGGTGGCCTGGGTAACGGACTCCAGCACGGACGTACCATTGACCGAAACAATCGACCGAGGAGTCTCCAGGGATCTGACAGGAATCCGGTATTTTTTAACCGCCTCGAGTGTGATAAAATTCCCCTCCGCACCAGAATCCAGGAAAGCCTCCTCAGAATAACGCTTGGCACCGAGATACAATAATACGGACACGAGCAGGGGAGGAGAGGAATCACGTACACCTAGGGAGGCCTCTCCTATCAACCCTAGGTGGAGAAGTTTCCCGGCTTCTTGGAGCAGGAACGGAGGAGGTGAGAGGAGCTCCTCTCTCTGGCTAATTCACGGGCACGTTCCTGAAACCGCAGGTCGATGCATGTCGCCAGTGAGATCAGATCCTCTAAAGAGGTGGGAGTATCCCGACCTGCCAGTACGTCTTTGATCCGACTGGACAGGCCACGCCAAAAGATCCCTACGAGAGCCTCGTTGTTCCAACCGAGTTTGGAGGCCAAGGTACGAAAACGGATGGCATACTGTCCTACCGGTAGCGTACCCTGATGGAGGTTAAAGAGGGACTCGGTGATAGAGGCCAGCCGACCCGGCTCATCGAACACCTTGCGGAAGGTGTCCAAAAAGGTGGAAAGCCGAGAGACGAGTGGGTCATTGCGCTCCCAGAGGGGGTTCACCCATGCTAATGCCTCCCCCTCTAAGTGTGAAACAATAAAGGCAATTTGGGCACGCTCAGTGGGATAGTGCTGCGGCAAAAGCTCAAAATGTAACCGGCATTGGTTCAGAAATCCTCGACAAAACTTAGGGTCCCCGCTATATCGGGGTGGCTTGCCGAGGCGCGGCATCGGGTGCGGGGCCGAGGACTGGGCAGAAACGGATTGTATGGCCGACAAACGAGACTCCATGGATTTCAAAAAGACCATAATCCTGGTCTGACTCTCCCGTAGGACCACCAGTTCCTTTTGGATGGAGGTGGTGGCACCAGCGGGGTCCATGGCCTGATTATACTGTGACGACTCCTGGAGTGGACCCTCTGGGTCGTGACACCAACCCTCCCAGGGCGAGCTGACCTAGTGAAGACCACCCCCTATACAGGGAGTGTCAGGGGCAAGCCCCAGGGGGTGAGGCACCACGACTGCTGGCACCAGGTGGCCGGCTCACAGGAGACACGAGTGGGTGAGGGTGTCTGCAGGAACGTGTAAAGTGTGGACACGGGAACACGTGGTATACAGAGACTTCGTTCGTCCGGGTGTGAGTGAAGCAGGAAGCGTGCAAGGAGCACGTCAGAGCACTGAGTCAGGCAGCAGGTGTGCCAGGAGGTGTAACAGAGTAAGAGACTGAGTACAGGATCAGAGTGTGTGCCCGGAGGCACAACTGAGTATAAGACAGAGCACGGAATCGGAGTGTGTGCCAGGAGGCACGACTGAGTATAAGACAGAGTACAGGGTAAGAGCGTGTGCCAGGAGGCACAACCGAGTATGAGACAGAGTACAGTGTCAGAGCATGTGCCAGGAGGCACAACCGAGTACGAGACAGAACACAGGGTCAGAGCGTGTGCCAGGAGGCACAACCAAGTACAAAGCAGAGTGCAGATTCAGAGCGTGTGCCAAGAGGCACAACAGAGTGCAATGCAGAGGACCTGAGTACAGCGCACAGCCAGGCAGGGACACGGCAGACCAAGCCAGGAAGCACAACAATAATCAGGCGCCTCCCCTAGGGGGAGGTCGACTGATATAGCACATGACTACTACTGGTTCTGGGTCAGGACCTAGCCAGAAAGCACATGACCACTACAGGTTCGTCGGGACCGAGGTCCCGCCCCCAGGTGAGCACGGCGTGACACCTACTATGGAAGACATTTTGAGGCCTTGCACGCTGTGCTAATTTGACCATCTGGCCAAGCTGTCCTGCAACTCTTTTGGTTTTTGTAACCCGTTTTTGGACTGCAACGGTCCTGCCAGATAACAGTTGTTGTGATGTCGTTGCCTGCTGCGGATACTCTTCCTCCTCTTCTGAGCTATTGGCAGTGGCACCCTCTTCCCCAATGGATGCCAATCTGGGACAACAACTGGGTCATCCATCAACTCCTCTTCAATTTCATGTGCACCTTCTTCTGTGTCACCGTGTAAGGTGGTATAGTATGCGGGAAGGGGCACCTGAGTTTCATCAGGGTCTGATTCTGCGTCAGTACACTGAGGGACAATGTAGTGCTCTGAGTGAATGTACTAGCAGAAAAATCTAGCAGTGGCTGTGCATCAGTGCACTCCATGTCAGATTCATCTTGGACTGGGGAATTCACGATTTGACTTGACAACCCAGGCATGGTATGTGAAAAGAGCTCCATGGAGTAATCTGTAGTGTGGCCTGCCGCATCCTTCACTTTTGGTAGGGGTGAAGGACACAAGGAAAGGTGTTGTTCCTGACCAGGAGACTCCACTGATGACTAAGTGCTTTCATTTTTTGCAACTTCAGAAGAGGAGGCGAGAGAGCTGGAGGCTGTGTCAGCAATGTAAGCCAAAACTTGTTCCTGAAGCTCCGGCTTTAAAAGCTGTTTACCTACTCCCAGAAAAGGGAGCCTTCAAGGCCATATGGAGCCAGACAATGAGGCAGGCTCAAAACCTCCTGCCTTAGGTGCTATTGTGCTTTTGCCACTACCAACAGATGCACCACCAACACCACCACCATCAGGACCACCTGGCAACCCCCGCCCACTTCCACGGCCTCTTCCACCATACTTCCTCGTTTTTGTGCAAATGCACCCAAAATACCACCAGCTATATGGTACTGTAAAACAAGGTAGATGGTGTATATAGTATTGGTGAGAATTTGAATCTCACTAGAGATTTGAGGACGCTGAACCAGTATCTCAGGGCCAGCAGAGATTACACCTCAATGTAACACGCTGAAATTGGATGGTGTATGACAAGATGGAGGGTGTATATAGTATTGGTGAGAATTTGAATCTCACTAGAGATTTGAGGATGCTGAACTATTATCTCAGGCCCAGTAGAGATTACACCTCAATGTAACAGGCTGAAATTGGATGGTGTATGACAAGGTGGAGGGTGTATATAGTATTGGTGATAATTTGAATCTCACTAGAGATTTGAGGACGCTGAACTAGTATCTCAGGGCCAGTAGAGATTACACCTCAATGTAACAGGCTGAAATTGGATGGTGCTTGACAAAGTGAAAGGTGTATATAGTGCTGGTGAGAATTTGAATCTCACTAGAGATTTGAGGACGCTGAACTATTGTCTCAGGCCCAGTAGAGATTACACCTCAATGTAACAGGCTGAAATTGGATGGTGTATGACAAGGTGAAGGGTGTATATAGTATTGGTGAGAATTTGAATCTCACTAGAGATTTGAGGATGCTGAACTATTGTCTCAGGCCCAGTAGAGATTACACCTTAATGTAACATGCTGAAATTGGATGGTGAATGACAAGGTGGAGGGTGTATATAGTATTGGTGCGAATTTGAATCTCACTAGAGATTTGAGGATGCTGAACTAGTATCGCAGGGCCAGTAGAGATTACACCTCAATGTAACAGGCTGAAATTGTATGGTGTATGACAAGGTGGAGGGAGTATATAGTATTGGTGAGAATTTGAATCTCACTAGAGATGTGAGGACGCTGAACTAGTATCTCAAGGCCAGTAGAGATTACACCTCAATGTAACAGGCTGAAATTGGATGGTGTATGACAAGGTGGAGGGTGTATATAGTATTGGTGAGAATTTGAATCTCACTAGAGATTTGAGGACGCTGAACTATTGTCTCAGGCCCAGTAGAGATTACACCTCAATGTAACAGGCTGGAATTGGATGGTGTATGACAAGGTGGAGGGTGTATATAGTATTGGTGAGAATTTCAATCTCACTAGAGATTTGAGGACGCTGAACTAGTATCGCAGGGCCAGTAAAGATTACACCTCAATGTAACAGGCTGAAATTGGATTGTATATGACAAGGTGGAGGGTGTATATAGTGTTGGTGAGAATCTGAATCTCACTAGAGATTTGAGGAGGCTGAACTAGTATCTCAGGGCGAGTAGAGATTACACCTTAATGTAACAGGCTGAAATTGGATGGTGTATGACAAGGTGGAGGGTGTATATAGTATTGGTGGGAAATTTGAATCTAACTAGAGATTTGAGGGCACTGAACTATTTTCTCAGACCCAGTAGAGATTACACCTCAATGTAACAGGCTGAAATTGGATGGTGTATGACAAGGTGGAGGGTGTATATCGTATTGGTGTTAGGGCTGGCGGAACGCACCAAATAATAAAGATGGTAATAAGGTGCGTTCTCATCCCGGGGTCCACCATGCAGGGGTGGTAACCTGCTGCTCAGTAATGGCGGATGCTATATGGCGGTATACTATAAGAACACGCGAGGGTCATCGTCACCGGTGTGTACAGGGGCGGACTCTGTTGCTTCACAGAGCCACACTACCACTGAACATAAACGCCGGAGCCTGTTTGTGCTCACAGAGCTCGGCTAAAAGAGCGCATAGTGTACGGCCACAGAACTCTACCCCAAGGACACGGGGTTAGAGTCCTTCTAGGCCCACTGAACGCGCGGCGTCGCTGCCGCGAGCACCACTATAGATGCTGGCTATGGAGCACGTGCACTGAGGTGTGCCGAGTCCCTGGTGAGGCCTGATGCCTGACTCAACCTCAGACCTACCTACGCCAAAGCCTGGGCGCTAACAGGCTAGTCTGCACAACACATGCGTACCAAGGGTAGAGGTTTCTTAATGAGTCATTCACCAGAGACATTCATACGTGCATACATCACTCACTCCACATAGTCTGTAAATACAGTCTATCCTAGCACATGGGCGAGCGGCCATGCGAACCTTTTATAGCAACGAGCGTCCGGGACCTTCCTGGCTTCTCAGATGGGCCAATCTGAACACGAGCAGGACCTGAGCATGTGACCCTTGATCTCCAATGTGAGATCTCTCCATGGGCATGCTCAGTGGCCCGACATGAGGACTTAGTCCCTGGAGAATCTCGCTGCTGAGCAGCATGCATTGTCATAGCTTTGCCAGAGGTGACAGCAGCAAACAAACCCATGGAGTTGGCCTGGGCAGAGCGCCGGGGCCAACAAATCTGCTGAGCAGGCTCCACTGCGGCTGAAGAGGAATGGGAGACCGCTGGGTCCAAGTCTCTGGATTCCTGCTGTGCAGTGTCAGGAACCCGATGCCTAACAATTATGGCATGAGGAACAGGAAGGTGGTGGGAGCAGCTCTGAGGAAGAGATTCCCCGAACGGCCAAAACAGGAGGGAGAGGAAGGGGGCCGACTTGGTTGCCTGTAGCCTCCATTTTGGCACCCATTAGGAGCATTCCTCTTCCAAAACCCAAAACGGGTGCTCTCAGGACTTGCAGTGCGTGGTCCTTTTTGACACAGTTGCAGATGACATTTGCTTTGTCAAATGCAAGCTGTGTAATCAGAAAGTCAAAAGAGGGAAAAGTGTCAGCAACCTCAATACCACAAATATGTGGAAACATGTGCGGACCAAGCAAGTGGTGGCGTTACAAAGACACACTGAAGACGTAGGCCAACCTACAGCACCACTTACCACCTCTTCAGCTCGTGTTGTAGCCTCTTCCTCCAGCTCACACACAGCTGGTTCGGCTTCCTCACAGGATCGCCATGGAAGAACCTCTGGCACTGTTGGCCAGAGACCCAGTGACATTCCACCCACAGCACCACGTTCCCTGTCATCCTCACACTCCCAGGCCACTCTACAGCCATCGGTAGCACAGGCATGAGAGAAAAGGCGGCCATACTCGGCAAACCATCCCCAAGCACAGGCTCTGAATGCTGGCATTGCAAAACTACTGGCCCTTGAAATCCTCTCATTCAGGCTGGTGGAGACTGACACCTTCCGTAACTTCATGGCATTCCCACAATACAACGTGCCCAGCTGCTTTTATTTCAGCAGGCAAGCTGTCCCTGCCCTGCAAATCATATGGAGGGAAAAATTAAACATGCGCTACTAAATGCTGTCAGTAGCAAGGTCCACCTGACCACCGATGCGTGGAGCAGTAACCATGGACAGGGACAATACCTTTCCCTCACTGCCCATTGGGTCAATGTTGTGGAGCCGGGTACAGATCTTGAGAGTGGCGCTGTACGTGTTCTGCAAACTCCAAGGATTGCAGGAATCCAGTCTGTACACACTGACTGCTCCTCTTACTCCAGTTCCTCAGAATCAGCGCTGCAGGAGGGAGCAGAAGTAGCACCTCAGCACAAGGCAAGACCAGTATGGCCTAAATGTGGCATAGTTTTGGGTGCCCGCCACAAATGTCTACACCATCACAGACGGCTCCAGTCAGCAGGAGGCAACGTTTCCGTCAGATGGTGACAGACTACATGTCTTGCCCTCTCAATGTACTCCCAGACGGCTCTTCCTCCTTCAAGTTTTGGGTCTCTAAGCTGGATTCCTGGCCAGAGCTTAGCCAGTATGCATTGGAGGTGCTGGCTTGCCCTGCTGCTAGTGTATTATCGGAATGTGTCTTAAGTGCCGCAGGTGGTGTACTAACAGATCGTCGCATGCGACTATCCTCCGATAACGTTGACCGGCTTACTTTTCTGAAAATGAACAAGGCCTGCATCTCGCCTGAATTTGCCAGTCCTCTTCCAGATTAAATAATTGGTTGGCAACATTATCCAGGTCTCCTGTTGTGCTCATGTTTCTACCACCTGAACTGTAATCCCTGGGCTCCAACATGACCAGTTGCTGCTCAGAAGTGCCGTCTGCACCGAAAAAAACACTAGCTCCTGTGTTAGTGGGGTTCAGTAATGCCAGCTGCTCCCCTGCTGTGTGTACGGCAATATCTCCTGTTCCCTCCACATTCAAACTACATCAGATTTTAAACTTGCTCCAAGTAGGCGTCAGCCTACACCATGATTGACCCTGGGCTCCAACACCGCCAGTTGTTGTTCAGAAGTACCGTTTGCACAGAAAAAAACACTAGCTCCTGTGCTAGTGGGGTTCAGTAATGGCAGCTGCTCTCAGCTTGTGTGTCCGGCAATATCTCCTGCTCCCTCCACATTCAAAATACATCAGATTTTAAACATGCTCCAAGTAGGCCTCAGCCTACGCCATGATTGACCCTGGGCTCAAACACCGCCAGTTGTTGCTCGGAAGTGCCGTCTGCACAGAGAAAAACACTAGCTCTAGTGTGAGTGGGGTTCAGTAATGCAGCTGCTCCCCTGCTGTGTGTACGGCAATATCTCCAGCTCCCTCCACATTCACCCCGCATCAGATATTAAACTTGCTCCAGTTAGGCCTCAGCCTACTCCATGATTGACCCTGGGCTCCAACACCGCCAGTTGTTGCTCGGAAGTGCCGTGTGCACATAGAAAAACACTAGCTCCTGTGTAAGTGGGGTTCAGTAACACCAGCTGCTCCCCTGCTGTGTTTCCGACAATATCTCCTGCTCCCTCCACATTCAAACTACATCAGATTTTAAACTTGCTCCAAGTAGGCCTCAGCCTACTCCATGATTGACCCTGGGCTCCAACACCGCCAGTTGTTGCTTGGAAGTGCCGTCTGCACAGAGAAAAACACTAGCTCCTGTGTAAGTGGGGTTCAGTAACGCCAGGTGCTCCCCTGCTGTGTGTATGGCAATGTCTCCTGCTCCTTCCACATTCAAACTACATCAGATATTAAACTTGCTCCAAGTAGGCCTCACCCTACACCATGATTGATCCTGGGCTCCAACACGGCCAGTTGCTGCTCAGAAGTGCTGTCTGCACAGTCAACATATGCTCCATTGTTATTAGGGTTCAGTAATGTCAGCTGATCCCCAGCTGTGTGTACGGCAATATCTCCTGCTCCCGCCACATTCACCCCGCATCAGATATTAAACTTGCTCAAATTAGGCCTCAGCCTACTCCTTGTTTGACTCTGGGCTCCAACACTGCCAGTTGTTGCTCAGAAGTGCCATCTGCACAGAAAAAAACACTAGTTCCTGTGTTAGTGGGGTTCAGTAATGCCAGCTGCTCCCCTGCTGTGTGTCCGGCAATATCTCCTGCTCCCTCCACATTCACCCCGCATCAGATATTAAACATGCTCCAATTAGGCCTCAGCCTACTCCATGATTGACCCTGGGCTCCAACACCGCCAGTTGTTGCTCGGAAGTGCCGTCTGCACAGAGAAAAACACTAGCTCCTGTGTAAGTGGGGTTGAGTAACGCCAGCTGCTCCCCTGCTGTGTGTTTGGCAATGTCTCCTGCTCCCTCCATATTCAAACTACATCAGAAATTAAACTTGGTCCAAATAGGCCTCACCCTACACCATGATTGATCCTAGGCTCCAACACTGCCAGTTGCTGCTCAGAGGTGCCATCTGCACAGTCAACATATGCTCCATTGTTATTGGGGTTCAGTAATGTCAGCTGATCCCCAGCTGTGTGTACGGCAATGTCTCCTGCTCTGTCCACACTCACACAACTAAAGATTTTAAAGTTGCTGCAATTAGGACTCTTCCTCCACTCTGTTGGAACTGTAATCCCTGAGCTCCAACACCGCCAGTTGCTGCTCAGAAGTGTCTTTGGCACAGGTAGTCCTTCCTGGCCAGCCTGGTTCCAGCACGCCAGCTGTTTCCGGGAGGTGTCAATGTCACTTTGTCACCAATACGTTGTCTTGTTGTGTTGCGGTTGCCAACTCTATGGTGCCTGCAGTTTATGTGCTTCCTATGTGGGCTGCGGGTTCTGACAATAAAGGCTGGTTCCGTAGTGCCAATAGGCCAAGCACCCCCTGTAGGACTGTGGGTTTCGGCAACTGCGGCCGGCTCGCGGCCTTGCAACTTTGTTTTTATGGGTACCTTCTGCTACCCATCTGGGTTCCAGCACCGTCAGCTGGTTCCCGGCAGTGCCTTTGGCGTAGGTGCCTCCATCTCGGTATCCGAGTTCCAGCAACGTCTGCTGGTCCTTGGTAGTGCTTTCTAGCACGGGTACCTCCTGCTTAGTCACCTAGTTCCAGTACCGTCAGCTGGTCCTCGGTAGTGCCATTTGCTCTTGTTCCTTCTGCTACACATCCGGGTTCCAGCACCATCAGCTGGTCCTTGGTAGTTCCATTGCCTCTTGTTCCTTCTGCTGCATCTCCGGGTTCCAGCACCGTCAGCTGGTTGTCGGCAGTGTCTTTGGCCCGGGTACTCCCTCCTGCCCAGCCTGGCTCCAGCACGCCAGCTGTTTCCGGGAAGTGTCAACGTCACTTTGTCACCAATGCGTTGTCCTGTCGTGTTGCTGTCAGGTTAGCCGACTCTATGGTGCCTGCAGTTTAGGTGCTTCCTATGTGGGTTGCGGGTTCTGACAATAAAGGCTGGTTCCGTAGTGCCAATAGGGCAAGCACCCCCTGCAGGACTGTGGTTTTCGATAACTGCGGCCGGCTCACGGCCTTGCAACTTTGTTTTTCATGGGTACCCTCTGCTACCCATCCGGGTTCCAGCACCGTCAGGTGGTTCTTGGCAGTGCCTTTGGCTTAGGTTCCTCCTTCTCGGTATCCGAGTTCCAGCAACATCTGCTGGTCCTTGGTAGTGCTTGCTAGCACAGGTACCTCCTGCTTAGTAACCGGTTTCCAGCACCGTCAGCTGGTCCACGGTTGTGCCATTGGCTCTTGTTCTTTCTGCTACCCATCTGGGTTCCAGTACCGTCAGCTGGTTCTCGGCAGTTCCTCAGCCTTCTTGTACCTTCTGCTACATTTTCAAGTTCAATCTTTTTGAAATGGTTTTTGGCAATCACTCTTGATCTCCCTGACGACGACCCTGAAGACCACCCCAAAGAAGACCAAAAAGATGACCCTGAAGAAGATGACCAAGAGGACAAAGAACATGAAAACAACCACCAAGATACAGAACAACAAGAGACAGAAGACCAAGAAGCAGAAGAACAAAAAGCAGAAGCACAAAAAGCAGAAGAACATTAAACATAAGACTAAAAATCAGAGCAAAAGATTATCTAAATTATAAGCAGAAGAAGACTAAGCAGTGTATCGGGGTGAGTCCGTTCCTCCTCGTGGTGCCCCTGGAAAATGCCTGCTGCTGCAGGCCAAACTGAACGCGGACAAATCCTGTTGTAAATCTTTTGTGACAGGCAGAACGGCTGGTGTAATCTTCAAACTTTTATAGATAACCACTACAGGAATGCCTGTCACAAATAAGAATATGATGAAGAAGAAGAATAGGAAGAAGATGAAGAAGTAGAATATGAAGAAGAATAATAGTTGAATATGAAGAATGTAAAAAAAAAGAATAATAGGAAGAAGATGAAGAAAAAGAAGATGAATAAGATGAAGAAGAAGTTGATGAAAAAGATGCTGCTGCTGCTGAGGATGATGAAGAAGAAAGTGTGGGAGAAGTGTAAAAGAAGGTGAAGAGCATGGAAGTAGTGAAACATACAAAATATAAAAAAGGTTAACATACTTAATATCTTTGTAACTCCAAACGTCTTAAAAAAAAAAAATATTCCTGCTATTCCATTTGAATGGGCTAAACCTCTATGCCTTTAATGTCTTCTCCACCTCCCCCAATACATTCTACATTATTATTAGTTGTTTTTCTTCATGTAGAATTAATCTACAAGGAAAGAAAGAGTTTATTTTAATTTGATATTTCTGTCCCATTGACTTGCATTGGTATCCGATATCGGAATCCGCGATATCCGATACTTTTTAGGTATCGGTCTGATCCAATCCGATCTGATATTTCACGATATCGGAAGGTATCGCTCAACACTAGTTACAAACAATATTTTGATATGCTGAGACTCCAAGTTGGTCCTCTATCTGGTGGGTTGTCTGGTGGGTTGCCTGTGGTGGAAGATGTGTCAGTGGCCTATTATAAAGTTTTTACTCTGTGGAAAATGATGCCACTTTAGTGCTGTGTGACAATTATTTTTTGAAATGTTGAGACTCCAAGTTGGGTCTCCATCTGGTGGGTTACTCTTGTAAGTAAGTCTCCCAGACAGACAGGTCTGCACTTACTTTCAGTTAATTACCTGTGTTACTTTCCTTACATTTTTCTACCAATTGTAGTCTATAAAACAGGTGTTTGTGACTTCTGAGTGTAGATGTAATAAAAAAAAGTTGGAGGTGTTGCATGAGGTGGGAGGTCTCCCAGCTAAGAAAGTTTACACTGCTCCCTTAACCACTAGATCCTCTTTAAAACTTTAATTCCAAGCTGTAAATGCTGTGCCAGACCCTGACACCTCATGCATGGCCATTGGCTGACTGCTTGTGTGCCATTATAACAGGTTCTACTGTGGGTCAATTGATCAAACAACTACCTAAATAACTATTCTCACATTTTTCTATCTTTTCTATCTGACTGCTGCTGTGCCATTTTGCAAATTTCTACTGTGGGTCAATTGATTACACTTTTTCTTTTGTCTGCCCCTAATTTTAGCTGTTTGGTAAGCTTTTTATCACCCATTAAGGTGTTGTCTGTGCATTTGGTTTTGCCTCTCATTGAGCCTAATGGGGTTCAGGTACATTTGGCAAACCATTCGGCGAACAGAGGTCCGTTTGGATTCTCCTAACCGAACCTTGAAAGTTTCTCTTATCTGAATTTTAACTAAGTATTGTTATATACTGTAGAACAATAATTATGGTACATTGAATTTCTGCTTTACTATTTCAAGCAAAATGATAGATTCAACCACAAGCTACCCTCAAGAATATAGGCATGAAATGTTACGGATTAGCTTTCTATATCGCTATCTCTTGAACACCTGCTTTAAAATTTTGACTTTGAACCACAGTTGAGCTGTGACTGATGCATTTCAAGGTTATAAATTGTCATTTTATGGTCATCGGTGATTAGATGACTTTGTTGATCCTGAAGCACAAAAGTGGACTATGGCTAGTAGAATAAAATTTTACTGAAAGTCAAATGATTTGAAGTCCAATCCTGCGGTTAAGGCACGACAAATGTATCTATAATTAAACAACATCCTACATAAAGTTCATACGTGTAGGGCTCTAGTAGCTCATTAAAAGATCTAGCATCAAAGGTTTCAATAAATATTTAGCCATATCTGCCACAAAAGTGCAGCAAAGCAAATAATCAGTGTGCATAGCAGACTGTCTGCTCTTTAACTAAGCAGCTACACCTTGGAAAACTTGCCGGCATCTTAAATCCACAGTGTGCACATCGCTTACTATTCAGTTGAATAAGAATAATAAAAATCTGTATTCATTTAGTTACCTCTAATGGCAACCTTGGGTAGGAAAAATGTGGACAAAATGTGCATGATGTCTTTTACAATGGCTCGGATTCACCAAGACTGGTGTGAAAATAGAAAAGGCCTTAATGAGAGGACCCGAAGGAGTTGCTCTTGATTCACTAACAAATCCATGCCTACTAATGAATTAGGAGCATCTCACAAGTAATGAGCACTTTCGTACACCTCACAATGAATATTACTAAAGTCTATGACTTCTCTGAGCCAGCTGTCAGCTTGGTTCAGGTAGAATTGATTTGCCATGAAAGAAGTATTTTGGAGATATTTAGCACAACTGGTGAATTTGAAATTCAAAATATTAGGTCATTTCCAGTTTTGATGGCACAAAGTGTGTCACTCAATGCCTAGTTAGCACCTTGAGTGACACACGTTATGAAGTTCCAACATCATATTATATATAGCACGAGGCTTTGATAGGCCTGTGATGACATATGTCATGACATTTAAGGCCTAGCCAGTACTGAAAGGGCAAGAGAAGATGACAGGAGAACCAAAGAGGCCACAGGAAAGACTAGGTGCGAAGAGAACTACATATTGGGCAGGGGCGGCGGGACAAGTGAGTGGTGATTAATTTTTTTTCACCTAATGTTTACAATGATAGAGAGATGCCAGAACATGACAACAAAGATTTAATCCTCTTCCATGTATATTCAATTTCCTTGCTTAATTTCAGTGCATTGTCGAATTAAAGCACTTATCACTACTTGTTACTGTGATTTGTCTCCCTTTTCAGATGTCTGTTGACTGAAGGGGCTTATTTTTCAAGTGCCACTGCGAAAGGATGTGTACTCTCATAATGACTCAGGGAATGGTAACTACTAGAGTTCAGCGACTTTAGTCGAATCGGGTTTCATGAAACAAAATTTGTTTCAGATGAAACTGGTCCGACTAGGGCAAAAAATGTCATCCGCTCAATGCCGACTTTTATTTCCCATTCACTTGCATTGGGGTCGGGTTTCGGACGAAACTCCGACTTTTTTTGCCCTAGTCGGACCAGTTTCATCTGAAACGAATTTTGTTTCATGAAACCCGATCCAACTAAAGTCGCTCAACTCTAGTAACTACCATTTGATTTTATTATGGGCAGCCTGGTAGCCTTGTAGCACTTGGTTCCTAGGTTGAAATTCCACCATCGACAACATCTGCAAGAAATTTGTTTGTTCTCCTAGAGTTTGAATATGTAAAGTGCTGCCCAAATTAATGGTGCTATATAAAAGAATAAATAATATAAATAAACACTGCACTGGCTAAAAGAGTTCAGAAATCTACAAGTGGAAATCTGCTTTTAAAACTTTTTTTTTCAAAATAAGATCGGTGTATGTTTATTACTTGGGATAAAAGGGAGAAAAAGAATTGCTTTTGATTTTATTTGGCTTCCTATTTGGAAAAACAATCATCCTATTCCCCTAATCAAGGTTGACTTCAATTTGAAAAAAAAAAAACTTTACTGAAGTAGGATAAATTATTATTTTTTAAAATCAATTTTATAATTCATGGATAAGTCAAAATATTAGTAAGAAGATAAAAGTCAATTTAAGAATTATTTGAAGTTGTATTTTTAGATATTGAAGATAATGCATTCACAGTTAAAAAGGTATTTTTTGAATCAAAACATCTGTCAATCCATAGCTACAAAATTTTTACAGCTTTAATAATTGTTGAATGTTTAATGCTCTGAAGAGCATGTTGCAATGATAAAATCAAGTTTAGAAAACATTTATTCACTAATTTTCTTTTCTTAATGGTCCACTACCTAATAGGAAGTTCAATTGTGGGACACAAAAAGCTTCTCCTCTTATGCTCTTACTGCTGAGCATTGCTAGGAAAATCATTACAGATTTTTAAATACCATTATACCTGCAGGTCAGTTTCCTTGGCAACAAGTGAATGACTACAGAAATAGCTAAATTATTGTATGATTTTCTCTATATTATAATTTTCATTTTTTTTATAGTTTATATTTGGGAAACATGCAAAATGTTAATATTCAGTTGAAGAGCAACACTGAAGGATGATACTCCGGACTATCTGCAGTGTAGTTTACATGTTTCTTTTAAAATCATTTTCTTGAAGTATACCCTTCAATCTGTGGAACTGCACGGATGCCTCTGCTCAGGGAAAGTTGCACTGCACAGAGATGTGTACACTTCATGACTTTCCCTCCTTGTTAAAAATACCCAGTCATCAGGGTATGGACACTAGGAGGGTGTCATGAAATTGATCCAGACCTTTTACAGAGTATACCAGCCTCTGCAGCATGACTCCCTTGCCTCTTCTCCTTGGTTGGGCAAGGAAGTTTACCACTTGCCGCTAACATCTGCTGGAAATTTTTTCTATATATTTTCCACAATGGTGTTCTTATATAGCACCATTTTGGAAGACCTCTCCTGCTCAGGAAGAAGAGAAGAGATGCAAAGTCCTCCTTTCAGCATGGGTCTAGTAGATTGAACAACCAGTATTCTTTTTTTACCAAGATGAATGTAACGTGGGGATCACAGGAGAGGCAGCGGTACATATTGTCTGCCATATGTACTAAGGTCCTTAAAGCCAACATTTCTCTGTCTGCACAATGATGACTCCTCCTCCATCTCTAACTCCTCATTCCTCTTCTCAGCCCACCCACAGAAGAAAGACAGAACAAAGCTTGTGTGGGAAGCAACTTCTTTTGTGCTATCAGTCAGTTCCTGTTCCTCCTCCTCTTCCTCAGCCTGCACCTCCTCATTGCTACACAATGAGAGGAGGCTGGGCTGGGAAGTATATCCCTCTCTCATGTCTTACACAGAATAAGACACCTGGTCCTCATGCAAAGCTTCATGTTTCATTGTCAGCAGCGACTGTTTTAGTAGGCACAGAAGCAGGATCGTTGCTCCGATGATGGTGTCATTGCCGCTCACCATCTTTGTGAGTCATCAAAGTCTTGGAGAACCACACAAATGTCTGATCCTTGTCCACTCTTCAGTTGTTACGTGTGGAGGCTGACCAGAATATATAATGGAGCTGGCCTCTGCTGCTAACAAAGCCTTGCCAGCATGTGCATTGTGGAGTTCCAGCTCATGGTCACATTGCACACCAGTCGATGAGCTGGCACTTGCATGCGCTGCTGAAGCACTGCCAGAGCAGTGGCAGCTATAGGCAGCTATAGCAGAATTGAATAAAAGGGCACAGATGTGGTGTACCTTGATAAGAAGCTCTGGCAAATATGGGTAGGTTTTCAGAAACTGCTGAACTACCAAGTTGAGCATGTGGACCAAGCATGGTACATGTGTGAGCATACCAAGCTTCCCAGCAGCCACAGTTATGGCCATTATCAAACACAACTATGTCTTATTGGAGGTTCAGTGGTGAGAGACACTGATGTATTTGGTCTGTTCTTCCTTTCAGTAACTCTGCTGTGGTGTGTTTTGTCTCCTAGACAAATTGGCTTCAGCAGAGTGTGGCAAGTGGAGTAATAGTTGTGGGGTTGATGTCACCTTTGTATTGTAAGGTGACATCATGCCCACGGCTTAGTAATGGAGAGGTGTCAATTAGACACCTCTCCATTACTAATCTAAGAGTTGTTAAGGGGTTAAATAAAGACACAGCTAGAAAAAAGAATTTTCATGAAATAAAACACTACACAGTTTCCCATATTTATTATACAGCTAATCCATGCAATACCCTCGATCTCCTGTAAAAAATAAAAATAAATAACAAACCAACAATATACCTGACCATCTGTGTGTCCCATGCCATACTCCATATCTGGGGGATATACAGTTTACAACCAGGTCTGTGCCAAGATGCGACTTTCCCGGCTGTAAACCACTGATAAATGAGGTGATGCTGCCGGTGCGCACAGCATCAGTGAATAGTGGTGATGTCACTGATGCTGCGCTGCCTCATAGCCTGACTCGCACTGAACTCTGGAGACTGGGAAAATGCCATGTATTAATTGCATACATGTCCCCTAATTTGCACACACACACTACTAATTGTATTGGTCTTTGACATGTAGTATATATATACCTATTCTGCATCTATTTAGTGTATGTAATCCATGTCTGGCTATTCTATCTCTATGAAATATAAAGACATATACAACTCTGGAAAAAATTAATAGACCACCACATCAAAACTCTGTCAAGGGCAGCCCATTCTCCAGATCTGAACCCCATTGAAAACCTCTGGAATGTAATCAGGAGGATGATGGATAGTCACAAGCCATCAAACAAAGAAGAACTACTTAAATTTTTGAGCCAGAAGCAGTGTGAAAGACTCATGGAAAGCATGCCAAGACGCATGAACGTTGTTTTTAAAAATCATGGTTATTCCACAAAATATTGACTTGAGAACTTTTCCTCAGTTAAAACATCTTTTCCACTAAGTTTCATTGTGGGGATTGTATTGGGCAGGTAATGAGCAGTGCCTTGTTTTCTCCACACATGCCACTTAGAATTATAACCATAAAGGTTTATCTTCACCTCATCAAACCAGAGAATCTTATTTCTCATTGTCTAGGAGTCCTTCATGTGTTTTTTTAGCAAACTCTATGCGGGCTTTCATCTGTCTGGCACTGAGGAGAGGCTTCCGTCGGTCCACTCTCTCATAAAGGCCTGACTGGTGGAGGGCAGCAGTTATAGTTGACTTTCTGGAACTTTCTCCCATCTCCCTACTGCATCTCTGGAGCTCAGCCACAGTGATCTTGGGGTTCTTCTTTATCTCTCTCACCAAGGCTCTTCTCCCATGATTGCTCAGTTTGGCTGGACAGCCAGGTCTAGGAAGACTTCTGGTGATCCAAAACTTCTTCCATTTTACGGATTATGGAGGCCATTGTGCTCTTAGGAACCTTGAGTACTGCAGAAATTCTTTTGTAAACTTAGCCAGATGTGTGCCTTGCCACAATTCTGTCTCTGAGCTCCTTGGCCAGTTCCTTTGACCTCATGATTCTCATTTGGCCTGACATGCACTGTGAGCTGTGAAGTCTTAAAGTCTTATATAGACAGGTGTGTGCCTTTCCAAATCAAGACCTATCAGTTTAATTAAACACAGCTGGTCTCCAATGAAAGAGTAGAACCATCTCAAGGAGGATCACAAGGAAATGGACAGTATGTGGCATAAATATGAGTGTCTGAGCAAAGGGTCTGAATACTTATGACCATGTGATATTTCAGCTTTTCTTTTTTAAAAATATGCAAAAATTTCTACATTTCTGTTTTTGTTTTCAGTAACGATAGGGTGCAGCGTGTACATTAATGAGAAAAAGATTAACTTTTTTTGAATTTACCAAATGGCTGCAATGAATACTTTCCATACTCACCGCATAAGTGTGAACTTAACTTTTTCCATAAAAGGTTAATGAATTATGCAAGAATACATCTATAGACAGCATGGAGTGACCCATTCTGGATGGTCCATTACATTCACTTCAATAAGAGCTGAGCTGCAGTAAGAGAATGGCTAATACACATTGAACAGAGATGTGGTATATCAGCTCTAATCAATGTATACTTTCAGAGGCAATGGGACCTGGTAATAGTAGATCGGTGGAGCCTGTCATGAGTAGGAACCCCATAGATGATGTAATAAATATTTTGCAACTCCTGTAAAGTACTCTATTCCAACAGCATACTGTGACAGTTCATGTAAAAATTGCATTGATATACTACATATAACTATACTGTAAATGGCAAACTGTAATTTGCTTGCATCTTATGAAGCATAAACTCAGGCAAAGTGAAATACCACACAGACTGGAGGTTATCATCATTATACTCTGCTATTTAAAGAAAAAAATAATGTCATTATAATATTATGTAGAATATCTTGAAATATTTTTTGAGGCAATAATAATCATAATTGGGTGAAAGAAAGAAAATTGTACCCAATGATTTCATTGGTCAAAGTCTGAAAATAAACCAGGAGAAATTTAAGAGAAAAGTCATTTTCAACAGCAGTCAAAATCTTAAACCTGTAGAATTAGGCGATAAAAGACATCGCTAAAGTTTCAGAATGTTTTTAATGCTGTGGCTTACTTTGCCAGAATATGAAGTCCGATGAGTGCCCATAAGATATTTAGAATTAAATATTCAGTGGCACCTACAATTGATAGAAGGAATTTTAAAGTAAGTAAAATATGCAAAGAGTCTCTTCAGAGAGGAAGAGGACTAGAATTCTCATGCCACCTATAGGAAGTAGAAATCTTAGGATCCAATGTCGACCGTTTAACGAGCCTTGTTACTTGACTTAGGATAAAAGCCAAAACCAGAATCTCAATTTGCAGACACGGTGTTTCTGCCCCTAGTCAGTGCAAAGTGTGAGATCTGGTTTTGCTGGGTGAGAGGTATCCCTAAACACCCTGAAGCACAGTGTCTGCAAATTGAGATTCTTGTTTTGCCTTTTATCCTTAGTCAAGTAGCAAGGCTTGATAAAGGGGCTATAATGACTCCTAGATTTGCTACATCCTATAGGTGGCACTAGAGTTCTAGATTTCTATTTGCATATTTCCCAGATGAGCATTGTGGCTTTAAGTCTCCTCATCTCGGCATGCTTAATATATCACTCTCCACAAGGAGAAACGTTAATTTTTGGATCAGAGTAAGTGAAACATAGAGTGAATCCCATGTTAAGGAACACAGATTTTGATGGATTATGTAGCTGAGAATGCACAAATTCACATTGTGAGTGAATTGAAAAACGTAGATACAAAAATAGATATGCCTAAGCGTCAACAATTTTTTAACTATTTTTAAAAATGGGGTTATATTTCTAAAAGGGAGTCTGTCCCATGGTATATGTAAGGATTATAGTTGTGAGGATGTGAGGGTTCACATATTTGCTATACAGTTATGTATATAAAAACATGATAAACATAAAAGGAAAAG
This sequence comes from Dendrobates tinctorius, assembly GCF_039654945.1. Lineage (NCBI taxonomy): Eukaryota > Metazoa > Chordata > Amphibia > Anura > Dendrobatidae > Dendrobates > Dendrobates tinctorius. Next base: position 18,860,791 of record NW_027361823.1, on the reverse strand, counting down.
GGGTGTAGCAAAAAAATATATATTTTTTTCCTTTCTGTTTTTTTTTTCTTCACAAAGGACGTCTTACTGGATAAGGGTATTTTATATAAGAAAAAGAACGTAAAGCTCACTTTTCTAAGGTTTTATTTTGAATTAAAATTGCTTAAGTTATTAAAAAAGAGGAATTTTAACAACTTTATTTTGCAGAATATCTGTTTATAATTGTTTTCTTCATAAAACTATGGCACTTGAATTGATTAATCTTCTCATGACAATTTCAAGCATTCTAGCTTTGTTTTTTTTTGTAATGCACTGTATTGTATCACAAACACAAATAACTGTCTTTTTATACATACTTAGAGATGATTTAACAATTATGATGCTGTCACCTCACAGTCTAAACACAAAAAAAAGATACCAGCCTATTAAAGGCATGAAGACATGATGTATGAGCTAAATATGCCTCATAAGTTAATGAAACGACACCCGTTGGCAGAAATCTTGTCACTTTCCTGGAATGAAATAAGTTAATCCTTCTAACAAGAATCGCGTAATCAAAACAATCAATAAAATAACACTGTAAAAATAAATAACAGGCTAATTAAATAGATCAAAGCTGAAATTGTAATTTAAGTGTGTTAGAAAGATGACTTGATTTAGTCGTTAATGTTGCAAGAGAACAGAGGGCTGATTATTGGCTCTTTATAATATTTTTTTGTTTGTAATGATGGATATTATGTTAGGCCTCTTTTCTGTTTATCATTTTCTACATAATTTATTAATTTGAATATACTATCTGTTACAGGAAACATATATAGAAATGGCAATAAAAAGATTGTACTTCTTGGTCTATGTTAGGGTTGGCGGATTGCACTAAATCTAAATTAACTATAAAGTGCAATCGCAACCTGGAGTCCACTGTGCATAGATGTTAACCCCTTCATTACCAGAGCTTTTGTCGGTTTTGCGTTTTCATTTTTCTCTCTCCTTCTTTCCAGAGCCATAACTTTTCTATTTTTCTGTCAATCTGGCCATGTGAGGGCTTTTTTTTGCGGGGCAAGTTGTACTTTTCAATGATACCATTGCTTTTAACATATCGTGTAACAGAAAATGGGAAAAAAATTCCAAGTGTGGTGAAATTGCAAAAAAAGTGCAATCCAACACTTGTTTTTTGTTTGGCTTCTTTGCTTGGTTCACTAAATGCTAAAACTGACCTGCCATTATGATTCTACAGGTCATTACAAGTTCATAGACATCAAATATGTCTAGGTTCTTTTTTATTTAAGTGGTGAAAAAAATTCCAAAGTTTGCTAAAAAAAATGTAAAAAATTTTTCCGAGAGCTCCTGACAAAGAACACAGCTTGTGTTCTAACCGCATTGCTGCATCACTGCTTTTTGCCTGCAGTATGCCGATTTTATCCTAATTTTTCAATAAATCAGCCTTTTTGCATTAGCTGGACTTTCCTCCTTTTTTCGCAGACGTCTCATTGACAATTACAGTAATCGTTTGATTCCAGTAATTGCCTCAAAAGGTTGTGCAACAAAATATTAAGTTAAAGGTGCCATCATTTCTGTCCAGACCTATTTCATGAGTTTTATTTTTTAAAATTCTGTGGAAGCATCGTTGAAAAGCAATATCTGACTTTCATTTGTTCATTTTCATAGATATTTGATTTATTCTTACTTTTGTCAGATTCAAGCTATTTCTGTCACCATTGTGGGGTTTTCTGTCTGTAAATGAGGGGTATCGTGTTTTTGTATGTATAATAATAATAATAATTTTTATTTATATAGTGCCAACATATTCCGCAGCACTTTACAATTAAGCGGGGACATGCACAGACAATAAATTCAATACAAGTTAAGACAATTTAAACAGTGACATTAGGAGTGAGGTCCCTGCTCGCAAGCTTACAATATACAAGGAAATGGGGGGGACACAGTAGGTGAAAGTGCTTGTTATTTCTGGTCTGGCAATTATAATAAATAGGGATTTTCATATAAAGCTGCATGATCCGGTCATCAGCCAGTGTGTTTAAGTGCAATAGTCAAGTACCATTTGCAGTTATCGTCTGCATGGAGGGTGTGGAGACAGATGAATAGTAGGGTGCAGGTTCAGAATAATATTTGGAAGGAGGGAACAGGGCATACTTTACTGAGTAGTTGATGTGATAGGCTTGTTTGAAGAGATGGGTTTTCAAAGCACGCTTGAATAGGTTGGGGCTAGGTATCAGTCTGATTTTCTGGGGAAGTGCATTCCAGATAGCTGGAGCAGTACAAGAGAAGTCTTGGAGATGGAGGTGCGAGGTTCGGATTATGGGGGATGTTAGTCTTAGGTCATTTGTAGAATGGAGGGCACAGGTAGGGCAATAGACAGAGATGAGAGAGGAGATATAAGGCGGTGCAGAACAGTGGAGAGCTTTGTGGGTGAGAGAGATGAGTTTATACTGGACCCTGTAGTGAATAGGTAGCCAGTGTAATGACTGGCACAAGATGGAGGCATCGGTGAAGCAGCTGGACAGAAATATGACCCTGGCTGCCGCATTTAAGATGGATTGGAGAGGAGAACGTTTTCTAAGAGGGAGACCGATCAGAAGAGAGTTGCAGTAGTCCAGACGAGAATGAATAAGAGCGACAGTAAGAGTCTTAGCAGTTTCAAAGGTGAGAAAAGGTCGGATTCTGGAGATGTTTTTAAGATGCAGGTGACACGAGCGAGTGAGTGATCGGATATAGGAAGTAAAGGAAAGTTCAGTGTCGAATATGACCCCAAGACAGCAGGCATGCTGCTTGGGAGTTATGGCTGAACCCTCCAGGGTTATTTCGATGTTAGGTAGAGTGAGGTTAGTAGAGGGGAGAAACACAAGAAGTTCAGTTTTGGAGAGATTTAGCTTCAGATAGAGGGAGGACATGATGTTAGAGACAGCAGACAGACAATCCTTGGTATTTTGAAATAGGGTAGGGGTGATGTCAGGGGAAGAAGTGTATAATTGGGTGTCATCAGCATAGAGATGATACTGGAACCCAAATCTGATTGTTTGTCCAATAGGGGCAGTGTATAGAGAGAAGAGGAGGGGGCCTAGGACTGGGCCCTGCGGGACCCCGATAGCAAGGGGATGAGGAGAGGAAGAAGATCCAGCAAAAGATACAGTGAAGGAGCGGTCAGAGAGGTAGGAGGAGAACCAGGAGAGGGCTGTGTCCTTGAGGCCTATAGAGCGGAGCATAGTTAGGAGGAGCAGGTGATACACAGTGTCAAAAGCGGCAGAGAGATCCAGAAGAATCAGCAGGGAACAATGACCTTTCGATTTAGCTATTATTAGTAGAGTTGAGCGAAATGGGTCAAAAAATTTCAAAAGTCGCCGACTTTTGGCAAAGTCGGGTTTCATGAAACGAAACCCGACCCTAGGATGAGGTCGGCCACGAGGTCGGCGACTTACGTGCCAAAGTCACGTTTCAAAAGTTTGTTTTGCGCTCTTTTTCAGCCAATCAGGATCCACGGACACTGTGGGCAACGTGATGACATAGGCAGGGGTCACCACCATCTTTCAGAAGGGCATGCAAGTGATTGGCTTGCTTTGGTGGGCGTCACAGGGGTTATAAAAGGGCGTGCACGCCGACCGCCATCTTACTTCTGCCGATCTTAGCATAGGGAGAGGTTGCTGCTGTTGATTCTGTAGGGAGAGCGTTAGGCAGGGAAGAAGAAAAAAAAACTGCTTCTGCTGCTAGCGATTTTGCCTGTACACCACACCAGTCACTGTGTGTGCAGTGCAAGGGGAGGCTATATTGTGGTGGATCAGCGGTGTTGGTTGTTAGGCTGCCTTCTAAGGCTTCCTGACAGCTGCATTGCTGTTTGCCCACTGCTCTGCAAACTGCTTTTTTAAAAGCAATCCCAATTTTTTTTTTTGTCCTGCTGAGGTACTGAGCGTGCATTTTTTCACACCATACAGCGGTGTACGCTCCTCACACAGTACCGTGTAATGGCTGTTATCACAGCCACAGTGAAGCTATCTCTGTGTCACTCTGTGAGAATAAGTCAAGGACATGTTCCGTTCTTACAGACCTGCACCTACTAGTTTTGTCTAGCTTTCAAACAGTTAAATATATTTGCTGTTTGATCACATTCAAAACTATAGAGAGACAGCGTGTGTCAGTCCGTATACTTAAAAAACACGGAGCTTGACAATTTTACGTACACCGGACAGCCGTGTACGTGCACGCTCCTCTCAGTACCGTGTAACGGCTGATATCACGGCCACAGTGAAGCTATCTGTGTGTCACTGTGGAAGGATAAGCGGAGGACTTGTTCCGTTCTTACAGACCTACACTCTAGGGAGATTCCTATTCTGGCCAATTCTACATACACCTTGTAGTTTGTGATACACTAGCCAATTTCTGCCTGTGACATAGCGCTCTGATATTCAGTGGGCCTCACACAATCCAAAAGTGTCCAGTGTCCACTAGTGTGTGCAGAAATTCAAAATCTCCCTTATCCTGTAGTCACTTTTTTCACACCTGTGCCATCGAGCCTGTGACATAGCGCTGTGATATTCAGTGGGCCTCACACAATCCATAAGTGTCCAGTGTCCACAAGTGTGTGCAGAAATTCAAAATCTCTGTGATCCTGTAGTCACTTTTTTCACACCTGTGCCATCGAGCCTGTGACATAGCGCTCTGATATTCAGTGGGCCTCACACAATTCAAAAGTGTCCAGTGTCCACTAGTGTGTGCAGACATTCAAAATCTCCCTTATCCTGTAGTCACTTTTTTCACACCTGTGCCATCGAGCCTGTGACATAGCGCTCTGATATTCAGTGAGCCTCACACAATCCATAAGTGTCCAGTGTCCATAAGTGTGTGCAGAAATTCAAAATCTCTGTGATCCTGTAGTCACTTTTTTCACACCTGTGCCATCGAGCCTGTGACATAGCGCTGTGATATTCAGTGGGCCTCACACAATCCATAAGTGTCCAGTGTCCACAAGTGTGTGCAGAAATTCAAAATCTCTGTGATCCTGTAGTCACTTTTTTCACACCTGTGCCATCGAGCCTGTGACATAGCGCTCTGATATTCAGTGTGCCTCACACAATCCAAAAGTGTCCAGTGTCCACTAGTGTGTGCAGAAATTCAAAATCTCCCTTATCCTGTAGTCACTTTTTTCACACCTGTGCCATCGAGTCTGTGACATAGCGCTGTGATATTCAGTGGGCCTCACACAATCCATAAGTGTCCAGTGTCCACAAGTGTGTGCAGAAATTCAAAATCTCTGTGATCCTGTAGTCACTTTTTTCACACCTGTGCCATCGAGCCTGTGACATAGCGCTCTGATGTTCAGTGGGCCTCACACAATCCAAAAGTGTCCAGTGTCCACTAGTGTGTGCAGAAATTCAAAATCTCCCTTATCCTGTAGTCACTTTTTTCACACCTGTGCCATCGAGCCTGTGACATAGCGCTGTGATATTCAGTGGGCCTCACACAATCCATAAGTGTCCAGTGTCCACAAGTGTGTGCAGAAATTCAAAATCTCTGTGATCCTGTAGTCACTTTTTTCACACCTGTGCCATCGAGCCTGTGACATAGCGCTCTGATATTCAGTGGGCCTCACACAATCCAAAAGTGTCTAGTGTCCACTAGTGTGTGCAGACATTCAAAATCTCCCTTATCCTGTAGTCACTTTTTTCACACTTGTGCCATCGAGCCTGTGACATAGCGCTCTGATATTCAGTGAGCCTCACACAATCCATAAGTGTCCAGTGTCCATAAGTGTGTGCAGAAATTCAAAATCTCTGTGATCCTGTAGTCACTTTTTTCACACCTGTGCCATCGAGCCTGTGACATAGCGCTCTGATGTTCAGTGGGCCTCACACAATCCAAGTGTCCAGTGTCCACAAGTGTCTGCAGAAATTTAAAATCTCCCTTATCCTGTAGTCACTTTTTTCACACCTGTGCCATCGAGCCTGTGACATAGCGCTCTGATATTCAGTGGGCCTCACACAATCCATAAGTGTCCAGTGTCCACAAGTGTGTGCAGAAATTCAAAATCTCCCCTGTCCTATAGACACCTTGTACCTTGTTTTACATTACTATATAGTTTGTTGGATTTTGTCTACATTTCTACAAAAAATGAGGAAGGCTGGTGGAAGAGGCCGTGGAATTGGGCGGGGGTTGGCAGCTCGTAATGATGGTGTTGGTGGTGGATCTGATGGTAGTGGCAAGAGCAAAATAGGACCGAATGCAGGAGGTGTTGAGCCTGCGTCATCGTCTGGCTCCATAAGGCTTCGAAGGCTTAGTTTTCTAGGAGTTGGCAAACCGCTTTTAAAGCCAGAGCATCAGGAAAAAGTTTTGTCTTACATTGCTGACTCAGCCTCCAGCTCTATCGCCTCTTCTTCTGAAGTTGTAAAAAGTAAAAGCACTGAGTCGTCATTGGAGGCTCATGTTCATGAACCACACCTTTCCTTGTGTCCTTCACCCCAACCAAGATTGAAGGATGACGCAGGCCATACTACTGATTACTCCATGGAGCTGTTTTCACATACCATGCCTGGATTATCAAGTGAAATGGTGAATTACCCAGGCCAAGATGAATCTGACATGGAGTGCACTGATGCCCAGCCACTGCTCGATGAATCTGCTGGTACATTGACCCAGACCACTACATTCCCCTCGCACGCTACACGGCCTGAATCTGACCCTGATGAAACTCAGGTTACCCTTCCCATATACAGTTCCATCTTACACGGTGACAAAGAGGAAGCTGCAGATGAAAGTGCAGGTTCGGCCCACCCGCCATCAGACACACCACCGTACTATCAAGGGGCCCTGTGCCAGTGCCGTCGCCAACGAGTGGGCCCCCCCTGCTTGCTCAGGATCACAGCACTTGCAAGGTTGAAATACTGTGCAGTGAGATGGAAGATGGGGACGACGAGGAGTCCAGACTAGTACAGGGATTCCCTAGCGAGGAGACTTATTTGATTGTTTTCAATGTTGGGACAGCAATTTTTGGGGAGCACTATACTCTGGAGAATGATAGATGGGGCCCACCATACACTGGAACATTCCAAAGGTGGACATCAGACACTGGAGCAGCATTTACAGGGCCCATTATGTTTGGAGCATTATTTGGGCCCATAAGACAGTGGAGCTTCATCCATGGGGACCAACATATACTGTAGCATTATGTGGAGCTCATCATATACTGTTTCAAACATTATATGGGACCAATGATTCTGTATGGAGAAATAGATGGGCCTCGTCATGAGATGTAAAAAGTGAAGTATTTTTCATTGTACTATACCGCTATTTCTCTGCCGTATCGGAGCATGATGAGTTGTGGTATGTGTTAAAGGGGCGCTCTTTCGCCCAGGGCACATGAAAACCTGGAGCCAGCCCTACCCCCCCACAACTTTAGCCAAATAACCCCCATTTTTCAGTGCGTAACTTGTATTATGAAGTTAATTAAGGTTGACAAGCTTAAGTAAGAAGAATTGATGCTTTTGGCATTCAAATGGGCACTGTAGGTGTGTTTCCTGTCCTCCTCTCACTGCCGACTTTTATTCCCCATTGACTTACATTGGGTTTCGTGTTTCGGGACGACCCCGACTTTTCCCTATAATCGTCCGATCTTGCTCGACCCGACTTTTGGAAAAGTCGGGTTTCACGAAACGAAACGCGACCCTAAAAAACCAAAAGTCGCTCAACTCTAGTTATTAGATCATTAGAGACTTTAGTGAGGGCAGTTTCAGTGGAGTGTAAAGAGCGGAAACCAGATTGTAAGGGGTCGAGAAGAAAGTTATCCGAGAGATAGAGGATTAGACGGGAGTGGGCCAAGCGTTCCAGGAGTTTAGAGATGAAGGAAAGGTTAGAGACAGGTCTGTAGTTAGCAGTGCAGATCTGGTCCAGGGATGGCTTTTTAAGTAAAGGGGTTATGATGGCATGTTTAAATGAAAAGGGAAATATACCTGAAGAAAGAGAGATGTTAAATATTTTAGTCAGGTGAGTGGTGACCACTGGTGAGAGAGACTGCAGGAGCTGTGATGGAATGGGGTCACTGTTGCAGGTTGTAGGCCGAGCGGAAGTGAGGAGCTTGGAAACTTCTTCTTCTGAAACATATTTATATAATGTACATATGAGTAACTGACAGAGAAAACAAATAAATATTATGAATACTTCATAGTTGCAATTAACAAGGCTTCTCTGTTTCTCTTATCCTCTAAAAATATATTCTAGTCTGTACTAAGCTAAGCTTTTCAGAATAAATCAAAACCTAACATGCATTAATTTTAATTTATTTTGAGAATTGAGTTGCAATTTTTTTATAACTTACTTTTTTGTTTTTTTTTCATTTTTTTTTATTCAGTGCAATAAATATTATAATTTACATTCATTCTATTATCTACAAGTTATGTAAAGGTTTTATTAATTATATCATTTTTACTTAAAATCCTTATATTGCTTTACTGAAACAGGAAAATGCTATTTTTGTGTTGTCTTGCTCATTTTAGTTTGTGTATATAGGGAAATTTTCTTTAAGGGTTTATCTGAATTTTATTGCGCTATAATATAACTTTCCTATATTCAAATGTGTCAATTTTCAGTTGTGCAATTATGCATGTGGTTTGTAACTGTATTTTTTTCTTTGAATGCTCGGTAAATGTTAAATTACTTTTCATTAGGCCAAATTAGGAATTGTTTCAAGTGGAATGCAAATGAAGCATAAAATAATTTATTTGAAAGTAATACAAAAATGAGATGTGACTTCAGATTACAGAGTTATGTGTATTATTATTATTATTATTATTATTTATTTATTTATATTATACCCTTAAGGCAAACTGATGCACATGAATGTCATTGTGGAGTGCTCATGTGTGGAGAGGTCTCAGAGCTGGCATCTGTGACCACAGCTGAGCTGTAATTTCTGCTGTTATCTATTCAATGACACTGTCAATCTCTGATAGCAGTAATTTTAGTGAATGAATTGTTGATACTTGTGCTCATCAGCTCCCATGGCCCCTCCCCACAAGGCAATCATGGGTTACTGTTGCTGCCATCTTGGTACTCCTGAGAATCTCAATCACATAGGAAAAAAAGATATGCACGACTATACAGGACTTTCTGTATTATATTCTGACTACTACTCTAATCTTCTGCAGTGCTGCAGTTATAGAATATATTACTGTTCATAGTATTTCTCTTCCTATCCTTATTGCTGAGCTTTGAGCTCTGAGGTACTCTCAATATTCTGTAACATATTCTGCTTAGGTTAATATACATGGCTACGATAATCTCTTCTGATGGGCTGCAGCATAATATGTGATGTAATAGATTCAAGGTATTATGGGGAAGCCCATGTGTGAAGTTATTTAAGCCTTCTGTGGCTGATATAATGTTATGCAATACTTGTTGGGCATTTTTTTGGCAATTCGCGCTAATCAAAATGCAAATTGTTCAAATTCCCTGGGACCTGCTGAAGTAAAGCCTGAGTCACACATAGCGACTCACCAGCGATCCCGACAATGATATCAATGTGTCAGGATCGCTGGTGAGTCGCTATGTGATCTCTGGTGAGCTGTCACACAGACAGCTTCACCAGCGATCAGCACAGCGATGCCGAGCGCGCGGCGTCGCTGTGTTCGTTAGTTACCAGTGCACTGATGCAGGGAGCTGGTAACTAAGGTACACATCGGGTATCCAAGGGATGTGCGTCCCTTAGATACCTGATGTGTACGTTAAACCAGAGAGTTATATGACACAAAGTAGTTAATAAATAACATTTCCCACATGTCTACTTTGCATCAGCACAATTTTTGAAACATTTTTTTTTTTACTTAGGAAGTTATAAGAGTTAAAAGTTGACCAGCGATTTCTCATTTTTACAGCAAAATTTACAAAACCATTTTGTTTAGGGACCACCTCACATTTGAAGTCTAAATGGCAGAAAATACCCAAAAGCGACACCATTCTAAAAACTGCAGCCCTCAAGCTACTCAAAACTATATTCAAGAAGATTATTAACCCTTAAGGTGCTTCACAGGAACCAAAGCAACGTGGAAGGAAAAATGGCCATTTTAATTTTTCCAACAAAATTTTTTTAGCATCAATTTTTTCATTTTCGCATGGGCAGCAGGATAAAATGGATCCTAAAATTTGTTGGGCAATTTCTCCTGGGTACACTGATACCTCATATGTGGTCATAAACCACTGTTTGGGCACACGGCAGGGCTCAGAAGGGAAGGAGTGCCATTAGACTTTTTGAATGGAAAATATGCTGGAATATTTAGCGGTTGCCATGTCGCATTTGGAGAGTCCCTGTGTGCCTAAACATTGGAGCTCCCCCCACAAGTGACCCCATTTTGGAAACTAGATCCCTCAAGGAACTTATCTAGATGCATTGTGAGCACTTTGAACCCCCAGATGCTTCACAAATTGAACTGTAATAAAAAGTACTTTTTTCACAAAAATTTATTTTTAGCCTCAGTTTTTTTTCAATTTCTCATGGGCAACAGGATAAAATGGATCCTAAAATTTGTTGCGCAATTTCTCCTGAGTACACCCATACCTCATATGTGGTCATAAACCACTGTTTGGGTGCACAGCAGGGCCCGAAAGGGAAGGAGCACCATTTGACTTTTTGAATGGAAAATTAGCTCCAATCGTCAGTGGACACCATGTCGAGTTTGGAGAGCCCCTGTGTGCCTAAACATTGGAGCACCGCCACAAGTGACCACATTTTGGAAACTAGACCCCTCAAGGAACTTATCTAGATGTGTGGTGAGCACTCAGAACCCCCAAGTGCTTCACAGAAGTTTATAACGCAGAGCCATGAAAATAAAAAATCATTTTTTTTCTCAAATTGGACCCCAAAAGTTGTTGTCCAGTTTGTCCTGAGTACGCTGATACCCTATATATGGAGGAGAACCACTGTTTGGGTACACGTTGGGGCTCGGATGGGAAGTAGTGATGCTTTGAAATGCCGACTTTGATGGAAAGGTCTGCGGGAGTCATGTTACGTCATGCACACCTCCCTTTGAAAAAGCTGAATGCGAAACGCACGTCAGGGTGTTTGTGATACCGTGGATAGGCTGATTATGGGTATGTGACGCTGCTCCTATATTTACTGATGCATCTTTTTGTCTGCACTAGCACTTTATAATGACTACTACTGACTTATTCTATTGATGTGTTGGGGCTTACATAATTGCTGCATGGTCCCATAGCCGGTATTTATTCACTCTATCACCTTTTTGTGCACCTTACTTGGGTTAAAATCCTCTCCTCTTTATATGCAATTTTGTCATCTTATGACTTTGAATATATTTATTATGTGTATTGTAATCTGAATAAAATTTATTACTTGTTTAATACTCTCCTTGTGAGTGGTGTGCTTTGGATACTTAGTATCCTCTTTTGAGCCAAGTCATGTTACATTTGCAGAGCCCCTGATGTGCCTAAACAGTAGAAACCCCCCACAAGTGACCCTATTTTGGGAACTAGACCCCCTAAGGAACTTATCTAGATGTGTGGTGAGCACTTTGAACCCCCAAGTGCTTCACAGAAGCTTATAATGCAGAGCCATGAAACTAAAAAATATTTTTTTTCCTCAAAAAATGATTTTTTTAGCCCTCAATTTTTTATTTTCACAAGGATAGCAGGAGAAATTGGACCCCAAAAGTCGTTTTCCAGTTTGTCCTGAGTACGCCGATACCCCATATGTGGGGGGAACCACTGTTTGGGCACACGTCGGTGCTTGGAACGGAGGGGTCACCATTTGACTTTTTGAACGTAAAATTGAATAGAATCAATGGTGGCGCATGTCACGTTTGGGGATCCCCTAATGTGCTGAAACAGTTGAAACTTCTCAATTCTGACTCCAACCCTAACCCCAACACACCCCTAACCACAACCCTAACCCCAATCCTAACCCTAACCCCAACACACCCCTAACCCTAATCCCAACCCTAACCATAACTCTAACCATAAGCCTAACTCTAATCCCAACCCAAACCCCAGCACACAACTAACCCTAATCTTAACCCTAATCCCAACCCTAACCCTAATTCCATCCCTTAACTTATTTCCAACCCTAACCCTAATTCTAACCATAACCCTAATTCTAACCCTAATGGAAAAATAAAACTAAAAATATTTTCTTTATTTTATTATTTGTCCCTACCTATGGGGGTGATAAAGGGGGGTTTATTTACTTTTTTATTTTGATCACTGTGATAGGGTCTATCACAGTGATCAAAATGTCCCTGAATGAAGGAATGAATCTGCCACCCGGGCTGGGCTGTTTTTTTAAAGAAAAGCAACAGCGTGCTGAATATAACTGGAGTAACAGACAGGAAAACACTGGAATACCGATCTAAAATCCCCAAATTTTAATCACATGGATGTATGAGGCGTGTCACAGATATACCCCACTGTAAAATGTGGGATGTTTTTTAAAATAATGCAACATAGTGCTGTATATAAGTCCAGTGACACCCCGAACCAAAAAAGATAACAGCCGTAAACTGGCCAAACTTTGAGCACACACGGATATGAGCTGGCATGCAGATACCAAATGTGTGGCCTGTATTTTCTTTAAATTTTGGGGGTAAATAGTGCTGTATATAAGTACAGTGACAGACAGCAAAAAAAATGAATTTAGGGCTTAAAAGACCAAAATTTGTAGCAGAAAGATGGATGAGTGATATCACAGATATACCACACTTTAAAATATGTGGCCTGTCTGTATTTTTTGGGTGGTTCAGCAAAATAGTGTCAATAAATTGTGTAAGACACAAAAAAACTACTCAACCGTACCACATAAAAAATAAATATTTCTCTGCACACTCAAAAGAGATGTTTGGGACCCCTTTAAAATTGCTGGATTTTCACTTTGTGCTTGGAAAAGGATCTGGAGGCATTGTGCACTGTCAAAAAGCAAATGGAGGGAAAAAAAGGGCTCTGGATTGCTTTGCAATAAAAAAATCTATTAGCCCTGGCCAAAAAAAATTTTCAAAGCCAATTACACCTGGGGCTAGGAATATACGGCCAATATGTCCCACAGCTAGCAGCAACAGCACCTGAACACAGGACCCGCTTGATATATGCAATGATATGTATATACACACATACAGTGCCTACAGGCTTTGCACTGAAGTGTATACAGCGATGTACACTATTCTGCCTGCCTAACACTGGAACCAATATACTCCAGAATTAGTCCTTAGAAGGACTGTTGGTTTAGCTGGATTTGAGTTGTTTATGATGGTAGACCCCACACTCACTAATAAATCCCCAATTCTGACCTTATCAAGGCAGCAGCTCTCCCTACACTATCTCAATCCAGAGCTGAATGCGGCGAGCAGGGCGACGTCCGGTCTCTTATACCCCTGATGATGCTGTGCAGCCAGCCAATTACTGCATGACCACAACAAAGATGGCTGCGGCATTTCATTGCCTGGCAGACAATCCCTTTATTGTGACAGGTTCTGTAAAGTCCTCCAAAAATGCTGGGTGGAGATGGGAGTTCCTGCCGAGTAATCCCGGAAATGCTCGGTGCTCGCCGTGTACACCGAGTACAGTGATACTCGGGTGAGTACTGAGTAGTCGTGCACTCGTTCGCTCATCACTAACAACCATCGAATAAAAGTTGAGAGGGATTAACACTAGCTCAGTATTTTGCTATCCATCTATATTTTTGGAATATTTGCAGAAAGTTGACTTACTGTTTTTCCTTAGTCTCCCTTATTGATTTCACCTTAAGTGCACTTTAAAAAGCAGCATAACTTCTGCAAAGTCAGTATTGTTTCATCAATTGAAGTCACCAGACACATATGACAGTTTGACATTTTTCATGGTAAAATGTATTTTCCTTATCAAGCCATCGTTATTAATTAATTTTTTTTTGTGTTTTTATTCATAATGCTTTGGTTCCATCTAGGGCATATTTAGACAGCCATCTCATTGACACATGAGTGAATATCTTACTTGATGTTGGCTTCTTTGTTCCTTAAAAAGCTTAATTTATAAAATATTACAGAACTATAATTATATTCAGAGCTGTCATTTGTCCCCTTTTTATTCACCAGTACTGCAATATTCTTATTGTCACATTACTCGCAGTACAAAGCAGCTATTTCAGGTGCTCTATAAATCATATTGTATGAAAGTAATCGTAGTTTACAATTGTATATTAACTGTAATCTATATGCTAAAATGCAAATAAATTTAATTTATACAATGTGATTTTCTGGATTTTATTTTTGATATTCTATCTCTCAATGTTAAAAGTAACCTACCCTTATAATTATAGACTGCTCATGTCTTTGTCAGTGGGCAAACATACAAAATCAGCAAGGGATCAAATAATTATTTCCTTCACTGTATACAAAATCAATATGATTGGAAATAGAGATGAATATAAACATTTTGTTTCTAATATTGTGACTCTTGAACCCAGCAATTCTAATCATCCAACCTGACTTGTAAAATCCAATGGCTGTAAGCCATAATCATCAACATAAGCAGAAATAAACACTTAAAATAGATCACTCTGTTTGTAATGACTCTATATAATATGAGTTTCACTTTTTTGAATTGAGGAACTGAAATAAATGAACTTTTTGATGATATTCTAATTTTGTGAGAAGCACCTGTAACTGTATGTTTTTGGGATTTTATGTGATATACCAACACAAAGTAGCATGTATTTGTGAAATGTAAAAAAAAATATACATGCCTTTTTTTATTATTTTAAAAATGAACACCTGAAAACTGTGACATGCATTTATATTCAGCCCCCTGTAGTCTTATATCCCTAAGTAAAATCCCCTAAATAAATATTTATTTATATAATTAAAAAAATTAAGTGGAGCCCCCCCTATATCTAATAACCAACAAAGGCTATGCAGACAGCTGCAGGCTGATACTAATAGGCTCAAAAAAGGGAACATGGTTATTGGCCCCTCCCAGACTAATAACATTAGTGAATGTGCTGATTCTGGTGCTTAGCTTTGCTTCTTTCTACTTGCCCTGATGCGTTGTCAAGTGGGATAATAGTTTTTGGGGTTGATATCAGCTGTTTTATATCCTCTAATATCAAGTCCAGGGGTTAATAATAGAGAGGCATCTATCAGACACCCCCATTACTAACCCAGTAGTGAATTGTAATAAAGACACACAGAAAAATTCCTTTAATTGAACAAAACACTCCCCAACAAATCCCCTACTTTTCCCAACCATTAGCTTAAAAAATAAAGTAATCCTCACCTGTTCGCCGATAATCCATAAATCCATGTCCCACAATAATCACCAACTCTGTTACATCTGGTTGCATTGCTGAACAGTGAAATCAGTAATGTTACTACTCAACAGTAGCAGTCAGCCAAATGACACTGAGCTGAGTGTGAGAACACGGCTGTGTGTGACCGGCAGAAAACTTAATGACATCACCACTGGTCATACTGGTCATACTCCGGTACATTGTCATACTGAGCTCAGTGTGAACAACTGGTTGCCAGGCTAAGCTATAACATTTGTCACCGCGCAACCATGCAACCAGATATAGCAGTGTTGGTGATATTTGTGGGACATCAGAATTATGGATTATCGGCGGACGGGTGAGTATGAATTTGATTTTTTATTTTTGCTCTTTTTATTTTTTTTTTTACTTAAACTTATGAGGCTTGTATTAGAGGTGTCTTATAAAAACCACTCCATTACTAACCCCTGGGCTAGATGTTAGAGGACATAAACAGGTGACATCAATCCGACAACTATTACTCCACTTGGGAAGAGCTGGGCAAAGTGCAAGAATTGGCACATCTAATGGATGCACCTTTTCTGGGGCAGTTGCAGGCTGCTATTTCTAGGCTGGGAGGGCCAATATCCATGGCCCCTTCCCAGCCTGAGAATACCAGCACCCAGCCATCTGCTTCAGCTTGGCTGGTTCTAAAACTGCGGGGACCCCATGTCATTTTTTAAAACTATTTATTCAAATAATTTTAAAAAATGGCATGGGGACCACTCTCTTTTTGATAACCAGGCAAGACAAAAATGACAGCTGAGTGCTGCAGCCCGCTACAGTAAGCTTTGCTTGTACTGGTTATCTATCTATCTATCTATCTATCTATCTATCTATCTATCTATATATATATACACTCACTGGCCACTTTATTAGGTACACCATGCTAGTAAGGGGTTGGACCCCCTTTTGCCTTCAGAACTGCCTCAATTCTTCGTGGCAGAGATTCAACAAGGTGCTGGAAGCATTCCTCAGAGATTTTGGACCATATTGACATGATGGCATCACACAGTTGGCGCAGATTTGTCGGCTGCACATCCCTGATGCAAATCTCCCGTTCCACCACATCCCAAAGATGCTCTATTGGATTGAGATCTGGTGACTGAGGAGGCCATTTGAGTACAGTAAACTCATTGTCATGTTCAAGAAACCAATCTGAGATGATTCGAGCTTTATGACATGGCGCATTATCCTGCTGAAAGTAGCCATCAGATGTTGGGTACATTGTGGTCATAAAGGGATGGACATGGTCAGCAACAATGCTCAGGTAGGCTGTGGCGTTGCAACGATGCTCAATTGGTACCAAGGGGCCCAAAGAGTGCCCAGAAAAAATTCCCCACACCATGACACCACCACCACCAGCCTGAACCGTTGATACAAGGCAGGATGGATCCATGCTTTCATGTTGTTTACACCAAATTCTGACCCTACCATCCGAATGTCGCAGCAGAAATCGATACTCATCAGACCAGGCAACGTTTTTCCAATCTTCTACTGTCCAATTTCGATGAGCTTGTGCAAATTGTAGCCTCAGTTTCCTGTTCTTAGCTGAGAGGAGTGGTACCCAGTGTGGTCTTCTGCTGCTGTAGCCCATCTGCCTCAAAGTTCGACGCACTGTGCGTTCAGAGATGCTCTTCTGCCTACCTTGGTTGTAACGGGTGGCAATTTGAGTCACTGTTGCCTTTCTATCAGCTCGAACCAGTCTGCCCATTCTCCTCTGACCTCTGGCATCAACATGGCATTTCCGGCCACAGAACTGCCGCTCACTGGATTTTTTTTCTTTTTCGGACCATTCTCTGTAAACCCTAGAGATGGTTGTGCGTGAAAATCCCAGTAGATCAGCAGTTTCTGAAATTCTCAGACCAGCCCTTCTGGCACCAACAATCATGCCACGTTCAAAGGCACTCAAATCACCTTTCTTCCCCATACTGATGCTCGGTTTGAACTGCAGGAGATTGTCTTGACCATGTCTACATGCCTAAATGCACTGAGTTGCCGCCATGTGATTGGCTGATTAGAAATTAAGTCTTAACACACAGTTGGACAGGTGTACCTAATAAAGTGGCCAGTGAGTGTATATATATATATATATATATATAAAAATGAGTGAATGTATGTATGTGTGTATGTGTGTGTATCAAGCCATGCCCACTCCACAGTTTCACCCACTCGACATAGCCACACTCACTCCACATGCAAAGCCTTGTATAATAAATATCTAATATATACATATACAGGATGGGCCATTTATGTGGATACACCTAAATAAAATGGGAATGGTTGGTGACGCAGCCCAGCACGCTAAATTTTCAGAATGGGCAAAACAAAAATTGGAACAGGACCCTCAATTTACACAGAACAGTATGTTCAGTGATGAGGTAAACTTTTTGGGTGGGCTATTTACAGTGTTGTGCAAATTAATTGGGGCAAAGCATTTTTTTAAGTAAAATTGTAAGTTGGTTACCAGTCAGTGGTTCAAACCAGTTTTAACTGCTTTGAACAGGTGTGAGTGCCTGTTCAAAGCAGTTAAAATTGGTTTGAATCACTGACTGGTAACCAACTTAAGATTTTACTTAAAAAATGCTTTGTCCCAATTAATTTGCACAGCACTGTATATGGATACACCTAAATAAAATGGGAATGGTGACAGTTTTTTTACATAGGGTGCCTTTCAATGAAATCTGCTGCAATGACCCAGGTACTACGCTCACCAGACATAAACACAATTTCTATCTACTCCTCATGTGTAAACTTCTGTGACATGTCAATGGCTGTAAACAAAGAGAAACTTGTAAATAACTCATGAAAGAATAAAGTTATGTTAAAACCAAGCACACTATTGTTTTTCTTGTGAAATTCTCAATAAGTTTGATGTGTCCCATGACCCTCTTCCCATTGAAAAAAAGTTGGATCCAAAATGGCCGACTTCAAAATGGCCGAAAACGATAATGAACTTGGCACTCAATAATTTTAATTTTGCATCCACGTGAAGTTTAAATTCTAAACATTTTCGGTCCAGCATAGGACCTTCATCAGAGAATCTCTTAAAGCTTACTGGATGCTGTATATACTTGTAATAAGGTAGATAGTGTTATTAGTGAGGCGACTGACTGTCGCTTTTGTTTTCATTACACCCTGTGTAGCTGGCTCTGCACGCCTGTGGTATATATCAATGTAATTTTGCAGTGCGGGTAATAGGCGACGTCCGTCGCTATGGTATTGCACTGGGATGATAAATCTTCTTGTGTATGTAGTGCTGTAGGTATGGCGACCTCGTCGCTTCTGGTATTGCGCTCGGATGCTGTCTCTCTCGGCGTGTGGGTTGTGCCGCTCTCTGTGGGGAGGAGACCAAAATGAAAACAAAAGCGACAGTCAGTCGCCTCACTAATAGCGCTATCTAGCTTATTACAAGTATATACAGCATCCAGTAATCTTTAAGAGATTCTCTGATGAAAGTCCTATGCTGGACCGAAAACATTTAGAATTTAAACTTCACATGGATGCAAAATAAAAATGAAATTTATTTTCAACAAATATTGAATGCCAAGTTCATTATCGTTTTTGGAACGGGCTGGATACCCTACTCGTGCACCTACAAGAGACTATATATTTGAGTGCCTTGTTGTTTCTACCATTTCAAAATGTCCAACATGGTCACCACCCATATTGAAAAGTTTTCCCCTCCCATTTACTAATGTGCCACAAGCAGGAAGTTGATATCGCCAACCATTCCCATTTTATTTAGGTGTATCCATTTAATGGCCCACCCTGTATATATAATAAATATCTAATAAATCTATTTCATAGGCACATCTTCTTGACCACAACAGGTTACACTGCCTGTGTTGCCTATAGCAACCAATCACTAAGCATCTTTCATTTCACCAGAGCTGTTTAAAAGATGAAAGCTGAGCTGTGATTGGTTGCTATGAGCAACAGTTTTCCCAATCCACAACACCTTAGCAAACACTGACCGGGTAGCAGAAATCTAGCATACGCTCCCTGCCATTGTCTCCCCCCCCAGAAAGGAGCAGAGAACACATGACAGAAATGAATTACCCCCTCCTCTATTACTGCCAGGTTCTATTGTTACTGGCATAGTAAATCACATCATCAGTGGACACACACAGAGCCATGCACAGAGCCATACTGCCAGGATACATAACAGCACATCTCCAGGAACTTCCTGCTCAGCGTCACCCGGCTTGGGACTATGGGATGGAGGATATGAATGATGGGTATATAGGTACGGGACTATGGGATAGAGGATGTGTGATGGGTAAATGGGCATTGGACTATGGAATGGAGGATGTGTGATGGGTATATGGGCACTGGACTATGGGATAGAGAATGGGTGATGGTATATGGGCTTGGGACTTTGGGATGGAGGATATGTATGATGGGTATATGGGCACCTGACTATGGGATAGATGATGTGTGATGGGTATATGGGCACTGGACTATGGGGTGCAGGATGTGTGATGGGTATATGGGCACTGGACTATGGGATAGAGGATGTGGGATGGTATATGGACACAAGACAATGGGATAGATGATATGTATAATGGGTATATCGGCATGGGACTATGGGATAGAAGATGGGTGATGGGTATATGGGCACTGGACTATGGGATAGAGAATGGGTGATGATATATGGGCTTGGGACTTTGGGATGAAGGATATGTATGATGGGTATATGGGCACCTGACTATGGGATAGAAGATATGTGATGGGTATATGGGCACTGGATTATGGGGTGCAGGATGTGTGATGGATATATGGGCACTGGACTATGGGACAGAGGATGTGGGATGGGTATATGGACACAGGACTATGGGGTAGAGGATATGTATAATGGGTATATCGGCATGGGACTATGGGATAGAGGATGTGTGATGGGTATATGGGCACTGGACTATGAGATAGAGGATGTGTGATGGGTGTATGGGCATTAGACTATGGGATGGAAGATATGTATGATGGGTATATGGGCACTTGACTATGGGATAGAGGATGTGTGATGGGTATATGGGCACTGGACTATGGGATGATGTGTGATGGCTATATGGGCACTGAATGTGTGATGGGTATATGGACACTGGACTATGGGATGCAGGATGTGTGTGATGGGTATATGGGCACTGGACATCGGGATAATGTGTAATGGGTATATGGGCAATGGACTATGGAATGAATGATGTGTGATGGGTATATGGGCATGGGACTATGGGATGGAGGATATGTATGATGGGTATATTGGCACTGGACTATGGGATAGAGGATGGGTGATGGGTATATGGGCACTGGACTATGGGAGGATGTGTAATGGGTATATGGGCACTGGACTATGGGATGGAGGATGTGTGTTTGGTATATGGGCATGGGACTATGGGATGGAGGATATGTATGATGGGTATATTGGCCCTGGACTATGGGATAGAACATGTGTGATGGGTATATGGGCATAGGACTATGGGATGGAGAATATGTATTTATTTTACTCACTTACATAGTGCCTTGAATTTGGGGCCCAAGCTAGCTAAAAAAGACAGGATAGGAAAGCTGCTGTCTGCAATCCACCAAAAACCCTATCAAAACAAGGGCCAACAGGCTGGTAGGGAAAAAGGCCCTGAAGACGCTAGGCTTCTAAAAAGACTATATCAGCACTCAGGTATTTTCTGAAGACAGAGCAAAAAGGAATTCAACTCACCCCAGCAGGGAATGGCAGAAATTCAGAAAAACAAGGCAAAACAAAACAAACCACAAATGCAAACAGCAGTGCAGAAAACCTAGCTTTTGAGGAGCAGGAATCAGACTTGTCTCCTAGAATCCCTCAGAGAGATCACCAGCAAGGCAGAAGGGCGTCGGGTGCCTTATATCCAGTCAGCAATTCCCGTCACCCAGTCATCATCATCATACCCAGGTGCTTGGTAATCAGCCTCACTACCTTCCTTCACCAGAAGAGGGAGTTCATCAGACCTCAATGGTGAAGGGGAAAATGAACTAACAACAGTACCTCCCCCTTGAGGTGGGGTCACCGAACCCTCATCCACGCCACCAGGGCGATCAGGGTGAGCCCGATGAAAGGCACGCACCAATCTTTTGGCATGAATATCAGACGCAGAGACCCAGGAATTATTCTCCTGACCATAACCCTTCCACTTAACCAAATACTGGAGTCTCCGTCTAGCCAGACGGGAATCCAGTATCTTCTCTACCTCATATTCCATGTTACCTTCAACCAATACAGGGTCCGGAGGTGCCACCCCAGTAACTACTGGTTCAACAAACCTCTTCAACAAGGACTTATGAAACACATTATGGATTTTAAATGTGACAGGAAGAGCCCATTGGAAGAGCCAAACGAAAAGACCGGATTAATAATCTCCAAAATCTTGTAAGGTCCAATAAATCTAGGCTTAAACTTAGGAGAAGCCACCTTCATAGCGATATTTTTTGATGATAACCAAACCATATCACCAACCTTAAACTGGGGACCAATGGTTGGAAAATCGCTGGGCCTTTTCCTGGGAGAGAGATAACTTATCCACCACTTGGTCCCAGATCTGGTGCATTCTCTCCACCACAGTGTCAACACCTGGGCAGGCAGAAGGCTCCACCTGCCCTGAAGAAAATCGAGGATGAAACCCAAAGTTACATAAAAAAGGTGACATCAAAGTGGCAGAACTAGCTCTATCATTTAAAGCAAATTCGGCCAAGGGCAAAAATGAAACCCAATCATCCTGATCAGCGGAAATAAAACATCTCAAATACGACGCCAAGGTCTGGTTTGTTCTCTCAGTCTGCCCATTGGTCTGAGGGTGAAAAGCAGAGGAGAAGGACAACTGAATTCCCAGCTTGGAACAGAAAGTCCTCCAAAATCTAGACACAAACTGAACTCCTCTGTCAGATACAATGTTCTCAGGAATCCCGTGCAAGCGAACCACTTGTTGCAAAAACAGGGGCACCAACTCAGAGGAAGATGGCAACTTAGGGAATGGTACAAGATGAACCATCTTAGAGAACCTATCACAAATCACCCAAATAACAGTCATTCTCTGAGAGACAGGCATATCAGAGATGAAATCCATTGAAATATGGGTCCATGGCCTCCTGGGGACCGGCAAAGGCATCAACAACCCACTAGAGCGAGAACAAGGTTTAGACAGGGAGCAAGTCCCACAGGACTGCACAAAATTCCTGACATCACGAGACAAGGCGGGCCACCAAAAAGACCGACTCACCAGATCTCTAGTACCAAAAATACCTGGATGACCAGCCAATGCAGAGCAATGAACTTCAGACATCACCCTCTTCTTCCATTGGTCAGGAACATACAACTTTCCCCTGGGACAATGCTCAGGTTTGTCCTCCTGGAACTCTTCCAGAGCACGTCTCAAATCGGGCGAGATGGCAGAAAGAACTACCCCTTCGCCTAAGATGGTAGCAGGCTTGGTCACCACAGGAGAATCAGCAAAGAAGCTCCTAGAGAGGGCGTCTGCCTTGACATTCTTAGTGCCAGGAAGAAAAGAGACCACAAAATCAAAATGTGTCAAAAACAAGGAACACCTAGCCTGTCTAGGGTTCAAGTGTTTGGCCGACTCCAGGTAAATCAAATTCTTGTGGTCAGTGAGGACCACGACTTGGTGTTTAGCTCCCTCCAACCAATGTCTCCACTCCTAAAATGCCCATTTCATGGCTAACAGTTCCCGATTCCCCACATCATAGTTACGTTCAGATGGAGATAACTTTCGGGAAAAGAAAGCACAGGGATTCATTTTAGATGTTACAGGATCCTTTTGGGACAAAACAGCTCCTGCACCAATCTCAGAAGCGTCCACCTCTACCTGGAACGGGAGTGAGACATCAGGTTGCCGCAAAACCGGGGCAGAAGTGAATCTTCGCTTCAGCTCCTGAAAGGAAGAAACAGCCTCCGGAGACCAATTCAACACATCAGCACCCTTCTTAGTCAGATCAGTCAATGGCTTGGCAATACTAGAAAATTTTGCTATAAATTTCCGATAAAAATTAGCAAAACCCAAAAACTTCTGGAGGGCCTTCAAAGAAGTAGGCTGAACCCAATCATAAATGACCTGTACCTTGGCCGGGTCCATTTCAATAGTTGACGGAGACAAAATAAATCCCAAAAAAGAAATACTCTGTACCCCAAAAAGGCATTTCGATCCTTTGACATACAGGGAATGCTCCCTCAAGATCCGGAACATAGTCCGAACATGTTCCACATGAGAATCCCAATCCTTGGAGAAGATCAAAATATCATCCAGATAGATAATCAAAAATGTATCCACAAAGTCTCGGAAAATATCGTTCATGAAGCACTGGAAGACAGAAGGGGCATTAGTGAGCCCAAAAGGCATCACCAGGTAATCAAAATGTCCCTCCGGAGTATTACATGAGAGTCCCAATCTTTGGAAAAGATCAAAATATCATCCAGATAGATGATCAAAAATGTATCCACAAAGTCTCGGAAAATATCATTCATGAAACACTGGAAGACAGAAGGGGCATTAGTGAGCCCAAAAGGCATCACCAGGTACTCAAAATGTCCCTCTGGAGTATTAAACACCCTCTTCCATTCATCCCCATGCTTAATGCGAATAAGATTAAACGCCCCCCTGAGGTCAAGCTTGGTAAACCAGCAAGCACCTTTAGCTCTGGAGAATAGATCCGAAATCAGGGGTAACAGATACAGATATTTAATAGTAATTTTGTTGAGGGCACGATAATCAATACAAGGCCTTAATGAACCATCCTTTTTGGCCACGAAAAAAAAAACAGCACCTAAGGATGAAGAGGATGGTCTAATAGGACCCTTCTCCAACGCCTTCTTAATATAGGATCGCATAGCCTCGTGCTCGGGTACAGATAAATTGAAGAGCCGACCCTTGGGAAATTTACACCCCGGGCTCAGTTCAATTGCACAGTTATAACTCCTATGAGGAGGCAAAGACGCAGACTCATTCTCACTAAATACATCATAAAAGTCCAAATAGTCAGGAACATCATGCGACTGAGGAGAGGTGGAAAAAGCCAGAGCCTCACTAGGGGCACACCGACAACCCCAACTCACCACAGACACAGATTTCCAATCCAAAACTGGATTATGAATTTGCAACCAGGGAAACCCCAGAACAATGGTATCATGCAAATTATGCAACACCAAAAATCTGCAATTTTCTTGATGGTCTGGGGAGACCCGCATTACCTCCTGGGTCCAAAACTGAGGTTTTTTTTTCGCCAAAAGAGTGGCATCAATCCCCCTCAAAGGGATAGGCGTCCGCAGAGGTGTCATCGGAAATCCACAACGTTTAGCAAAATCCAAGTCCTTTAGGTTCAGGGCTGCTCCAGAATCCACAAAAGCCTTGGCGGAAAATGTGGACAGGGAGCAGATCAGAGTAATTGCCAGAAGAAACTTAGGTTGAACACCACCCACAGAAAACGTGTTTGCAAAACGTTTCTCTCGTTTAGGACAGACAGAAATAATATGCGAGGCATCTCCACCAAAAAACACAGCTTATTACGCCTTCTGAACTCCTGACGTTGCTCCCTGGACAAAACTCTATCACATTGCATAGGTTCAGACACTTGTTCAATCGGTGGCAACACCTCTCGTGCAGTCCTGCGTTCACGTA
The DNA here is from genome assembly GCF_039654945.1 of Dendrobates tinctorius. NCBI lineage: Eukaryota > Metazoa > Chordata > Amphibia > Anura > Dendrobatidae > Dendrobates > Dendrobates tinctorius. Next base: position 18,835,873 of record NW_027361823.1, on the reverse strand, counting down.
AACGCCGAACAACCTGAATGGCTAATGACATAGAATCATCAAGACCAGAGGGAACAGGAAATCCCACCATAGTATCTTTTACGGCTTCTGACAAACCCTTCCGAAAGAGAGCTGCCAAGGCATTATCATTCCAGGTAGTAAGGACCGCCCACTTTTGGAATTTTTGACAGTACAATTCTGCAGAATCTCGATCCTGGCTCAATGCCAACAGGGTCTTTTCAGCCTGATCAATAGCATTAGGTTTGTCATACAACAACCCCAAGGCTTGAAAAAATGCGTTCACATTAGTCAGAATAGGATCATCTGGTTTCAAAGAAAATGCCCAATCCTGGGGATCGCCACGCAGCAAAGAGATGACAATTCTAACCTGCTGCGCAGAGCTCCCTGACGAGTTAGGCTTCAAGGCAAAAAATAATTTACAATTATTTTTGAAATTCAAAAATTTAGACCGATCCCCAAAAAACACATCAGGAGTAGGGATCTTTGGTTCAGCAGCATGTGAATGAGCAAGGTAGGCGGAAATTCCCCGCACTTCCGCAGCGAGCTGCTCCACACGATCAGATAATTGCTTTATCTCCATTGAGAGGAAAAAAAAATTCCCCCTACGGCCTCAGAGATATAGAGGAAAGAATATACACACTTTTTTTTTTTTTTTTTTACAATTCTTTCCTGCTATTGTGTACCCTAGGATCTGCGGTATGGCTGGTGATTCTGTTATGAATGAGTCCCCTATGGAGGCAGAAACAGAAATACTAGCTAAGTCCAGAAAACCAGAGAAGTTGGCAGCTATCGGATTGCAGACCCCTGAACCTATCAACAACAACTAGCAGTAGCCGTGGGGGGTTCCTATGGTGCCCTAGACCCCTCGATCACAGCCGGAGAACTACATAGCCTAAAGACAGAAAGGGAAATCTAAATTGCCCAGAGCAGACCCCAAAGTAATAGGCATCCCCCAACATATAATGACGGTGAAGCAAGATGTAAAAACACTCACACAGATAGAAAGATAGGCAGAGCAAATGATGGGGCCCAAGCTAACTAAAAAGGACAGGATAGGAAAGCTGCTGTCTGCAATCCGCCAAAAACCCTATCAAAACAAGGGTCAACAGGCTGATAGGGAAAAAGGCCCTGAAGACGCTAGGCTTCAAAAAGACTATATCAGCACTCAGGTATTTTCTGAAGACAGAGCAAAAAGGAATTCAACTCACCCCAGCAGGGAATGGCAGAAATTCAGAAAAACAAGGCAAAACAAAACACAAATGCAAAAAGCAGTGCAGAAAACTTAGCTTTTGAGGAGCAGGAATCAGACTGGTCTCCTAGAATCCCTCAAAGAGATCACCAGCAAGGCAGAAGGGCGTCGGCTGCCTTATATCCAGTCAGCAATTCCCATCACCCAGTCATCATCATCATACCCAGGTGCTTGGTAATCCTCACTACCTTCCTTCACCAGAAGAGGGAGTTCATCAGACCTCAATGGTGAAGGGGAAAATGAACTCACAACAGCTTTACATACATTATTGTAGGATAAGTATATTGGCACTGGACTATGAGATGGAATATATGTATGATGGGTATATGAGCATGGGACTATGGGATGGAGAATATGTATGATTGGTGTATGGCCTCGGGACTATGGGATGGAGGATGTGTGATGGATGGGTAGTGATGAGCGAATGTGCTTGCCACTACTTGTTACTCACCCGAGTATCATGGTACTCGGTGTACTTGGCAAGAACTGAGCATTTCCGGGATTACTCTGCGGGAACTCGGGTCTCTACCCAGCTCTTTTTGGCGGACTTCAAAGACCCAATCACGATGCAGGGATTGTCTGCCAGGCAATGAAACACAACACAGCCATCTTTGTTGTGGTTTTCAGTGATTAGCAGGCCGCACAGCATCATCAGGGGTAAAAGAAACCGGATGCCGCCCTGCTCGGCGCATTCAGCTCTGGATTTAGATAGTGTAGGAGAGCTGCTGCCGAGATAGGGTCAGATTTGGGGATTTATTAGTCAGTGTGGGGTCTACCATCGTAAACTACTCAAATACAGATAAACCAACAGGCCTTCTAAGGACTAATTCCGGAGTATATAAGTTCCACTGTTAGGTAGGCAGGGTAGTGTATGTCGCTCTATACACATCAGTGCAAGGCCTGCAGGTACTGTATGTGTGTATATACATATCAAGAGGGTCCATTCTCTTCCTGTGTTTTGGTGCTGCTGCTGCTACCTGTAGGATATATTGGCCATATATTCCTAGCCACACTTGTAATTGGCTTTGAAAATTTTTTTGGCCAGGGCTAATAGATCTTTTTTTATTGCAAAGCAATCCAGAGCCCATTTTTTTCCTCAATTTGATTTTTGACAGTGCACAATACAGCCAGATCCTTTTCCTAGCACAGCGTGAAAATCCAGCAATCTCCGTTACAGCTGATATCTGTGCATGCTCAAAGTTTGGCCAGTTTAGCCCGGTTTTCCTTTTTTTGTCCGTGGTGTCACAGTACTTATATACAGTACTAGTTAGCCAAAAAATAAAAAAATACAGCCCACACATTTGTCGTAGTGGTATCACCGTGCCAGCTGATATCTGTGCGTGCTCAAAGTTTGGCCAGTTTAGGCCAGTTTTCCTTTGTTTGTCCATGGTGTCACAGTACTTATATACAGCACTATGTTGCATTATTTTAAAAAACGGCACATATTTTACAGTTGGGTATATCTGTGACATGCTTCATACATCGGTGTGATTAAAATTTGTGGATTTAGGCCGGTATTCCAGTGTTTTCCTGTCTGTTACTCAAGTTATATACAGCACTCTGTTGCATTTTTTTACAAAACAGGCCACATTTTACAGTGGGGTATATCTGTGACACGCCTCATAAGTTCGTGTGATAAAAAATTTAGGGTTTTTAGGCCGGTATTCCAGTGTTTTCCTCTCTGTTACTAAAGTTATCTACAGCACTATGTTGGGTTATTTTAAAAAACAGGGCACACATTTTTCAGTGGGGTATATCTGTTACATACCTCATACATCTGTGTGCCTACAATTGTGTCATTTTAGGCCTAATTTCCCTTTTTTGGGCAGTCTGTCACTCTCGTTATATCCAGCACTCTTTTGCATCCCCACCAAAAAAATATTTAACAGTGGGGTATGTTGGTAAAAAAAATCTGTTTCAAGTTGTTATGGCTGCTTCATGACTGTGTTAAATTCTCCAACTACTACCATCATCCTCATATTCAGCCTAGAGGCAGATCACTGCGCAGATAGAAAATTTGAGAAGCAGAGGGTGAACGCTTAGGCAGTGTTGTACTCTATCTCAGCATTACGAAGGCTAAATCTTCTTGATCAAATCATGCATGGAAGAGCCAGAGCAAGAGCACGTGGAAGATCACAGGGACAGGACTCGCAACTACTGAAGCCGGTGCTGGGTAGGATTCTGACAAGCCCTCACCTACTAATACTGAACTGGTTGGACAATGATGTCAAAAAGGAGCCCATGCATTTTCTATAACTGAAGCTAGAGATTTTGACATTTTGGCGGCATTTCAAGAGATGTCAATTGGAGAGTGTGGTGGTTGGAGATCGACTTCTACACCACCACATGAGCTGCCACCTCTCCAACACCCGAGGTGCCACCCCCCCACCTTATGTCTTTTTTCCATTCTCCCGCAGAATGAAAGTCGGCAAGGACAAGATCCTCTCCCCTCTGTACCAGTCTTTCATTGCAATTTTTTTCTCTGTAAACAATATCTATTACTTTGTATGTAACCCTTGTCATGTACAGCACCATGGAATTAATGGTGCTATATAAATAAATAATAATAATACTACATGGATGTTTCCACTTGACAATCCCTCAAACATGTTATTAAAGGGATTTTTTTTTCTGACAACCTTGTTCAGCTGTGCACAAACTATGTCAATTTGGTAGCTAGACCCCAGTGGGTGTTGGCAGTCTGTCATGTTGACTACAATCCCCAGATATTATCTAGGTCCCTAATCTCACCTCTACTTTAGCAGCATGATGAATTAATAGGAAAACACATGGTATTGTTGGAGCTGTTGTTTTCTTGCCAAATAAACTCAATAACATCTATGAGGTGGTTAGCCGCACATGAAATGGAGAAATAGGAAAGATAACAATTGACAAGTAATTTCACATTGGAGGTAAAACACACTTCAACAAGTTTCTTTCACTCTTACAACATTATAATCCAAAGCCTTAAATAAAAAGATTAATATATTGTGCAGAAAATAGGTATGAATAATTAATCACACAAATGATGTTACATAATTCAGAACATACACAATCTGTCAGTGAGGAAATAATTTTCCACTGAAAATTTTAAGTCTGAGACTACTGTAGTGTCATCTTGTTGAATGATATGAGCCACAAAGTCCTTCAAATTGAAACTGCTCTGGATGTACTGTACAATTTTCTCTAGAAAATTGAAAGAACATGCCTTCTGTGCTGCTTGCATTAAAGAACTGATTGGTCAGATATGTACGGAGTCAGGATGCCAGGGATGGGGGTACCTGTGCTGCGCTGTGTCCGGAACTTTCAAGGCTGTGACCCCTGTTTCCCAGAAAAAGGAATAGGGGAATGAATAGGCCCCAATACACAGAAAGAGGGGTCGTGTTTAGACAGGGAACCTGGCCAGAAGCTGAGGGAAAAAAGCAAAGCAGGAGTGAGTCCCCAGCTGTGAGCACATGAGCAGCAAGGGGCAACGCACTACGCACTATGCACCAAAAGTGCCGACTCTGTGGCAAAATGTAGCAGATAGACAGACCCAGTGACCTAGAGGCAGGGGGCCAGCTTAAGAGAAAGCGGACATGCCAGCAAAGATTTTTGGCATGGACAAGCAGCGCATAGGAGGTTGTGTAGCGTGCTCCATCCTTAGAGCAGTGGCGCTGCAAAGGACTGTTCCTGTTGTCTCCTGCCACTAAAAGCAGTACTGCCATTTAGCAAGATGCTGTGTGCCCAGTGACAGCCAGAGAGTGAGGCGCCGTGCGCTCCTTGACCATGAGTACAGCGCACATGCACAGTATAGAGAGCCAGTTCATGCCACATGTCCAGCTTGGATAACCAATACTTATAATCCACAGAGGAATGACAGAAGACGTTGGTACGGTCAGCAAGGTACTCCCTCAGCATTTTCCCAAACATTGCACTCCTTATGAGAGTCCCCTGTGCCTCAGGGCCAGGGCGATGTGAGGGTCTGAGAAAACTTTCCCCACACTTTGCCAGTGTTCCACTGCTTTTGCTAGCTTGCAGTTGTGTCTCTCTCACCTGTACTCCTTGCTTGGCCAACAAACTGTGAACTCTGCTGCCAGCGGTTTCAGATGTGAATTTTTTTAATAATTCCGCAAGAAGGGCCCTCTGGTCCTCCAACATTTTAGTACACCTGTCTGCCTCTGGAATAAGAGATGTAAAGTTCTCCTTGTAGCCTGGGTCTAGAAGTGTAGCCAATCAGCATTGCCATTTTTTTTGTAGTTCAATCAGTATTGCCCATCACCCATAATTTTGATAACGCGATGGTGATGGGAAAGGCAGCGTAACATAAACTGAGCCATGCGTGCAAGACTGCTAACAGTAAATACTTCCATGTCCTCTTCAAGAGGACAATTGACCATGCTCTCATCCTCCTCCTTGTCCTCAGGCCTCCATGACTTTGAACTAACATCAGTAATTTCAAACATTATTGTAAATACATTCTTGTAAATACACCCTATAGTTTATATCTCCCCAACCTCTTTGTAGATTGTAAGCTGTCACAAGCAGGGTCATTTTATTTCTGTGTAATTATTGTATTATTGCTATCGTTGTTACTTAAGACTTTTGTGTTTGAAACTGTTAAACTGTAAATATGTTTGCGCTACATAAATAACTATAAATATTCATATTAGAACACAGAAGCAGGATTGAGATGTTAATTATGGTGTCAGTGACACTCATCATCTTGGTGGATTCCTCCAAGTTTTGGAGGATGGTACATATATGTCTGACATCCATGTCCACTCCTGAGATCTTATGTGTGAAGTCAGAACTGAATACCGACAACCTTGCTGTTGCTGGTAGACTAGTCACCAAATGCCCTCTTCAGCTCACAAATCCTTTCCAACATCTGCAGTGTAGAGTTCCAACGCCTGGGGATATCACACACCAGTCAGTGAGCCAGAAGCTGCAAGCGCTACTGAATCAGGGCAAGGGTGGATGAAGCTGTAGATGACTTTCTAATATGGTTCCGCAGAGCGTTGGACTTTTCCTAGCAGATCTGGCAGCTCAGTGTCGCTTCTGAAAAAACATTGACCAATTATATTAAGCGCATGAGCAACTCATGGCACGTGTGTGAGTTCACCTCGCCACAGAGCAGCCACCAGGTTCCAGCCATTGTCACACAAAGCCATGCCTGGCTGTGGATTCAGCGGTCTCAGCCACCGATCTGCCTGCTCTTTCAGAGCTGTACACAACTCTTCAGCATTGTGGGGTTTGTCACCTAAACATTTTAGCTTCAGCACAGCGTGTTCCCGCTTTGATTAGGCAGTGCTACAGTGCTTCTAGCTTGTGACTGCTGTTTCAATTTTGAGCTGGAGGCTGCAGAGGAGGCGAAGGAGGAGGGGGTGCAGTAAGTGTACACTGTGGGGGCAACCCAGATTGACGTAGGGCTCGCAATACTCTGTGTTTGGGGGGACTGGCACCATGCCAAGGTCAGAGTGGGTCCCGGCTTCCACTATGTTAACCCAGTTTACCTTCAGTGAGATGTACCATTCCTGACCACAAGCACTTGTTCACGTGTTTGTGGTTAGGTAGACTTTCCAAGTAACAGCTTTGTGGAGGGCACTGGTAATGTTATGGGACACGTGCATGACAAATATTCCCGCATGTTCGTGGCTTCAGGGTGATCCTCGACTCTGCCCTCTCTTTCAAGCTACATATCAAAGCCTTTGTCTGCTCCTGCCCATTACAACTCTAAAACATTTCCTGGATCCGTACAGTACAAGAAACTTAAAAAGTGTTTGTGCACGCCCTCATGATCTTCTGCCTCGAATATTGCAACCTTATACTCTGTAGCCTCCCCTCTAGCACTGTTGCACCACTCAAATCTATCCAAAACTCTGCTGCCAGAGAAATCCAACTGTCCTTCCATTATTCTACAGCCTCTAATCTCTTCCGTGCCCTTCACTGCCTTCCTATTGCCCATACGCTACAGTTCAAAATCAAAACCCTAAATATGACATACAAAGCCTTCCCCAACCTGTCTCTTCCATTCATCTGTAAAATGGTCTCCTAATGTCCGACTGGGTCATGACTTTTTCTACACAAACAGTGTGCCGTCAGCAAGATGTAATGTTCCTGCCCACAAGCACTTGTCCACGTGTCTGTGGTTCGCTGCACTTTCCCTGTAGAACCTCAAAGAAATAGATAGCCCCAAAACATATATTGTCGGTGAGACAAGATGAGGCACAAACGCAGGCAGAAAATAGAGTGAGCAAATGATGGGGCCCAAGCTGTCTAGCTAGGACGGGACAGAAAAGATAATGTCTGCAATCACGCAAAAAACCTAAAAAATCCAACATGACTGATATACAAAAACACTGAGGCTACACGACCTCTCCCCCACTAGATCAGCATTCTGGTGTGAACTGGAAGCAAAGCAAAAGATACTAATATAACAGGGAACAGCAATACTGAACAGAATGACATAAGCTGTGACATATGAGCGGGGTCCAGCACAAATCCCAGCAGGGAATAATGCTGAACCCACACAGCAAGGCAGAAAGCAGAGAAAGACAAAAACTATATCAAATGCAAAAGATTCCAGGAAACAAATAACTTATCTGAATGATGCCAGACCAAGGAGGGGAAAAAGCAGACTTCACAATGCACAGGAAGATAAACCAAATCACCAGAAGAACTGAAGGAAGCTTGCTCACTTAAATCCTCCCAGTCTGAAACCCCTGACTTTCAATCATCATCTTCAGGTGATAGACTTCTGTCAACATGACCAGCTCCACTACCCGCATCAACGACCAGAGGGAGCCCCGACTCATAAGTCAGATCAAGAGAGTTCACAACATGGTGCACTCCTCTTTAAACTTAGTTTTTCACGAGCATCAATCCATTTGTTTTTTCGCCTTCACTGATCTGCTTTGCATAATTCAACATCTCATGAACATTTTGCACTTTTCCCTTTATACAGACACGTGGATGTTTAGCAACATATTTTGGACAGGCATTTCTTAGGACGAGTCTCACACGTGCATCTGGTACACTGATCTTATGACTGGAGTGAAACCGATTATGGTAATTGATGTTGGCTAAATGACAAATTATTGTTGGCTGTATCCTGGATCTCATACCTCCCATATCCACTGCTGTTGTTAATCATGTACTTTCCCATTCCTGTCATCACCATGACTCTTTTCCAGATCACTTCATGCAAAGATTTGTCCGCCATATTCTTACTTAACACCTGCACCTTCCCACCAGCAACTGTGCATGAAGCCAAGTTACAGTTTTGCAAGGTGTTTATGATGCCCCCCCACAAAAAAGGCCACATTATGTTGATTTCTACCCCAGGGGGAAATGTTTGACAGCCCATACACTTAGTGTTTGGGCATTCCAAATCTAGGAGACAGCTCCTTTAAATTGGGCATAGTTTCTAATCAGGCCTTCCTCCTTGTCTCATCATCCACCGCTATTAGATCACCAGCATTAAGGTGTTCTGTGCTGCTACAGCCAGTGTCGAAATCCTAACATGGGTGGGGTTTTTGCTGGGTGTTAAATACTTGTTATGGAAAAGGTTGAGTTTACCCCATGGAGAAAATATTTGACAGCCAACACACTTAGTGTATGGGCATTCCAAGTCTAGGAGACCCACTCCTTTAAATTGGGCATAGTTTTTAATCAGGCCTTCCTCCACGTCTCATCATCCACCGCCACTAGATCACCAGCGCTAATGTGTTACATGTGCTACAGCCAGTGTCAAATTCTGAACAAGGGTGGGTGTTTTTGCTGGGAGTAAAAGAATTGTTATGGAAAAGGTTGAAGTGTACCCCACAGGGCAAAATGTTTGACAGCCAACACACTTAGTGTATGGTTATTCTAAGTCTAGGAGACCTGCTCATTTTAATTGGGCATAGTTTTTATTCAGGCTTTCCTCCATGTCTCATCATACGCCGCCACTAGATCACCAGCGTTAACATGTTCCATGCTGCTACAGCCATTGTTGAAATCCTTACAAGGTTGGGGGGTTTTACTGGGGGCTGAATACTTGTTATGCAAAAGGTTGAGGTGTACCCCACAGGAGAAAATGTTTGACAGTCTACACACTTAATGTATGGGCATTCCAAGTCTTTGAGACCCGCTCCTAGACATTGGGCCTATTTTTTTAATCAGGCCTTCCTCCAAGTCTCACCATCCACTGCCACTAGATCAAAAGGGTTTACGTTTTCTGTGCTGCTACAGCCAGTGTCGGATTCCGAACAAGGGTGTGTGGTTTTGCTGGTCTTAAGATACTTGTTATTGAAAAGGTTGAGGTTTACCCCACAGGGGAAATATTTGCCAGACCATACACTTAGTGTATGGGCATTACAAGTATAGGAGACCAGCTCCTTTTTAGTGGGACATTTTTGGTTAAGAGGCCTTTCTCCATGTTTCTTCCAAGTGTGATTGGTGTTATTGCGGTGCATATGACTTGGTAGCAGGGCAGGCCTTGCAGTCAATGCATAAGAAAACAGAATGGGAGTACAAAATGAATAATGCAAAGTCAATTTTACTGTGCCCATCCAGTACCTGGGTTCAAAGACATATTGGGGTGAATATGACTTGGCAGCAGGGCAGGCCTTGCAGTCAATACATAAGAAAAGAGTTTGGGAATACGAAATGAATAAAGTGAATTGAATTTTCTGGTGACCATCCAGTACGTGGCTTGAAATGCTTATTTGGGTGCATGTAACTTTGGGGCAAGCCAGGCCTTGCATTCAATGCAACATTTTTTTGGGAACCCCTCCTGGACCTCTTGGGAAAGGGGTATTGGAGTGCATCGTAATTCTTGGCAGAACATCCACTCACTGCAAATGCAATAACAGTTTAGGAGACCCACTGTTTAATAATGGTCCTTTAAGAAGATCTATGCCTCCTGATGCCCAGGTAAAAATAGGCTCTGTGATTTTAAGACTCTCTCCTTCATAGATGAAACAGATGGGTCTGCTTATGTGTCAAACACCACATGGCCAGCTAGAGTTGTTAAATGTTACAATGACATTTCCCAGAGAATGGATTTGTATTGGTTGAAAGCAGTATTAAAGTTGAAAAACATTTCAAAAACTCTGCGTCTGAACATAGCCCAAGTGGTGGAGGAACATTTTGGTCTGGGGTTATTTATTTTGCATTATATACAAGTCATTAACCTGGAAACTATGTACCTTAACATATTTCCTAGCAAAATCTGTTTTGGTATGTTTTTTGGTGCACCCGTAAAAATGGCATGAAACTCTGACAACATTGGTTAAAGCTGTGAACTAGGAGTCAGAAATGCTTCCAGGGGCGATCCCCATAATGTCCCAGTGTCGTTTGAACAGTGTTTCCATCATTTTTGGATGCTTTTAGACTTTAAAAGGACCCCCGGGGGGATCGCGGTAAAAAGGCTTGGGTCTCCCATAGACTTACATTGGGCTCGTTGTTCTGTTCGAGTACTCGAGTATTCCAATTTGCTCGACCCGAGCAACGAGCACCCGAGCATTTTAGTGCTCGCTCATCACTAGTGATGTGTATATGGGCACTGGACTACAGAATGGAGGATATGTCTGATTGGTATATGGGCACGTGACTATGGGATGGAGGATGTGTATGATGGGAATATGGGCATGGGACTATAGGATGGAGGATATGTATGATGGGTATATGGGCACTGGACTATAGGATGGAGGATATGTATGATGAGTATATGGGCACTGGACTATGGGATGGAGGATAATCATTATAATTGGTTACAAATAACCACAGTTAGTTACTATGCCTGGGCAACTCCGGGCTCTTCAGCTAGTCAAGAATAAAGAGGATCACAGGTCTTTTTTTAAAATTTATTTATTTTTAAACATGGTTCTTTGGCCATTCGCAGACATGCCACTTCTTGATGTGGCTGTGATGGGGCTGGAAGCACCCACACAAGAAAAGCTTGTTGATTGGCTGTGCTGTGGCTTTTCAATAAGTTTTGTTCAGGCCCTAACCAGAACAATAACACAGATTTCCGGGAGAAATCTGTGTTTGTGGTCTGTGCTCGAAAACTAGATGTTCGTTACAGACGCTGAACTTTACAGTTCGGGACTGCCTTTCTCTATTAGAGACCTGCAAATACTGGGAGTCGTTGAAGCCCAAAATTTTTTATAATTATTTATTGGCCTTTGTAGTCATTAATATATAAGGTCACAAACCTGCACAGGGTCCTACTGGAAAAATTCTTGTTGCATATTCAACTGCTGATGGCATAGTTGTACTTAATAACAAATTTTGCACCCTCTTTCAAAGTCCTCAGTAAGTAATACATGATGTATCACCTACTAATTGTGCGTTTCAAGGTAATAAAAGCTATATTTTCTCTGCTGTATATAAATATTCCTTACTTCACTGCCTGATGCTCTCCTGGCAATGAGCAAAACCTTGTTCCAGACTAAATTTTTTTTTATAAAATTTAGCAAAATCTAATTAAGGATGTGTTCCATGCTGCAAGCATATGCTGCATGGCCTAACTGCATGGAAGCAACAATTTTTTATGGTATTATCACTCACTAGGCTGCCCATTTGTATTTGACAAGGAGTAATTGAATGGGACATTTAATGCCACGTTCTGCCTTGTTGCAGGTGTGGACAGGAAGATGTCAATTTGGAAGGAAGAATGTGTAAGAAGTGAATAAGTGTCAGCTAGTTTGGAGGTGTCACTTTTGCACACCTTCCTGGCTTTTAGTAGTTCATCACCAACTTGCAAAACATTGATTCACTGGGCCATAAAAGACATGTAAAGTCCCTGGTCAGAAATGCTGCTGTTGACATTGCAGTGCACCTCGCAACACAATATCGCAACATAAATTCCAAACAGGAGACAAGGATATCTACCTAGTAGATCACAGACTGAATATAATAGATCACAGACTGAATATGAGTCAACAGTGTGATGCAGCAGCAAAAAAGGCAAATGCAATTCTAGGATGTATTAACAGAAGCATACAGTCTAGATCACGTGAAGTCATTATTTCCCTCTACTCCTCTTTGGTCAGACCTCATCTGGAATATTGTGTCCAGTTTTGGGCACCACATTTTAAAAAAGACATCAACAAACTGGAGCAAGTTCAGAAAAGAGCGACCAGAATGGTGACCGGTCTGCAAACCCTGTCTTATGAGGAAAGGTTGCAGGATTTGGGAATGTTTAGTTTGCAAAAGAGAAGACTGAGAGGAGACTTAATAGCTGTCTACAAATATCTAAAGGGCTGTCACATTGTAGAAGGATCAACTTTATTCTCATTTGCACAAGGAAAGACTAGAAGCAATGGGATGAAACTGAATGGGAGGAGACACAGATTAGATATTAGAAAAAACTTTTTGACAGTTAGAGTGATCAATGAGTGGAACAGGCTGCCACGAGAAGTGGTGAGTTCTCCTTCAATGGAAGTCTTCAAACAGAGGCTGGACAGACATCTGACTGGGATGATTTAGCGAATCCTGCATTGAGCAGGGGGTTGGACCAGATGGCCCAGGAGGTCCCTTCCAACTCTACGATTCTATGATTCTATGATTCTATGATTCTAGTAACAGTATAATATAGAGATGGCTCTGTACTATAAATAATGTCAGATAACGATCTTTCATGCTGATCACACACTGTTCTTTTGCAAAAGACAGTACAATCCAGGTGAATTGTAAAGGACAGAAATAATATGTGTCATTGACAGAATTGAATATCCACTTTGTTATATAATATAAAAACACAAACAAAAAAATAAGGCCTACATACTTTTAGTTTTAAATTAGTGTACAGGTGCACAAATAAGATATGTGGCTCATTTACAAATATACACATACGCTATGCGTCAGTACACTACAACTAATAATTATATGAGCTCCGCTATTGCTGTAAATATTATTACCATAAGGTACGTATTTAGCATTTTTGGATCAAAGAGCACAGAAGTCACTCAACCACTTCAAGCTATACCTATACATAAATATGGGTGATCCCTATCACTATTGTCCCACTTCTCCATGTGCCAAACTAGGCCTTATCTGAATGGGGAAGCGCAGGAAAACAAATCATAGTTTGAAATTAAAACCTTGTTTGTAAGGATGTGTAAATAAGGGTGTTAAGCCTCCCAAATGGATACTACAAATAAAATAGGGCCCACAAACCTATATTATTAAATTAATATAAAATTGCAAAAATTATGTGGCCTCTATATAAACATGTACATACACTATGCATCTGCACACTGCAATTAATGAGTGCGTGAGCTCCACTATTCCTTGAAATGTTAAAAATGTAAGGTACATAGAGTATTATATTAAGATGTTATAGTGGAAGAGGAGGTGGACTGTGCAACACACAGACAACTGACAATGTCGCTTTCAGAGGTAACATTAGTACAAGTAATGTATCTTACATTCCATTACTACAAGTAATGGACCTTACTTTCCATTACACCCTCCAATTCCTCACTACTGATATGATTGCTGGATGCAAAGGAGGGGAATTGGGGTCTGTGTTTCATGTTACTACTGCCTGAATAGCTAGATCCAGTTGGGCAGTGGTACTGCTGCAGCTTCTACCTCCCACATTTTTTCCAATGTTGTTTTTTTCTACTCTTAAGGGGGCTTCACACATAGCGATATCGATTTTGTGACGCAGCAGCGATATTGCTAGTGATATCGCTATATGTGACACTTACCTCCGACCGGCCTGGGCCGTTTCTCGTGGGCGGCTTCCTGCTGTGCTTCCTGTTGGCGCAGATGAGCGACGTGTGGACGCAGGCAGGAGGACATCTTCATCACTGCGCCTGACAGGTAAGTAACGACCACCGACCGCTGCTACATCGTTGGTGAGATCTGCCTGTTTGGCAGCTCACTAGCAACCATTTAGCGATGCACTAGCGATCCTGACCAGGTCGTATCGTTGTCGGGATCGCTGGTGCATCGCTAAATGTAACGGGACCCTTAGTCTGCCACATCTATTGCAGTGCCCCTTTTCTGCTTTAGATTTTGAACACAATTCTAAAGTTTCTAAAATTGGTAAACCATGCATAAACAACCTTGGAAAATGAAATCAACTGGAAATGCAAGGTAGGATACAAGTGATGGCCAAAAAGGCTTATAGAACAGCAGCCCATACATAGTGTCAGAATAACATGTACATGCCTCTTATATGTAAACTTAAACAAATGTGCTAAGTAATACATTTAAGTCAGACAGCAGAAAAAAGGGGTTTGGTACCATGTTAGCATGAAAAAATAATACTCTCTGTGGGAAAAAAACAAGATAATCTTGTAGTTATGTTACCTTTTAATGGCTAACAAAAATCAGGTTGCACAGTACTGGCTAATAGCAGTTAAACAGAAAATAACAGGGAAATATGGATTTTATCCCAAAGAAACTCTTAAGTGCCTAAAGCTTCAATTATCCACAAATAGAAATTAGGGTAAAAAAGGTTTGTAAATAATGTCCAGATTTGACATCCCTTACCTTTCATTTTGGTTCAACACATTTTGAGATAGTCATGATTTTGCAATACTCTGTCAGGTGTTGAGTATATTATAAATGTTTGTGCGTGGAAACTCAGTGTTAGTTATGTGAATTTACAAGCAGAACCAAGGTATGTGAGGACTCAATAAAATAAGTAAAAGAGTAATTAATTATTTACAAGGGTATCTTTAATCTCATTCTTCTCCTGTCCAGAAGTTTTTTTGGCTGATCTGATCAACCATCCATCAACTTAAATTTTGTAAAAGCTCTGAGCAGTTAGACAATTTTAGTATTGTTATGTTTATGTAATCTTTAGGCTTCTGTTTAACACGTACCAGGATGTCTGAGTTAATTGAATCCCTCTAAAGCCCCCGTCACACATAGGGATCTCAGCAAGATCGCTGCTGAGTCACAAGTTTTGTGACGCAACAGCGATCTCACCAGCGAGATCGCTGTGTGTGACACTGACCAGCAACTGGCCCCCCTGCCGGTTATTGCTGATCGTCCTGGAATGGCCAGGACATTTTTTCGCTGGTCTCCCTCTGGCCAGCACGCATCGCTGCGTGTGACAGGCAGAAGACCAGCGATCAGCGCGCTGGTGACTAAGGTAAACGCAGGGTTTCAAAGCAGCACGCGGTGCTTAGAAACCCGATGTGTACCTTAGTTACCAGCGCTCTGATGCAGGGAGCTGGTAACCAAGGTACACATCGGGTTTCTAAGTGACGCACGCTGCTTAGAAACCCGATTTGTACCTTAGTTACCAGCTCCCTGCATCAACGCACTGGTAACTAATGTACACAGAGACGCGCCCGCTCGGCGTCGCTGGTGCTGATCACTCGTGAAGTTGTCTGTTTGGCAGCTCATCAGCGATCATGTAGCGACTCACCAGCAATCCTGACACGTTGATATCGTTGTCGGGATTGCTGGTGAGTCGCTATGTGTGACGGGCCCCTAAGAGATGCAATCTGTCACAATAGGGATCTAATGTTAAAAAGAGCACACGATTAATGTAATGTTTTGTTACTAGTTATCATAATAGTTATGATAATCTGCTGCACTATTTGAAACAACAGTATACAATAAAAAGGTGCACATGCTAACCACATGATGTTTTAAGGTTTATCACCTGCAGTTTTTACAATTTTACCGCTGCGCATGACCGGATGCAAAAATGGGCCCCCTAAGCCTGCAAAAACCTGTAGCTAGTCCTTCCTTTGCCTCTCTCTGTACATTTGCCAGAAATTAAAGAGTGAAGAGCGTGTAAGCAGATGTAATCAGTAGATTTTTGTATGTGCTGCAACAGATGGACTGTACAGAGCCAAAATAGGATACTTGTAAAGAATTTCAAAGATGGCACTAAGAGATAACAAGACAAATTGAACAGCATATGTCATTGTATGAATCGATTGTTTCATAAAGATTACAATTGACTTTTGTAAATTATAATGCCATTTTTATTTTTTTATTTTTTCAATTTTTCTCCTCATTTCTTAATTGAAAAAGTTTTATTATTTAGTGAGTTATCCTGTTTATTTTTATGAAGAAAAAGTATAATAAATTACACTTTTTTGCATATTTAAATGTGATTTCTTTTGTACAAAAGTTAATTTACTAAAACCACATTTGGGTAAATATTTTTAGCCTTCTGTTGGATAAATTTCTCCAAAAGCAAACCTGCAGGTTATGCGTTATTACATATTCTTATGTAATAACTAATTAGGAAAAACATATACAACTTTTGAAAGAAAAGCTATAAGTATTTAACAAAATGTCATTGACATTTATATGACCGCAGCAATTAAAGAAACCTTTGCTAAAGTAAAGACAGTAAAGATAATGTAACACAATTATATTCAAAGTGAAAAAAATCCATTCCAACTTCAACTTGATTAATTTTTCTTCCAAAATTTAACACATTGCTTTGATTATACTGTTGCTACAATCTGTTCTTCTGAGATGATTGTTCTAACAGTTTGTCCTGGAAACAGAGAAATTCATTATTCCTAATGCATATACAAATGAATAACCAGATGCCTGCCTTTGTTCCCTGCCCCATCATTTAGCAATTGTACACTTTAGTAATTGGTCATTGTGCCACCTAAGTCAATGACAAATCCAGCATCTCTAGATGACAGTGTTGAAACTGGGACAGGTAAGAAGATTTCACTTGGCTGGGGGCATGCTTATATTTAGGTGACTTACTTCAGGATTTTTTTTATTTTGCATTGTTTAAACAGAAATATTATTTATAGAGACATTGTGTAATGTATTTTAATGAGGAATTGTGCATCATATTTTTAATTTCAGGAGGTTTTACATATGGTATAATTCATTTCAGGAGAAAAGGTGGAATATGCGGCTATTTTTTAGGTGAAATTTGTTTTTATTGAATGCAATTGGTGTACACTGAATGTGATGAATATGTTAAAATGTGCCAAAACTACATTTGAGCATATTTCCGGAACTTTGATTTTTATATATTTGTTTAATTCAACTGGGCAGATTTTATTTGCATAAAATGATTTAAGTGCAAATTGAATTTGCTAGGAAGAGGTTAAAAAAAACAACAAATAATTATGCCCATCTCATATGGCCCCTCACATAACCTCTTCAACTATACATTTTCCAGTCCAGTCCTTGAGTCGATTCTCTTCAGACTTCTTCTCAGTCCTCGGGATGGGAGTTGCAGGGGTAAGACAAGTGAGAGGAAGGTGGGGAAAAAGTGAGAATAATAGATTATTGATTTTTTAAGTTCCTTCCTACATCTCAGAATCCAGAAGAATGAAAGCCTTCTGCATTGGGGTAAAACCTCTTCTGGGGAAGCTCAAAGCAAAATTGATGAATTTAGAAGTGATTTAATTATCTTAAGCCATAACAATAAATTTGCTATTCAATTCACTTTCTCTATTTGTATATGAACCAGTGTGTGGCACTCAGAAGACAAACCTTGTGGCATTATTATATGTTGATAGTAATGATTCTAAAGGGCCTCTCACACTAAGCGATATCGCTAGCAATATCGCTATAACGTCACTGATTTTTGTGACGTTATAGCGATATTGCTAGCAATATCACTATGTGTGATACTTACCTCTGACCGGCTCCCCCGCTGATCGCGAGAGAACGTCTTGGGCCGCTTCTCGTCGTCAGCTTCCTGCTGGGGCTTCCTGCTGTAGAGACGAGCGATGCGTGGACGCGGGTGGGAGGACGTCAGGATCGCCTCGTCTGACAGGTAAGTAGCGACCCCCGACCCCTGCGATGTCGCTGGTGAGATCTGCCTGTGTGGCAGCTCGCTAGCGACCACTTAGCGATGTACCAGCGATCCTGACCGCGTCATATCGCTGGTCAGGATTGCTGGTACATCGCTAAGTGTGACAGTACCGTAAGGGATATAGTGTGTAGAATTAGTGAACTCAAGGAGTACAGTGTGTGTCAGTTTTATATTAAAGGGTGAAGTATGTAACTCAGCTTAAGGATCTGCTGCAAAAATGAATGTACAAAAATAAGAAGGCAATAAATTCTGTAGAAGTGATAAGTAGTTTTAATAATGATGTGGTGGTCTGGTCCTACTTAAGAATAAAAAGAAAGAGAACAACTTCAACCAAAGAATACTTGAAGAACAATTTAATTGTTTGTTGGTGTCATATGTGTAATTCATACGAAACAGGATTTTCTTTACTGTGGTTCAGATGATATTGGGATCTCTCGTCTGACTGAGATCTATAAAATGGCACAAAATTAGACCAAAAGGGTTAAAAGCTATTGTGGCTTGTAGAGTTGAGCGAAACGGGTCGAAAAATTTCAAAAGTCGCCGACTTTTGGTAAAGTCGGGTTTCATGAAACAAAACCCGACCCTAGGGTGAGGTCGGCCACGAGCTCGGCGACTTTAGCGCCAAAGTCGCGTTTCAAAAGTTTGTTTTCCACCCTTTTTCAGCCAATCAGGATCCACGGACACTGTGGGCAACGTGATGACATAGGCAGGGGTCACCACCATCTTTGAGAAGGGCATGCAAGTGATTGGCTTGCTTTGGGGGGCATCACAGGGGGTATAAAAGGGCTTGCATGCCGACCGCCATGTTACTCATGCTGATCTCAGAATAGGGAGAGCTGCTGCTGCTGTTTCTGTAGGGAGAGCGTTAGGCAGGGAAGAAGACACCAAAAACTGCTTCTGCTGCTAGCGATTTTGCCTGCACAACACACCAGTCACTGTGTGTGCAGTGCAAGTGGAGGCTATATTTTGCTGGATCAGCTGTGTTGGTTGTTAGGCTGCCTTATAAGGCTTCCTGATAGCTGCATTGCTGTTTTCCCACTGCTCTGCAAACTGCTTTTTTAAAAGCAATCCAAATTTTTTTTTTGTCCTGGTGAGGTACTGAGCGTGCATTTTTTCACACCATAACAGCTGTTATCACGGCCACAGTGAAGCTATCTGTGTGTGACTCTGTAAGAATAAGTCGAGGACATGTTCCGTTCTTACAGACCTACACTCTAGGGAGATTCCTATTCTGCTCAATTCAATATACACCTTGTAGTTTGTCATACACCAGCCAATTTCTGCCTGTGACATAGCGGTGTGATATTCACTTGGCCTCACACAATCCAACAGTGTCCACAAGTGTGTTCAGAAATTCTACATCTCCCCTGTCCTATAGTGACATTTTTCACACCTGTGACACTGAGACTGTGACATAGCGGTGTGATATTCACTGGGCCTCACACAATCCAACAGTGTCCACAAGTGGGTTCAGAAATTCTACATCTCCCCTGTCCTATAGTGACATTTTTCACACCTTCGACATTGAGCCTGTGACATAGCGGTGTGATATTCACTTGGCCTCACACAATCCAACAGTGTCCACAAGTGTGTTCAGAAATTCTACATCTCCCCTGTCCCATAGTGACATTTTTCACACCTGCGACATTGAGACTGTGACATAGCGGTGTGATATTCACTGGGCCTCACACAATCCAACAGTGTCCACAAGTGTGTTCAGAAATTCTACATCTCCCCTGTCCTATAGTGACATTTTTCACACCTGCGACATTGAGCCTGTGACATAGCGGTGTGATATTCACTGGGCCTCACACAATCCAACAGTGTCCACAAGTGTGTTCAGAAATTCTACATCTCCCCTGTCCTATGGTGACATTTTTCACACCTGCGACATTGAGACTGTGCCATAGCGGTGTGATATTCACTGGGCCTCACGCAATCCAACAGTGTCCACAAGTGTGTTCAGAAATTCTACATCTCCCCTGTCCTATAGTGACATTTTTCACACCTGCGACATTGAGCCTGTGACATAGCAGTGTGATATTCACTGGGCCTCACGCAATGCAACAGTGTCCACAAGTGTGTTCAGAAATTCTACATCTCCCCTGTCCCATAGTGACATTTTTCACACCTGCGACATTGAGCCTGTGACATAGCGGTGTGATATTCACTGGGCCTCACACAATCCCACAGTGTCCACAAGTGTGTTCAGAAATTCTACATCTCCCCTGTCCTATAGTGACATTTTTCACACCTGCGACATTGAGCCTGTGACATAGTGGTGTGATATTCACTGGGCCTCACACAATCCAACAGTGTCCACAAGTGTGTTCAGAAATTCTACATCTCCCCTGTCCTATATACACCTTGTACCTTGTTTTACATTACTATATAGTTTGTGGGATTTTGTGTACATTTTTACCAAAAATGAGGAAGGCTGGTGGAAGAGGCCGTGGAATTGAGCGGGGGTTGCCAGCTGGTAATGATGGTGTTGGTGGTGGATCTGATGGTAGTTTGGTGGATCTGATGGTAGATGTAGCAAAATTGGACCGAATGCAGGAGGTGTTGAGCCTGCGTCATCGTCTGGCTACACAAGGCCTCGAAGGCTTAGTTTTCTAGGAGTTGGAAAACCGCTTTTAATGCCAGAGCTTCAGGAAAAAGTTTTGGCTTACATTGCTGACTCATCCTCCAGCTTTATCGCCTCCTCTTCTGAAGTTGTATAAAATAAAAGCACTGAGTCGTCATTGGAGGCTCATGTTCATGAACCACACCTTTCCTTGTGTCCTTCACCCCAACCAAGATTGAAGGATGATGCAGGCCATACAACTGATTACTCCATGGAGCTGTTTTCACATACCATGCCTGGGTTATCAAGTGAAATGGTGAATTACCCAGGCCAAGATGAATCTGACATTGAGTGCACTGATGCACAGCCACTGATAGATGATTCTGCTGGTACATTCACTCAGAGCATTACATTGTCCTCGCAGTGTAATGACCCAGATTCTGACCCTGATGAGACTCAGGTGCCCCTTCCCGCATAATATACCACAATACACGGTGACACAGAGGTGCACATGACATTGAAGAGGAGGTGATGGATGACCCAGTTGTTGACCCAGATTGGCATCCATTGGGGGAAGAGGGTGCTGCTTCCAATAGCTCAGATGAGGAGGAGGAGCATCCACAGCAGACATCGACATCGCAACAGTTGTTATCTGGCAGGCCCGGAGCACTCCAAAGACAGGTTCCAAAAATGAAAAGAGTTGCTGGACAGCTTGTCCAGACGGTCAAAATAGCACAGCGTGCTAGGCGGCAAAATGTCTTCCAAAGTAGGAAGAGTGCAGTGTGGCACTTTTTTGAACAAAATCCTCATGATCAGGCCAAGGTTATCTGTAAGAAGTGTGCAAAGAACTTTAGCCGAGGGAAAAATCTGAAAAATTTGAATACCAGTTGCATGCTTAGACATTTAACCAGCATGCACTTGTCAGCGTGGACACAACACCAAACCTCAAGTACCACATGTGCAACTGATCACAAAGAAGGTAGTCAGCAACGCTACATTGTTTCACCCACTGTAAGCCCACCGGTTAGCACAGCAGCAAATGTTGAGGTGTCGTTGCAAGGCCAAAGCAGTCAGGGAATCCCGCTGTTATATCAACGAAAGACTTAATCTAGTCCATCAGAAACAACACCAACTCCATCACCATCATCACCCCTCTCTCAGTCCACCCTGTCCACCGCTAGTTCCACCATATGCAGCTCTCAGGTCCAGCTCACCCTCCCCGAGACTATGAGTAGGTCAAGAAAGTACTCAGTCTCTCATCCGCGTACACTTGGTTTGAAAGCCCACATTGCCAAACTAATCTCGTTAGAGATGATGCTCTATCGGTTGGTGGAAAGCGCAGCTTTCCGCGAACTCATGGCCTATGCAGTACCACGCTATGACCTACCCAGTCGCCACTTCTTCTCTCGCAAAGCCATCCCAGCCCTCCACCATCATGTGAAAGACAGCATTGTCCATGCACTCAAGCAGTCAGTGAGTGGAAAGGTGCACCTCACAACAGATGCATGGTCTAGTCGGCATGGCCAGGGCCGTTACGTGTCCATCACTGCGCACTGGGTTAATGTGGTGGATGCAGGGTCCACAGGGGACAGCGGTGGTGGGACAGTGCTGCCTAGCCCACGATATAGGAAACAGTTGGCTGTAGGCGTTCGACCCTCCTCCTCCTCCAGAAGCGAAAGCTCGTCCACAGAGCGCAGTCGTACAAGCACTCCATCTGCAGCTGCCACTGTTGCACACGAGGTGTCCCCCTATCGAGCAGCTAGTGGAAAGCGTCAGCAGGCTGTGTTGCAGATGATGTGATAGGGCGACAGACACACCGCGGAGGTGATGGCCGAGTACTTTCAGCGACAAACTGAGTCATGGCTGGGCAGTATACATCTTGAGGCAGGCAAGGTAGTTAGTGATAACGGCCGTAATTTTGTGGCAGCTATAGCCCTTTCAAAACTCAGCCACATACCTTGCTTGGCTCACACCTTGAACCTGGTGGTGCAGTGCTTCCTCAACAATTATACGGAGTTAACAGCCCTGCTCCAGAAGGTGCGAAGACTGTGCGCGCACATTCGCCGATCACCTGTATACTCTATTCGTATGCAGAAGCTGCAGCGATTGCTCCACCTTCCCAACCACCGCCTCATTATTGACATTGCAACAAGGTGGAACTCCACCCTGCACATGGTTGAGCGGCTGTGCAAACAGAGGCAGGCAATAATGCATTTGTGGGAGGATACACGGCCAGGCACTTTGAGAGCAGACATGGAGTTGACAGGTGTGCAGTGGTCGAAGCTGAAAGACCTCTGTAAAGTCCTTCAGTGTTTTGAGGAATGCACACGGCTGGTAAGCGCAGACGACGCCATCCTAAGCATGAGCGTCCCACTTATGCGTCTGCTCATGCAAACTTTGACGCACATTAAGGAGCAGGCGTCTGCAGCCAATGTTGATGAGGAGGAAGAGGAGGAAGGAATCCTTGATGACATTCAGCCATTGTCTGCTCAGGGACCTCTCCTGGACGAGGTGGAGGAAGAAGAGGAGGGGGATGATGATGATGGGGATGATTACTTAGGGTAGGAGGATGCATCTCGTGGGGCAAGTGAAAATGTTGGTGTGGCAAGGTGTGGTACAGGGTTTGTGCGTGACTGGAGGGATGTGGATTTGCCAGAAAGTGCTCCTCCACCAAGCACTCGCAGTGCATCATTGACACTGGGAACATTGGCCCACATGTCAGATTATGCCTTGCAGATCTAAAAAGGACCCCCGCATTGCCAAAATGATGAACGATGACGACTACTGGTTGGCCAGCATCCTGGATCCACGCTATAAAGGCAAATTACCAAACATCATGCCACACGAGAACCTTGACCTAATATTGGCTAATACACAAGCAACTCTGGTAAACCGGTTGGTTGAGGCATTCCCAGCACACAGCAGCGGTGATGGTTCTCACACGAGCCGTACGGGCCGGGGGCAGCTTGGCAGAGGTGTTCGTGGTGCACACAGCAGAAGTGGCGTTGGAGACAGGGGTTTCATGACAATGTTGTGGACTGATTTTTCAAGTACCGCTCACACAACTGGTAATACTGCATCGATGGAAAGTGACAGGAGACAGCACTTGTCAACTATGGTTACAAACTACTTTTCCTCCCATATCGATGTTCTCCCACACAGGTCATTCCCCTTTGACTATTGGGCCGCTAAACTGGACACCTGGCCTGAATTGGCACAATATGCCTTACAGGAGCTCGCTTGCCCAGCTGCAAGTGTGCTATCGGAAAGAGTCTTCAGTGCAGCTGGATCAATCCTGACAGAAAAAAGGACACATCTGTCAACCCAAAATGTGGATGATCTAACCTTCATTAAAATGAACCATGCATGGGTTTCCAAGAATTTTGTCCCACCTTCCCTTGATGACGCATAGGTTGCCAGAAAAATGACTTGCTTTGGTCCTCCTCCTATTCCGCGAACTTGACCTATTTCGCCTTTTGCAGCAGCTGAATGTCCCACATCAACATATGCCACTTTGTAAACCGCCCTAACTGTTCTGCCCCCCCCATGGCCGGGGTCACCACCTAGCGCACGAAACCGTGCAAGTGTCATTGCCCTGGACAGGTGGGTAGGCCGACTCTTGGGAGCGGGCACTGGCACCTGGTCCCTCATAGTGCAATCAAGTGTCTCTGACGGTGGTGGTGCACACCCGCCGTCAGACACACCGCCGTACTATGAGGGGCCCAGGGCCAGTACCGACACCCACGAGTGTTCCCCCTTGCTTGGGCAGGGCCCCAGCATTTGCAATGTTTACCTCTCCCTGCTCCTCTGCTGTGTAGTCTGGGCTGTCAAATCCTTCACTGGGACTGCCACTACAAATTGATTGAACTGAAAGATGATGGTTAAGATGTAGCTATGCCCTGTCCTGCTGGCCGGGCTCTAGCTCCAGATGATCAATGGCTTCCATTTCTTATGGACGTCGACTCACAATGACATGCAGTGGTGGTTTATCATCAGCTTTCACAGTTTTCCTACTCACAAACGTGTGACATTCCAGCGCACATTTTAAAATGTGCCCTCTCATGCCAATCAAATAGAATCGCCTAAGGCCTGTGGTTTCTGTCTTTTGCACTCCAAAGTTACGTGACAGATCATGATAGCCAGTGAGCACCATGTTTACATCGCTCCCTGTGATAAAAATTTGATTGAGATGAGTAACAGTGATGGAATCAACGGAAGTGCGATACAGCAAGACTTTATTCACAAAAAAATGCTTTCACTGTCTCAACACACAAATTAATTGAGGGTCAGCATCGCCTATGAGAATTGTGACGGAAGTTTTTCCCGTGAATAGTAATTCCTAGATTTCTGCAATCACTAGCCTTTATGTCAGTAATTGTATGCATCTCATTTCCTATTGCGGAGAGGCTGGACTGTATTACTGAGACAGAAATATATATGAAGATTTAAAAATAACACCAAAAGTATATAGTTGTGTACACCTCAAATGCATTTCCTTTTTTCCACTTTTTAGATTGCTGTGTAATCCATACTGAGAACACGGAGATTTTACATGTTTAAATTATGCTATATATACCTGCTATCCAGTGATAAAGTACCCTTTCTCAACTTTGTACAATATGGTCAAATCCATACTGGGCCTGAGAACATCTGAGTCTGCCTCCTGATCTATAGACATATATTTTTAATGTTTAAACTAGGCTACATATATACGTGTTATCTGGTGAAACTGTACCCTTTATCAACTTTCTACAATGTTGTTGAATCCATACTGGGCCTGAGAACGGCTGCCAAGCTGTTAAGCAAGCTACAGCACCTGTGGTTTGGACACGTAATTTTTTCAGGAATGACGGTTAGGCCTAACTCCGGAATTGCGGTTGACCTGAACTTACTGGGAAATCATCGTTCGCGGGGAATAATCTGAATCCCAGATCCCCATCACTAACGGAGTTCAGCAGGTTATCTGCACCTGTAAGCGACAAAAGCTGGTCCTTTCAGTGTAGCGTGCATGCAGCCCTGGACATGTACGGGAATGCTAGACCTGTTATTGCTCGATCTCACGTGCCAGAGCCTCGCTTATCCCTCTAGTAAGCTTGACGCGTACTGCGGGGGCATGCCGGAGTCTCGGTTGTTAACGGAATAAAGCTGAGAAATCGCTAGCACAACTACAAACACACATACCACACCACACACAGAATCGACAAAGCTTTCAAAGTGTGCATCTTTTCTTTAGGTGGCATGGTTGTGGTTTCCCGGGTGGAGTCCAATTAAGCCACAGGCTCCACTCCTGGTGGTGCCCTTTTGGACATTCCTTTAAGGTTCAGCTTTGCAATCATACTGCCCCCGGAAACCAAAAACTTTGCCTTCATGGACGCTGTTTGGAGGTTCGTGGGAATAACGCCGCCCGATCAGCAGTTGGCATATGGGTCGCCCTCCCAGGGCTGTGGGGTACTCGGTACTGGGCCGGTGTCAGTGGGATCTGTCACAGCAGCTGTGACTCGGACGGTGGCCCTGGGCGCCCATGTAAATGGCGTGGTATAATGGTAAAGAGTTTATATAGATAGTTTGACGCCACCTATGGTGTTCGGCAACATAGATGTTAGGCCAACGCTACATGCAGATCCTCTGGGACTGATGGTGTTGTGCAGCAAAGATGGTGAAGCTCCCCACAGGTGGAGCTGGAGTCCCAGGGAAGTGTAGATGTAGTGATAGGGGAAAGGCACAGGCAGTCTAGGTGCTGGTACCCAGATGTAGTGGTGCTGAAATAACTGTAGGACACCAGAGCATGCAGTTCCAAAGCTTTACTCACAGTCTGCAGGTTACACAGATGCCTGTCTCCGTGCTGTGTCCTCCGGGTCAGGACATCAGCCAACCTCCGGGACCAAAATGGAAAGCTCCCTTCCAACACTCCGCCAACATGTACCTTCCTGAATGTCTCCTTTCTAGCGCATGTGGGGGAAGCACTCACAGGACCGTGGTTCACTGAAGCGCCTCCTGTCTAACAGATGTTCCTCATACTTTACTTGTATGGCAGACAGCTGTAGCCTTTTCCTTCTGGCTCCCACATGTCGATGCTGGGGCCTCCGAGCCTTAGTTGGGTACAGAGCATTTATAGCTGCTACTTCCCCCGGTTTCTGCTGCCCCTTCCCTGCACAGAGTGCCCTAACTTACCTCCTCCCGACCACAGAGAGCAGCTCCTCAGCAGTCAGGTTCAGAGGTCTCCCTGCTAGCCTGGAGTGGGAAATGTGTTGTGTGTTGGTTTCACTGCTAGAAAGATCCTTCGTTGCTCCCAAGCTTGACAACACACTCCCTAAGAGGAAGGTAATGCCACACTGGCGACTGTACTCTTGGGGATGCCACAAGTGCACTGAGGCCCAGCTACTGCTGGATGATGCTACTGGTACATTGACCCAGACCACTACATTCCCTTCGCACTCTACACTGCCAGAATCTGACCCAGAGGAAACTCAGGTTCTCCTTCCCACATACTATACCACCTTACTCGGTGACAAAGAGGAAGGTGCAGATGAAAGTGCAGGTTCCTTGAGCAGGTGGGGGGGGCATACTCATGGGCGATGGCACTGGCACAGAGCACCACATAGTACGCAAAAGTGTCTCTGCCGGTGGGAGGGCCTAAACAGCCAAGTGCAGTGAGATGGAAGATGGGGACGTCAAGGAGTTCAGAGTAGTGCAGGGATTCCCTAGCAAGGAGACTTATGTAATTGTTTTCAATGTTGGGACAGCAATTTTTGGGGAGCACTATACTCTGGTGAATGATATATGGGGCCCAACATACACTGGAGCATTCCAAAGGTGGACATCAGACACTGGAGCAGCATTTACAGGGCCGATTATACACTAGAGCAGTAGAAATGGGGCCCATTATATATGGAGCATTATTTGGGCCCAAAAGACAGTGGAGCTTCATCCATTGGGACCAACATATACTATAGCATTATGTGGAGCTCATCATATATGGTTTGAAACATTATATGGGATCAATGATTCTATATGGAGAAATATATGGGCCTCATTACTCTGTATAGCGCACTAAGCGCTGGCCATAATACTGTATGGAGTTATATACTGTCCGTTTTTGGAGGTATTGGAGAATTTAAAATGGATATCAGTCATGAGATGTAAGAAGTGAAGTATTTTTCATTGTACTATACTGCTATTTCTCTGCCGTATCGGAGCATCATGAGTTGTGGTATGTGTTAAAGAGGGGCTCTTTGGCCCTGGGCCCACGAAAACCTGGAGCCAGCCCTACCCCCCCACAACTGTAGCCAAATAACCCCCATTTTTCAGTGCATATCTAGTATTATGAAGTAAATTAAGGTTGACAAGCTTAAGTAATAAGAATTGATGCTTTTGGCATTCAAATGGGCACTGTAGGTGTGTTTCCTGTCCTCCTCTCACTGCCGACTTTAATTCCCCATTGACTTACATTGGGTTTCTTGTTTCGGTCGGACCCCCGACTTTTCCCTATAGTCGGCCGATTTTGCTCGACCCGACTTTTTGAAAAGTCGGGTTTCATGAAACGAAACTCGACCCTAAAAAAACAAAAGTCGCTCAACTCTAGTGGCTTGGTTTATGAATATCAGGAAAGGAATCATTTCTCCATGAATCACTAGACTGAAAGTGTTCCATGAGTCAAGTAGGGTAATTTTGTTAGCAATATGAATCCCACCCTTTGCCAAAGGGAACCTATCATAAGGTTTTTATATCCCAAAGTAATATCATCTAAGTAAAGTTGACGTATGGCTGATGAAATCTATATCTTTATTTTATTTATTACTAAATCTGGGTTTAAGTTTATCTTTTAGAGAAATTTATTTTTGAATTGTTATGCAAATGAGCTGCAAGTGCAATGGATGGGCACTGCATTTATAACTCTGCTGCCTCTCTTCGCTATTCTCCACTCAACTCCTGTCAGTAATTGACAGATCACTCTTTTACAGTCACCTGCCTTACAAACACAAGATCAAGTACAAGGATGGATGGACTTGGACCAAGGAGATTAAATGGGATTCTACAGGTGAACAACTGGCTACATCGATGATGCCGTGAGCAACGTTTTGGGCTCCTTGACCATGGAGTGAATTACCTGTATGATAGACTTCTTGCTAGAGATGGGTTGCATCTTACGAAAACAGGAAAACACAAATTTGGTAGACGCCTTGCTACACTCATCAGAATGACTTTAAACTAGAGAAATGCGGGATGGGAATATGCAGATAATAAATTCTTTTGAGAACCCTGCTTTTAGAAGTGGAAAGAAAGAAATAAAAACAACAAATTATGAATGAAAATAGGGGAGCAAGAGAAGCTTACTACAAACTTAAATGTGTCTGTAAAAATGCACACAGCATGGGAAACAAACAAAGAGAAGAAAGACATGATGTCAGGGGAATCACTAAAACTTGGTGGGATGATATATACATGCTTGTAATACAAACTTTGAAGGATAAAACTTACTTATTTGAAACAGGATTAACAAGAAGGCAGGAGGTGTTGCATGGTATGTTAGGAAAACAAATATCACCATAGAGAAGAATGCTTCAGAAACTGATAGCTCTGTAGAAACTGTTTGGGTAAGAATTCAAGGAGAGAAGAACAGAAAGGACATTATTGTAGGTGTTTACTATAGGCCACCTGGACAGACTGAAGATATGGATGAACACTTTTTACATCACATGTGTCTGTTTTCAAAAAAGTAGAACATAGTGAACATGGAAGATTTTAGCTATTCAGGTAATTGTTAGGAAACTCTCTCCGGCAAAAGTACTGGGTACAGAAATTTCATATCTTCTCTTGCTGACAACTTTATCTTTCAAAAGTCAGAAGAGAGAACAAGAGGATCTGCAATCTTGAACCTAATCTTTACCACTTAACCAACAGGGAAGATATGGTTGAAGAAAGGTGGCTGTGAATTTAGGAGACAGCGATCATGCTATCCTCGAATTTTGGATTACAAGAGGAGGAAGACCAGCAAGGACTGAGACTTAATGTTTGGACTTCAGAAAGTTTGATTTTTATTGGACTCAGAAAGAGGGTAGGAAGGGTCCAATGGCTGGATGTTCTAAAGGGCAGAAATGTCCAAGAAGCATAGGAGATTTTGCTAAATAAAATTCTCACTGCACAATCGTTAACAATCCTGGTGTTCTGTGGCAAATGCCAAGCATCCTGCATGGTGTTGGACTGTGAGTTCAACCCCCATCTGTGGACATTGGGCACTCAGACAATCCTCATGGAGTCGTTTTCTAACCATTTGTGCAGACACATGCACATTTGTGGCCTGCTGGAGGTTGTTTTGCATTACTCTGGCAGTGCTCCTCCTGTTCCTCCTTGCCCAAAGCCTGAGGTAGCGGTCCTGCTGCTGGGTTGTTGCCCTCCTATGGCCCCCTCCATGTCTTCTGGTGTACTGGCCTGTCTCCTGGTAGTGCCTCCAGCCTCTGGACACTATGCTGACAGACACAGCAAACCTTATTGCCACAGGTCGCATTGATGTGCCATCCTAGATGAGCTGCACTACCTGAGACACTTGTGTGGGTTGTAGAGTCTGTCTCATGCTACCATGAGTGTGAAAGCACAACCATCATTCAAAAGTGACCAAAACATCAGCCAGAAAGCATTGGTACTGAGATGTGGTCTCCACCTCCAGAACCACTCCTTATTGAGTGTATCTTGATAATTGCCAATAATTTCTATCTGTTGTCTATTCCATTTGCACAACAGAATGTGAAATTGGTTATCAACCAGTGTTGCTTCCTAAGTGGATAGTTTGATTTCACAGACATTTGATTTACTTGGAGTTATATTCTGTTGTTTAAGTGTTTCCTTTATTTTTTTTGAGCAGTGTACATTGTCCTCATTAATACTTTCTCCTGACCTAACAAAAAAAGACTCAAATTAAGTAAGCAGTAGTGTTGAGCGAGCATTAAATTGGAATGCTTGGGTGCTTAACCCGAGCAACAAGCCCAATGTAAGTCTATTGGAAAACGGAGGATTTTTACTGCGACCCCCCCCCGCCGGGGGTCCTTTTAGGATCTAAAGATGAAAATGATGGAAACAGTGCTCAAATGACATGGAAACATCATGTGGAAGATAGGGTGCTGTTGGTGGTTTTGACACTGCTCTGGTTTCAATATTCCTATTCTGCGGTTCCCTATGAATTCAGACAGGAAGTTTATGCCAGAATATGCTGTTTTTTTTGTGGCACAATTTCAGCTTGCCCATGGCCTCTGCCTCTGCATGCATCATCACCATTACCATCACGTCAACTTCCCTGTCCCTTGTCACGCGCCATGTCCATTTTAAATGGACTACAATATTTTCCACTTCACTACAAATGGCTGAATTGAGAGAAAACTTCTATGTGATCCGTATCCTGGAAAAACACACTTTAAAATATCTGGACTGTAGGTAAAAACATATTTTTTTGTTAACAAACTGGTGTGAATAACTAGGGTAAGACATAGCAAATAAAGTGGAATGGAGGCCTGAAATGCCACAATTTGTAGTCCACAGATAGATGAGGCATCTGACGGAGATACCACACTGTCCAATATGTGGCCTGTATTTTTTTATTTTTTACCCTAAAATAGTGTATAGAACTAGGGTAACAGACAGCAAATACAGTGGAATGGAGGCCAAGCAGGGTGGCGGCAGGTCTCTTATATACCTTATGACACTGTGTGGCTGCCCTGATGGGCACAGTCACATCCGGAATCAGACAGTATAGGGAGAGCTGCTGCTGAGAGAGGGTCAGATTTGGGGGTTTATAAATTAGTGTGGGTACACCATCATAGAATCCACAAATCCAGCTAAACCAACAGTCCTTCTAAGGACTAATTATGGGGTATATAGATTGCAGTGCTAGGAAGGCAGGGGAGTGTATGTGGCTATATACATATCAGTGCAAGGCATGCAGGCACTGTATGTGGGTATATAGATATCATTGCATACATCAAAAGGGTCAATTCAATTACTGTATGTTGCTGCTGCTGCCGCCTATTACATATATTGACCATATATGCCTCCCCCCAGTATCAGTGGCTAAGAATATTTTTTTGCATCTTAATCCTGATTATTTTATTCCAAAGCAATCCAGAGCCCCTTTTTTTCTCCATTTCCTTGTAATACCACAACAAAGATGGCTGTGGCAGTACAGTGTGTGTCAGACAATCCCTGCATGTTAATGGGCGCTCTAAAGTGCGCCAAACTTGCAGGGCGGAGATCGAGCTCCCGCCGAATAATCCTGGAAATGCTCGACGCTCGCCGAGGACAGTGAGTACAGCGATACTCTGGCGAATAATGCATATTACCGGGCCTTCTCACTCATCAATAGTGAGCAGATCATTTTGTGGCAGGTCTAGTCAATAGAAATAAGGTTTTATCATTAACTCCTACACCATCTTGCCATTTTCCATTTTTGCGCTTTCATGTTTTGCTCCCCTTCTTCCCATCCTTATGCAGATTTTTATTTTTCCATCAAAATGGCCTTATGAGGGCATGTTTTTTGCAGGACGAGTTGTACTTTGGAATGAAACCATTGATATATAAACCACATAGTATACTGGAAAATGGGAAAAGATTCCAAGTGTAGTGAAATTTCAAAAGAAGTGCATGCAATTCCACAGTTGTTTTTTGTTTACTATGTTCACTAAATGCAAAAATTGACCTACTATTATGATTCTCCAGGTCAGAATGAATACGCAGGTACCAAACAAGCATAGGCTTTTTTCATTTAAGTCGTGAAAAAAATTCAATAATTTGTTTGCTTATTTTTGAGCCCTAAGCTATTATTTTTATTGATACCATTTTGGGGTAAATACTATATTTTGATCATCTGTTATTGCATTTTATTGCAATGTTGTGGTGGCCAAAAAAACATAATTCTGGCTTTTTGAGTTTTTTTCTTGTTACACTCATTTCCTGATCGGATTAATTTACTTTTTATTTTGATTGATTGAACATTTATGAATGTAGCGATGTTAAATATGTGTATTTTTTAAATGTTTATTTTTAATGGGGCAAAAAGGGGGTAATTTGAACTTTTATGTTTTTTAAATCATTTCTATTTTTCACACTTTTTTAAAACTATTTGCTGCCTTCAATAGTCCCCTATGGGGACTTAAAGCTGTTATTGTCTGATCAACTGTGCTACACATAGCAGTGTAGGTGAAGCATAAATCATGATCTTCTATGAAGACTGACCACTGGCCAATCTTGACTCCTGAGATCTCGATCTGTGCATGTGCCGCTTCTGGCAGTCATTTACTTAATATCCACAGCACTGAAAACAATAAGAAGTGAACTTTGCCAACATTTTCTTAAAGGCCGGGGCCTTCTGCAGCCTCGCAGTGCCGAACACTCCCTCCTCACAGCCCCGGGGCCAGCAGCTTGGCCACAATCCTGCCGCCGCCACTGTTGCCAGCCCCCTGCAGCAGCGACCCAGCCTCCCGGATCCCCTCTCACTGGAGCCTCCACCCAGGTTAAGGTACAGAAAAATTGGACTATAAGACGCCCCAACATTTTTTTTCCCTAATTTCCACGAGTGCGTCTTATGGTCTGGTGCATCTTATAGTCCGCAAAATGCAATATGTGTACGTTATAAATACATATGTGTACATGTGTACTTGGAATGAGCAAATTGCAATTTTGGGAGAAACCCTTTAAATGTTTTTTTTTTTCTAAACTTCATATTTTGACATGTCATGCACTTTTCAGTAGATTGGAATTAATTTTACATACTTAGTGTAAAATTAACATCTTGCTGCTGCCTTTAGAAAAAAAACATTGGGATCAGGTTTATAGAAATCTTGGTTGAAAAATGATGGGGTACATTCTGACTCAGAATTTGGTAAGTTTTCTCTATAGCCTTTATTCATTCTATAGCTTTTTACTATAAGGCAATAAATAGTCAGTTTTTGGAATTATAAAAAGTCAGAATGAAAAGGTGTTCCATTTCTAAATATATTTTATTATTCTTAGATTTAAATATAATGCTTAAAAAAGATGTTTGCATGCAATTGACTAGAATAACAAATTAGTGCTCATTTTAAATGAATTTTTCATTCATTTTGTCTCACTTCTCTTTAACCACTAATAAGCACAGGTATTTTCAGCATTTTATCAAGTACAGTATGTCATAACTATTATTTTTGTATTTATTCAGCTATAACCTAAACTTACTCTTTGTGTCTATGTTGACGTACTTTTCAAAGTTTAAATTGCTTTTCTGATTACTTTTTTTGCTGATTACCAGGCACATTGCTGCTACACTTGACCTTAATTTGAAATAGCTGGCCACTGGTTGATGCATTGTAATGGAGATGTTAATGACTTTAAGGATACTATATTGATGCGTTTGTATCAGTGCTTGTAATGGGCCTCTTATGAGGTAAGTGTGCAGAATATTTAAATATTAGATTAATTATGCACAACAAGATAAAGGTGGAATATAAAAAGAAAAAGCACAAAGTATTTTTATTAAAACTACAAAATGCAAGTATCTAGCAGCCTGTAATACCATCTATATGTTTTATAATTTTGGTAATGTAACAATATACTTGTTATAAATGTATTGTATAATCTGTATTTGTTTAAACGTCTAATATTTTGACATCTAGTCACTGTCCGGTTTGAATAATATCAATACACTACTTGAATGTTGTTAATGCAATTCTTTGAAAGCTTTTATTTCTTACAACTCAAGGTGTTGTCCATCTGGGGTTGACAAATAGAAATTAAAATTAGTGCTTAAATCTATCTTTAATTTGTCTTCTTTACTATGTTTGAGCTTAACCCTTTTCCAACATAAGGTGTAATAGTAAGGTCTTCATTCACATTGCGATAATGGCAGTCTGTTTATGGAGGCATTAACCAATGATGGTTGGGAAACGTGGATAAAAATTGATCAATTTCGAAATTACAATTACATTGTTCTCACTAAGTTAAGGAGTCAGCCAATGTCTCAGTCACCATCTTCCTGGTAGAGAACATAGAAATGAGTGGCTGAAAGAGTGCTTCAGTATATGGGAGCATCGTCTGAGATCGCTGTCAGCCAAGTGATCAGCCAAAGCATCATTTGGCCTATAGTCATATAATGTGTATGGCCTGCCTTGCTCCTGCAATTGAACTATTTATCTGTCCTGGTGATAATATCTGGTGAAAGCTTAACCCCTTCCTGACATCTGACGTACTATCCCATCCATGGGACCCGGGCCCCTATGCCCATGGACGGGATAGTACGTCATAGCGATCAGCGGCTCTCATGGGGTGAGCGCCGCTGATCGCGGCCGGGTGTCAGCTGATTATTACAGCTTACACCCGGCACTATGTGTCAGGGGTGGTCACGAACCACCCCGGCACATTAACCCCTGGCACACTGCGATCAAACACGATCGCAGTGTACCAGGGGGTTAGGGAAGCATCGGCAGGGAGGGGGCTCCCTCCGTGCTTCCCTGCGACCCCCACAGCAGCGTGATGTGCAGCACTGCTGCGGGGGCCTCCTTCCCTGCAGGTCCCCGGATCCAATATGGTGGCGGGTACCTGCAGGGAGCCAGCTTCCTCAGTGCCTGCAAAGCGCAGGCATGAGGATGCCTTCTACAGTGCCTGTGTCAGATCGCTGATCTGTCACAGCGATCTGTGATGTGTCAGATCAGTGATCTCACATATGACAGTGATGTCCCCCCTGGGACAGTGTAATAAAGTTAAAAAAATGTAAAAATAATTTATAAAAAAATCGCTAAATAAATAAAAAAAATAAAAATATTCCCTAATAAATTCATTTTTTAGAAATAAAAAAACAATAAAAGTACACATATTTAGTATTGCCACGTACGTAACGACCCGCCCTATAAAACTGTCCCATTAGTTAACCCCTTTAGCCAACCTCTTAAAAAATAAAAATAAAAAACCAAGCAAAAAATAATGCTTTATTATCATACTGCCGAACAAAAAGTGCAATAACGTGCGATCAAAAAGACGGATATAAATAACCATGGTACCACTAAAAATGTTATCTTATCCCGCAAAAAACAAGACACAACACAGCGTCATCAGCAAAAAAATTAAAAAGTTATAACTCGCAGAATAAAGCGATGCAAAAATTATTTTTTATATAAAATTGTTTTCATTACATAAAAGCGCAAAAATATAAAAAACGACATAAATGAGGTATCGCTGAAATCATACTAACCAGAAGAATAAAACTGCCTTATCATTTTTACCACAGGTGGAACGGTGTAAACTCACCCCCCAAAAGAAATTCTTGAAATGCTGGTTTTTGTTCATTCTGCGTCCCAAAAATCGGAATAAAAAGCAATCAAAAAATGTCACGTGCCCGAAAATGGTACCAATAAAAACGTCAACTCATCCCACAAAAAATACAACCTCACATGACTCAAAATATGGAAAAGTTATAGCTCTCAATATGTGGTGATGCAAAAACTATTTTTACAATAAAAAGAGTATGACAGCTGCCAAACATAAAATCTCACCATAAATAGTAAATCAAACCCCTCTTTATCACCCTCTTAGTTAGGGAAAAATAATAAAATTAAAAAAATGTATTTATTTCCTTTTTCCAATTAGGGTTAGGGCTAGGGTTAGGGCTGAGATTAGGGTTAGGGGTGTGATGGGATTAGGGTAGGAGTTAGAATTCGGGGATTTCCACTGTTTGGGCACATCAGGTGCTCTCCAAACGCAACATGGCGTTTGACCTCAATTCCAGCCAATTCTGCGTTGAAAAAGTCAAATGGTGCTCCTTCCCTTCCAAGCTCTGCCATGCGCCCAAACAGTGTTTTACCCCCACATATGGGGTATCAGCCTACTCAGGACAAATTTCAAAACAACTTATGGGGTCCAATTAACCCTTTTACCCTTAGGAAAATAAAAAGTTGGGGGCAAAAATATAATTTTTGTGGGAAAAAAATATCATTTTCTTATTTTCATGCACTGGTATTATAAACTTCTGTGAAGCACTTGGGGGTTCAAAGTGCTCACCACACATTTAGATAAGTTCTGTGGGGGGTCTAGTTTCCAAAATGGGGTCACTTGTGGGGAGTTTCAACAGTTTAGGCACATCAGAGGCTCTTCAAATGCGACAGGACACCCGCAGACCATTCCCTCAAAGTCTGCATTCCAAAACGTCACTACTTCCCTTCCGAGCCCTGACGTGTCCCCATACAGTAGTTTTCTCCCACATATGGGGTATCAGTGTACTCAGGACAAATTGGACAGCAACTTTTGGGGTCCAATTTCTCCTGTTACCCTTGGGAAAATAAAAAAATTGGGGACTAAAAGATCATGTTTGTTGGAAAAAGGTGATTTTTTTATTTTCACGCCCGGGCATTATAAACTTCTGTGAAGCCCTTGGGGGTTCAAAGTGCTCACCACACATCTAGATAAGTTCCTTGGGGGGTCTAGTTTCCAAAATGGTGTCATTTGTGGGGGTTTCCACTGTTTAGGTACATCAGGGGCTTTCCAACCGTGGCATGGTGTCCAATCCCAATTCCAGCCATAAAAGTCAAATGGCGCTGCTTCCCTTCCGAGCTCTGCCATGCGCCCAAATAGTGGTTTACCCACACATATAGGATTTCAGCGTACTCAGGACAAATTGCACAATAACTTTTAGGGTCCTGTTACCCTTAGGAAAATAAAAATTGGAGGTGAAAATATCAATTTTGTGGAAAAAATATGATTTCTTAATTGCATGGCTGTGCGTTATAAGCTTCTGTGAAGCCCTTGTGGGTTCAAAGTTCTCACCACATATCTAGATAATTTTCTTAGGGGGTCTAGTTTCCAAAATGGGGTCACTTGTGGGGGATTTCCACTGTTTAGGCACATCAGGGGCTCTCCAAACGTGGCATGGTGTCTGATCTGAATTCCAGCCAATTTTGCATTGAAAAAGTCAAACGGCGCTCCTTCCCTTCTGAGCTCTACCATGTGCCGAAACAGTGGTTCCCCCCACATATCAGTTATCAGCGTACTCAGGACAAATTGCACAATAACTTTTGCAGTCCAATTTCTCCTGTTACCCTTGGTAAAATAACAAAATTGGACCTGAATTAATTTTTTTGTGAAAAAAAGTTAAATGTTCATTTTTGTTTACACATTCAAAAAATTCCTGTGAAGCACCTGAAAGGTTAATAAACTTCTTGAATGTGGTTTTGAGCACCTTAAGGGGTGCAGTTCTTAGAATGGTGTCACCTTCAGGTATTTTCTATCATATAGACCCCTCAAAGTGACTTCAAATGTGATGCGGTCCGTAAAAATAAAATGATTTTGCAAAAATGAGAAATCGCTGGTCAATTTTTAACCCTTATAACTTCTTAACAAAAAAAAATTTGGTTCCAAAATTGTGCTGATGTAAAGTAAACATGTGGAAAATGTTACATATTAAGTTTTTTGTGTGCCATATCTCTGTGATTTAAGGGTATAAAAATTCAAAGTTAAAAAATTGCAAAATTTTCAAAATTTTCGCCAAATTTCCATTTTTTTCACAATTAAACGCAAGTTATGTGAATGAAATTTTACCACTAGCATGAAGTACAATAAATCACGAGAAAACAGTGTCAGAATCAGTGGAATCCATGGAAAAATTTCAGAGTTATTACCTCATAAAGGGACAGTGGTCAGAATTGTAAAAATTGGCCAGGTCACGAATGTGCAAACCACCCTTGGGGGTAAAGGGGTTAAAGAGAACCTGTCAGCAGGATTGTCTGACAGTGTCGGCGCCTTTAGGGTATGTTTACACTGGCCGTTTTTGCTGTGTTTTTTGTGCTAATTTTCAGCTGCTTTTTACAGTACTAGCAAAGCCTGTACAATTTCAGAAATGTCATGCACACACATTGTTTTTTGTTTCATCAGGATTTTGTGCTTTGCTGCGTATTTTGGACATTGGGCAGTTCACTTATTTCAGTGTTTTTGTAGTATTTTTCACCCATTGACTTGAATGGGTGTTGAAAAACCACTGCAAAAACTCAACTAAAACACAGGTATCATTATTTGCAGCATTTTTTCTGCAGAAAAGTCATGGACATTAGCATGGACAAAGAGACAAAAAAACGCACCCAAAAAACCTTACCAAAAACACACCAAAAATGCACCTAAACCTGCGACTTTGCCGCAACTTCTTTCCTGCCAAGAAGATCAGGTTTTGCTGCAGAAAAAAAAGCAGCAAAAGTGCCCAGTGTGAACTTACCCTTATACTGATTAAAATGATACCTTGGTTGATGAAATCCATCTTGTGGTTGTGGTCTAATGTTTATTTTCAGTTTTGAGTTAATGATATACTCGTGCTCCTGAGCAGGCCTGTGTGGGGGTCTTCATGTGGCGCTCTGCTTAGATATTCATACTGATGGCTAATGACAGGTCACTGATGTCTTAGTGACCTGCCCCCCTGGTTTACATAATGAATAATATATATCTTGAAAAAAATCCTCTGCAGGCAGGTGCAGGCGGTGGTGCCTGCGCTGCAGCATGATCGCATACATAATATGTATGTAAAACTCTTCTTTCATGTTATCCATAAATTCCTAAAAAATTTCAGCTTGAAAATGGTGCCAGCTGCTCCTGGTAAGCAGTAGCAGCTATCAGCAATCCAATAGCTGCTACTGCGCAGGCGCCGGCGATGTCTTCTTGGAGGTTTCTGTGCACAATCCTGCTGACAGGTTCCCTTTAACTGATAGCTTTGCTTCTGCACCAACAGCTAAAGTCAGTGTAAGCTGCCTGTTTAATTCCTTAAATGACATGATCAATGGAAATTAGAAGGTTATGAAAGGGAGGAGCATGTCAGTGGTAATCATGGCAACTGAAGATCATAGAATAGCCTCCCAGTCTGCAAGGTATTTTGGCCTGCTAGGCCCTGTTATAAGCAGAGGTTAACAGGCATTCTGTCAGCGTAACACTGACAGATTTAATATCCTGCAGTGTACAAGTATTGCAAGATATTAAACCAGTGATAACATAAATTAAACTTGAAGTCCCATATCGGAACGACTGTATTTTTTGGACTATCAGATGCACCATTTTCCTCCAAAAATTTGGAGAAAAATGGGGGTGCATCTTATATTCTGAATGTTTGAAACAAAAAATTGGAGTGCTGACTTCAATAAATCATAAATATCAACACATTTTATTAATAAAAATTGACACATATAACACACAATACATAATACAAGGCAAGATTCCACAAAGACACTCCTGGGGATAGTTATCATGGGAAAGCTACACAGCAATTGGAACTATGCCAAAAATTGCAGTTCCACCCATCTGGGAAGCAAAATTAAAGCAGTGGCTAAGAAAAGTGCATAAAGGGAACATAAAGTGCATAGTGCAAATATTCAAGTCAAAGCCATTTAAGCAAGCTTACCCATGTTAGTAATTGCAAGTGCTGAAAAATCCCCTAGGAGAGACTCTGGACGCGCGTTTCACTAGAAGCTTTATCAACAGGGAATCCCTTTTTTGTTTCAAATATATGCTGTGGAGTTTCTTCTTTTGACAGTCTTAGGCTGGTTTCAGATTAGCGCATTTTACATGCAACGCACTGCGCCGCTAAGCCCCGCCCCCTGCCCGCCCAGTCCGGTCATTTCCTCCTACTATCGCACATGGCTGCATGTGATCTGCGCACCCTATCTTTAGCTTAGGGTGTGCAGACCGTGCACTGGCAATACGCTAGTAGGATTTTTGCATGCGCTGCACACTTTTGAAGGTGCGCCGGTGTGCGCCGAATGCACCATGTTGCATTTTGGTGAGCTCCGCGCACCTTCAAAAGTGCGTAGCGCATGCAAAAATCCTACTAGCGCACGATCTGCACACCCTATGCTAAAGATAGGGTGCGCATATTGCATGCAGTCGGGTGCGATAGTAGGAGGAAATGACCGGACGGGGTGGGCAAGGGGCTGGGCTTAGCGGCGACGTGCGCTGCATGTAAAATGCACTAATCTGAAACCAGCATTAGACAACTATCCTATATACAGCTATGAGACTTGATGTTATATGTATAGCTGTTTTGTTTGTCTTTGTGTATCAGCTAACATTATATTCTGGATGTACCTGCTGTGGATGAGGAAGTGGGAAAGCAGTAGCGGAGGACTAGTGGGTCACAAGTGGCAGGATCCCTGCTGCAACTAACCTTGTGCCTGCTGCTAAAGAGAAATGAATATGCACTGTTCCCCATCCCCATAGTCCAGTCCACCTCTATACACTGAAGCCAGCGCTGAGAGGTGGGAGGGACTATGGGTGTAGGGAGCAGTGACTATTCATTTCTCGTTAATAGTGACCCACTGTTTTCCCAGTTGCTGGCTTCCCTCAGCTGCTGGGCTATTACATATGCCCACTTCTAAAGAGAATGAATATTGGAGTGGGATGCAGTGAATATTCAGTGATCTTTAATAGCGGGAACAGGGGCAGCAGCCTCCGGGTCCTGCAGCTGCCGGGCGCTCATGTGTGCCGGCTATTAAAGATCAATGAATATTCACTGCTCTCCATGCCTATGGGAGTGGAGAGCAGTGAATATTCATTCTCTTTAGTAGCAGGTACACGTAGTCATCTGGCAGCTGCAGGAAGCAGGCGGCTGTGGCTAACACTGTGCCTGCTATTAAAGAAGAAGAATCTTCACTGCTCCACATGCCCAGTGTCCCAAGCATGAGGAGCAGTGAGTATTCCGGCAGCTGTCCTCTGCTTGTAAGCAGCGTGTGACATCATTGCCATGTGCTTCTTACAAGCACAAATCAACGGCTGGTGTTGTGAACTCATTTTCTGGTCTGCCTCTGGTTTCTGGTGAGGGAGCTGGTTGTGCTGACAGAGGAGTTGTGAGTTCTCTTTCCGGGCTCCCTCTGGTGGTGGCAGGAGGTATTGAAGCTGATCTAATTAAGAGAGACCTGCCACCTGATAATGAAGAAGAGGATTGGACATATGGAGTCTCAGACTGGATTTAAGACAGCTGACTCCCTATTCCCATGCTGGTGTTTTTTCCTGCCTCCTGAGGTCTTAGTTTCCAGCTCAGTTCCTGCCTTCTCAAGCTAAGCTGTCTTTGCTAATGTTCACATTTGATTTGGTTTGGTCTATTCAGTTTTTTGTGTGGTCAGCCAGCCCCGGCTGGGGCTGTGCTGATTTTCCACTCTTATGTCACTGTATGTGCCAATTTTCTTTTTGTCCCTTATCAGATTGGCCTCTTTTTGCTCTGTTCTCAGAATATGCCAGAGTGCTGATATAGTGTGAGAAGTCTAGTGACTTCAGGGTATTTTTTGCTATCAGAAGTGTTGGACATTTTTGCAGGGTTTTTTGGCATGATTGCAGACAGTATCTTTCCTTTCCTGTCCTTTCTAGCTAGTGTGGGCCCCATCGTTTGCTCAGCCTATTTTCCTACCTGTGTTCGTGTTTTCATCTTGACTCACCGTCAATAAATGTGTGGGGGCTGTCTATTCCTTTGGGGTCTGCTCTGGGGCAGTTTTAGATTTCCCCTTTTCTTGCTTTAGGCTTATTTAGCCCTCCGGCTGTGACGAGGTGTCTAGAATCATCGTAGGTACGCTCCACGGCTGCTGTTAGTTGTGTGGTTAGGATCAGGGGTCTGCAATCCGCATAGTTACCAACCTCTCTGGCTTTCTGTGACTTGGCTTGGTCTTGTTTAACTCCTCGGTGACCCATTCATAACAGGCTGGCATCAGAACAGGATGCTGCGATGGAGCGCAGGGAAAGTAAGTAGAATGGTTTGTTTTTTTGTGGTGGGAGGTCATGCCTACCAGGATGGAGATGAGAGGGCCATGCCTACCTGGATGAGGATAAGGGAGTCATGCCTACCAGGATGGAGATCAGGGGGCCATGCCTATTAAGATGGGGATGAGGGGGCCTTGCAGACCAGGATGGGGATGAGGGGGCTAGGCATACCAGGCTGATGGTGAGGGGACCATACATACAAGGATAGAAATGAGAGGACCATGGATTGGGTCACAAATATACCAGCATGGGAGATATTAGTACAGAATTAACCACATTTTTGCTTATATTTTTTTCTTTTTTCCTCTTCTAAAACCCAGATGCGTCTTATGGTCCAGTGCATTTTATAATTGAAAAAAAGTGAAAATTAAAAAAATAAATAAAAAAAAAAGAATTTAAACCAAAACTCCAGAAAAATTGTTTCAAAATTAAAATACAATTTAAAATATAAAATTAATGATAAATATAAAATAACAGACATATTTGGTAGAGATTAGTGAGTTGATCTTTGAAAAATTGATTTTGAGTTAAATCTCAAATTTGCAGATCCAACAGAACTCAAATTATTTGCTGTGGGATTTGTGAGGAAGGGCAAAAGAAGTACAGACAATCGGTGGAGTAGTACAGGGAGTATAAAAGATTATTGACCATGGACCACTTATTAAGCTTTTACAGTATACATAAAAAATATGAGTGTTAGTCCCAGTCTTTGGATAATAATGCAATCACTCAAGTCATATGTAGGAAAGTGCTGTGACTGAATAGTCACTCCGTGTGACTGTGAATTGATTGATCTGTGATACCTCGCAATAACAGCACCTTCACAACAGCATTTTTAAATTATTCACACAATGCAAACGGAAGGAATTGTAATATCCCTCTGCTGTAATTTTGCTAAATCAAAATCCTGAAACTAACACTTATGTCACAATGTGTTTCATAGTTTTTAAAGTTAAAGGTAGATATAAGTCCGTTGAGTTCAACCCCAACATTCTATT
This sequence comes from Dendrobates tinctorius, assembly GCF_039654945.1. Classification (NCBI taxonomy): domain Eukaryota; kingdom Metazoa; phylum Chordata; class Amphibia; order Anura; family Dendrobatidae; genus Dendrobates; species Dendrobates tinctorius. Next base: position 18,792,590 of record NW_027361823.1, on the reverse strand, counting down.
CCAGTGTAAGGCAAAAACCCCAAGAGACAAATGCTTATAGCCCCATATAAGGGGAAAATTTCCTTACAAACTTCACACAGTACAAAGAAAAAAACCCACAAAGATTGAGCTTGACTTGAGTTGGTACAAATGCAGAACATAAACGCATGTTCATATTTTTCTTTGTATTATGCACTGCTAGCAGAAATCTGCACCATTTAATATGATGGTGAAGTGCTTCTATTTAGTGCTGGAGTATGTGGAATCAGACACCACAGTCCTCTGGCCTCTCTCTGTCATGGTAAGCATGGCAAACCCGTGACAGTTCTATAATTTCACTGCAGTTGCAGTCCTTCTGTCCTCTAGATATACTGTAGAGGATGTCATATTGTCAAGGTTGCAGGTCAAAGTGTAAAAAGATAATTATAAAATAGTGATGGGCGAGCGCTAAAATGCTTCGGTGCTTGTTGCTCGGGTCGAGCAAATTGGAATGCTCGAGTAAGTCTATGGGAAACTCGAGAAATTTTCCGGTGGCTCTCGGCAGTCTGCAGAGGGACTAGAAATTGCAAAAATCGATGGGAACAGTGCTCAAATGACATGGGAACAGTATGGGGAAGACCCCCGGAAACATTTCTAACTCCAGGTCATGGCTGTGACCAATTTAGCATTTTTGAACTTTAGCGGATAACATGTCTGTGTCTGTCTGCGGGTGTCTGCATGTGTGTGCGGCTGTCTGCATGTGTGTGCAGCTGTCTGTGAGTGTGTGTGGGTGTCTGTGTGCAGCAGCCTGTGTGTGTGGGTGTCTGTGTGTGTGGGTGTCTGTGTGTGTGGCTGTCTGCGTGTGTGTGGCTGTCTGAGTGTGTGTGGCTGTCTGTGTGTGCGTGCAGGTGCCTGTGTGTGTGTGCCGGTGCCTGTGTGTGTGCAGCTGTCTGCCTGTGTGTGCGGGTGACTGTGTGTGTGCGGCTCTCTGCATGTGTGCGGGTGTCTATGTGTGTGGCTGTCTGCGTGTGTGTGGCTGTCTGAGTGTGTGTGGCTGTCTGTGTGTGCGTGCAGGTGCCTGTGTGTGTGTGTGTGCCGGTGCCTGTGTGTGTGCAGCTGTCTGCCTGTATGTGCGGGTGACTGTGTGAGTGCGGCTGTCTGCATGTGTGTGTGGCTGTCTGTGGATGTCTGGGTGTGTGTATGGGTGCTGGTGTCTGTGTGTGTGTGGGTCTTTGTGTGTGTGCGGGTGTCTGCATGTTGGCGGGTGTCTGTGTGTGTGTGCAGGTGTCTGTGTGTGTGTGGAGGTGTCTGTGTGTGCGCGGCAGTGTGCGGGTGTCTGCCTGTGTGTGCGGCTGTCTGCAGCAATGTTACCTTCAGTACTGTTGATCACAGCGTTGCAGAATCATGCTGGCAGATGTCCGCATGATTCTGCAGCTGACTGTGATATGCAACGGTGACCTGCAATAAAAAAGCAGGCTTGACCCGATGAGACTACTGCTCCCATCCGGCTATGTCTGGTGTCACTGATAACAGTGACAGCAGGTGCTGCTAATGGGAGAGTAGTATCATTTGCCAGTGGAATGCCCCGCAGGGCCGGGGGAACTTTGTACCGGGCCTTTCAGGCTCTTTTAAGGGTGGAAGTGTCACGGTGGTGATGGTGACCCAGTCTGTGGCCCTGGGTGTTCAATAAAGAATATGTAAGTTCAAATGAGGGGGAAGATGGTGGGATAAATAATTGGGAAAAGGAATCGTGACGCCACCCGTGGTATTCGGCTAGGATAGCCGACGCTGCTATACAGATCCTCTGGAACGGTGGTGCAGCAGCAGCCAAGATGGTGAAGCTCTCCACGGGCAGAGCTGTGTCCCAGGACATATACGATTCATTTGCTAAATTCATTTGCAAAATTCATTTGCTAAATTCTCTGAATTTATTTAGCCCTTACGTGAAAATATAAATGGAATAAAACATTTTCATCAAAGTTCAGTTCATCCCTGCCTGGGGTATTTTCCTTTGGTGCGATGCGGGGGACCCATCTGTAAACCCCCAACGTAGGCCTTGGGTGGGCTACAAGGCATAGTTGATGTGTACTTTGCACCACGTTTTCAGCCTCGCCAAATGGGTTTTTGTTGTGTGCATTAAGGCACCTTTCCAAAGGCCTGACGTAAAACCAAGATGGAGCACCATAAGAAGTGCAAACTTTTTACATTAAAAGTTTTGGGTTTTTCACCATCCATAACCTCACAGTCCTCATTCAGAACCATAAAATAGACCTAACCAGGATCATAAAACAAACCTAATCAGGTAACATCACTAAATATATACAGTCATATATCGTAGTTACTCATTTATGCTTCCTTCCAGGGTAGTCCCTGACGTTCACTACTCCCTGGCTGGGACAGTTCTGTATGGAGAACTATACCAGTGATCACTAGCTGTTCTGGGTGTACTACTGAGGTTTGGGTAGCCCGATCACATGCTATACTATAATGTAGCCATCCAGGTGTAGGGGCTGAGGGGACAGGAAGTGGACCTATCAGGTTATCCTCAGACCCCATGACTGGGTCAGCCGCAACTGCTGTATTTGGTGGTTTGACCTGCTCTGACTCCCATCCTCCTACCATGGTCAGAGACAGATCCTGGAGCTGGCTACTCAGCTCCTCAGCATAGAAGGTTTTATTCTCTGCACTCAGGCAATTGCCTCCTTCTGCATACCTTGCTGCTGCCATATTTATTGTTCTGTCTCCTCTATACTTCCTGCTCACCCCTGACATCTTCTGGGGGCTGGCTTTCCTTAGCTCTTTATGCTTATCAAAGCAATACAGGAGGTGGGTCTTTCCTCCAGACAGATACCTTTGCATCACATGATGATGTTGGTGGTGGGCGGGCATCATCGCTACACTCACTCTCTGACCCCACCCACCGCAGCTCATTCCTTTCAGCGAGCTCCTGCTGGCTGTAATTTGACAAGCCCACACAGCCTGTGATGCAGCTATTTAACTAGCACTCAATAACAGTGGCGCAGTAAACAATGCCACAGATAAGCGATGATTTAACAGCTTTACAAACTCACTATTACTCAATACAGATAATCCTTTTAGCAATACTACAAATCTATTTCACACAGTATAGTAAATTTCTGGCACACTATACATGAAAGCTTCTGGCACTCACTATGTTGCAGTTTCTGGCACACAGTACCCAGCTTTGCCAGGCTCTAGGCACCCAGCTTTTCTGAGATCCAAGTATCCAGCTTTGCTGAGCTCGATAATCCTGTTCGTGACGCCAAAATGGAATGCCCCGCAGGGCCGTGGGAACTCGGTACCGGGCATTTCAGACTCTTTTAAGGGGGACGTGTCAGGGTGGTGATGGTGACCCGGTCCGTGGCCCTGGGTGTCCAATAAAGAAGAGGGAAGTTCAAATGAGGGGGAAGATGGTGGGATAAATAATTGGGAAAAGGGGAATCGTGACGCCACCCGTGGTATTCGGCTAGGGTAGCCGACGGTGCTATATAGATCCTCTGGAACGGTGGTGCGGCAGCAGCCAAGATGGTGAAGCTCTCCACGGGCAGAGCTGTGTCCCAGGGCAGTTAAGATGGTACTTGTGAGCTGGTGACGGTGATGGTGAATGCAGTGTATGGCAGGTGAGTTGTAAATGATGCCAAGGACACAGTTGGGTGGAGTTTCTGGGTTTTTACTCACAAGTCTTGTGCACAAGATGACCCGCTTGGCACTGTGTCCTCCGAGGGAGGGGTCCGGCAAATTCCCAGGTAGATCAGGAACACCTGTTCAAGACTCCTCCTTGTGTCTCCTCTCTAGGCTGCGTCTCTGCACAGATCTCTCCCTTCCTTCCTGCCCTGCGCCTTCACAAGCAGTATCCCAAGCCGGCAGCCACGGATCACACCAGGCGACATGGGTCAGGCCCCGTGGTCCTTTATCCCTACTGCTGCCTTTTTGCGGAATGTTTGTGGTTGTGACTGAGGCACTTAAAGCTACCTCAGCCTCCGGATTTCTAGTTGAGCCTTGCAGTTCTCCACTAGCTTCAGGGGCCAGCTCCCTCATTCTGGCCTGGTCCTTCCTTTCCAGGATATGGGCCCCACGGTTGGCTTTCGCACTATCCGTGCCCCTAGGACCCCATACTTCTATTAGGAGCTTGGTCAAGATGTTTCTCTCTTCTCTGACCCTCAGTCACCTCATGGCAATCCAGCTCTTACGCTGTCCTGTCATCGACTCACTAGTTTCTGGAAGAATCTATTTACCTCAGGACTAGCTCCTCCCACCAACTGTCACCTTTCTCTCCCTGATTGGATGTCCTCAATCACTCCACTACCTAAGCTCCTCCCACTGTACCTACCTTCCACACTAACTCCCCAACACCCTTTCCTAGCCAGTCTGGGATGAGGCCATCCTCCTGAAGGGTACACCAAGATGCCCTGACTATTGTGTGTTGGGTGCGAGTGTTAAGAGTCCTGGGTGGTGATCCCTCCTTACCTGAGGGTGGGATACCACACCTCTGGTTGAGATGCAGTTCCTCTGTGGTGACTGGACCCTCAGGGGTGCTACACCATCGCCTGTGCTCACAGTTAAAAAAAGTTAAATTACACACATATTCACATAAAAATAAAAACCCATTATACTCACCTCACACCAAATCCCCGACACCCTTGTCTCCTAGAAATAACGTAAAATAATAAACCAACTTATAATCCCTGTTGCCTGATTCTTGGATATATTCCTCTATAGTGCTATAGCATGCAAACATGAATTGTGTGAAAGTTAATTGTATTGCTGATCTAGAAAATATGAAATATCGAGATTGCATTGTGCATAAAGTGATACTTTATTTGTTGGTTGTATATAGAGATGGCTACTCTTAGTAAGCACCTGTTCACACCTGATTTCTGTTTGGAATTGATGGTCAGACTTTTGATAATAGTATACATAGGCTCTCTGACTGAGCACTCCACCCCTCAGCATCAGAAATGTTTAATTACAGCAGGATCGTACTTTCCCATATAAATGTAGACTTAAGTATAAGACAGGATTCACATCATGTGGGTCCCAGCATCGAGAATCGCCTTATCGTGGCTGCTGGGTGCACATGAATTGGCCAATTTATGACCTAAGTATTCTCAATATTTCTTATTTTCTAGTGCAGTAATGCAAGTCAAATTTCATATTTCATGTTTGCATGCTATAGTGCTAGTGAGTGCTACTTTATTTGTTGGTTCAATATTTTCCACAGACTCATTAACTTGCATGGTGCAGTGTGAATTTCGTATGCAAATTGTGCATTTTGCAATTTCTTTGGACATGTACACGCTCCATAGAATAACATTGGTCTGTGTAAGATCCGGTGATTTGTTGGATCGCAATTGGACCCAAAACACAGTTGTCTCCAACTGACCTAAGAAAATTTAGTTAAGCTGCATGAACCGGTCATCAGTCAGAAATAAAGTTACAGTATACTTTCTATTATTTCATCATGAAATGCAAAACATGGAAAAAAAATCAATTCTGTTGCAAGACATCAAAAATTTCAGAATACAATAGTCAGAGTCCTGCACAAGTAACTATCTCACTCTTTGAGCAAGTGTCACCTTTTTAAGCACAGCATGTGTAGGAGTATTTGAAGCCTGAACATAGAAAATAAAAGCCTGTAGCTCTGAATGCATTCACATACCTGAATTATAATAACTGCCTGCCGCTTCAGTGTGTCTGAGCTTTTGTTTTCATAGGCAACATTATGTATTAGCATAATGGAACAACACTGAACTATAAAATATTCAAGCAGCTTCATTCATTAAAGACTAGTCAAATTCAATATTTATATTGTTTTGTAATATAATTACATAAATGACATGGATTCAATTGAATGTGCATCATGGAACGAAAACAGTTACTTTTCACTTTTCAGTGTTTATTATTATAGTACAGTAATGATAGTGACAATAATAATAGTTATAAAAGTAATTCATTTCTTTATTTATATGTTTATATCTATCATCTATCTCTTGGCTCAAGATATTCTGAGGTGTGTGGGGTAAAATTACCAGATTTCAGAAAAATAATGTTTAACAATATTTCACAAGATGTTTATTCTATATATACTGCAAAGAAACAAAAAACTGACCAGCACCTCCAAACAAAATGAAATGTCAACAGGCGCAAGCTAATGTGACTGTATTATTTCCACCTAAAAATGCAGCATCACAGTTTATGCTGTACGATATATGCAAATGCTGAAAATGGGAAATTTAAATTGCATTAATGCTATTTAAAATGTACTTATAAAAAGACGGTATATAATTCACAAATTGGCCAATTCATGCATACGCCTTGACATGGTTGATAGGCACATACAATTGTCCAATTTACCATCAATTTATAATTTAATTCTATAGAGCACTTAGAGTATGTACTTTGTTACTGCACTCTTTGGTTTGTATATAATACAGTCACAACAGCTTGCATCTGTTCACACTTCATTCTGTTTGGAGGTTTTAGTTAATTTTATGTATTTATTTCTATACTATTAACTAGAGTTGTGCGACTTTGGTCGGATCAGGTTTCATGAAACCCAAATGAAACAAAATTTGTTTCGGATGAAACTGGTCCAACTAGGGCAAAAAAAAGTCGGAGTTTCGTCTGAAACCCGACCCCAATGCAAGTCAATGGGAAATAAAAGTCGGCATTGAGCGGATGGCATTCATGCAGTCAATGCTGACTTTTATTCCCCATTGACTTGCATTGGGGTCAGGTTTCAGACGAAACTCAGACCTTTTTTGCCCTAGTCGGACCAGTTTCATCCGAAACAAATTTTGTTTCATTCGGGTTTCACGAAACCCAATCCGACCAAAGTCGCTCAACTCTACTATTAACCCCTTCAAGACCTTGCCCTTTTTCATTTTTGCGCTTCTGTTTTTCACTCTCCTTATTCCCAGAGGCATAACTTTTTTTTTTCCACCAATATGGCAATGTCAGAGCTTGTTTTTTGCGGGACAAGATGTACTTTTGAAAGACACCATTGGTTTTACCTTATCGTAAAAAAAATTCCAAGTGCAGTGAAATTGCAAAAAAAAGTGCAATTCCACAATGGTTTGTTGGATTTGTTTTTTACCATGTTCACCAAATGCTAAAACTGACTTGCCATTATGATTCTCCAGGTCATTTCAAGTTCATAGATACCAAACATGTCTTGGTTCTTTTTTTATTTAAACAGTGAAAAAAAATCCAAAATTTGTAAAAAAACAAAAATCTGCCATTTTGCGAGACCCATAGTGTGCCCATTTTTTGAGACCTTGGGTTGGGTGAGAGCTTATTTTTTGCATGCCGAGCTGATGGTTTTGTTGATGACATTTTAGTGCAGATACAATCTTTTGATCGCCCGTTATTGCATTTTAATGCAATGTCATGGCAAACAAAAAATGTAATTATGGCATTTTGACTTTTTTTCTCATTATGCCATTTAGCGATCAGGTTAATCCTTCTTTTATTGATAGATGAGTCAATTCTGAATGCGGTAGTACCAAATATGTGTATGTTGGATTTTTTTCTTATGATTTTATTTTGAATGGGGTGAAAGGGGAGGTTAAACTTTTATACTTTTTTTATTTTTTAAATGTTTAAAAACTTTTTTATTTTTGGCATGCTTTAATAGGAGAGTATCTTCAATTGGAGACTAGAAGCTGACATAATCCGATCGGCTCTGCTACATACAGGCGATGATCAGTTCATCTGTATGTAGCAGAATACCTCACTTGCTACGAGCGCCGACCACCTGGCAGCGCTCACAGCGAGCCGGCAGTGACAGCCATAGAGGAGACCTATGGTTATCATGCCACCCCATCGGTGACCCTCAATCACATGACAGGGTCACCGATGGGTGATTTTCCAGCTTGATGGCCGGAAGCGCACTTTAAATGCTGCTGTCAGAATTTGACAGCGGCATTTAACGGGTTAAAAGATGCTGGTGGATCACCACTAACCAGCCTCAGCTTAGAGCTGGAAAGCGCACTATCTGTGCACTCTGCGCCGCTCTGATGGACGCTGTGAAAATGCGGTACTGAGGTGCCGTGTGCTGAATGGCGCCCTTAGACGCTAATAAGTAAATGGAGCTGAGAGCACTGCAGCGCTAGGCAGTGCCAGTACTTGGCGCTGACTCAAAAACCTAAACCCTACAAAAATGCGTCTCAGAGAGCGGGGAAATATAATAAGTCATTCACCAATCTCAGACATCGATGATAAAACACCACTTTAGCAACCAGTCTCTATATAAGCGCATGGATGGGTGGCCATGCAAACCTTTTATAGCTGCAGCCTTCCGGGACCTTCCTGGAGGTCCAATCAGAGCAGCAACAGGACCTGAGCATGTGACCTCCGACCTCCAATGAGAGGTCGTCCCACCGGCATGCTCAGTAGGGGAAAAGCAGGACTTAGTCCCAGGAGTGTCTGCGTGCTGCTGACTCACGCATGATACAGTAGTAGAGCCAGAAGGAGCAACCAGATGCCTAGCATTAGCCTGGGCAAGGCGCTGGGACTGACATCTCTGCTGAGCAGCCTCCTCTCCAGCTGGAGAAGAATGGGAAACTGCAGAAGGCAAGGCTCGAGTTCCCTCCTGTGCAGAGGTAGGAACCCGATGCCTAACACGCTGTACTAGTATGGCCATGTCATGAAGGGGTTAAAATAGTTATTTTATACATTTGGAAATATTGAATTCTTCATTAGTTGCCTGAGAACTCATTCAATTAAGGGTATTGTCCGGTCCAAATCATTATGTATATTTAACATAGCATGGCCACGTATACCACAACTAGAAGAAGAGAACCATGTATATAAAAAACTAATTTTTATTTATTCCTTTAAAAATTATCAATAAAATACCACATCAATATTATCGCTACAATTGTACCCCAAAGTAAGGGGGCGCACGCCACAAATGTAATAAATCAGAAATTATTCATTTGTGAAAAAACACAAATCCATGGGCTTATATAAGAAATATGTGTTTTTGCATCCTTTTAAAAATACAATTCCATGAGAAAGAAAGGGGGCAATTCATATTATAAATAGTGCCTAAAGCATCTCATAAAATACCATACATCCTCCCTAAATCACTTTCTGTATTGATTGTTTCAAGTGCAACATAACTAATATATAGCCCAAGATGTTTAAGCACTATTTATAATATGAATTGCCCCCTTTCTTTCTCATGGAATTGTATTTTTAAAAGGATGCAAAAACACATATTTCTTATATAAGCCCATAGATTTGTGTTTTTTCACAAATGAATAATTTCTGATTTATTACATTTGTGGCCTGCGCCCCCTTACTTTGGGGTACAATTGTAGCGATAATATTGATGTGGTATTTTATTGATAATTTTTAAAGGAATAAATATAAATAAGTTTTTTATATACATGGTTCTCTTCTTCTAGTTGTGGTATACGTGGCCATGCTATGCTAAATATATGTGTTTGGAAGTGCCATGAGATGATTATTGGACAATTTTGGATTTAATCAAATTATTATGTAGCAGAATACCTCACTTTCTCTGAAGGCGCTCACAGCAAGCCAGCATTAACAACCATAGATGTCTCTAGGAGACCTCTGGTTGTCATGCCAACCCATCTGTGACTCGCGATCACGTGACGGGGTCAGCGATGGGCGGATTTCCAGCCCAATGGCTGGAAGCGCGCATTAAATGCAGCTTTCAGAGTTTGACAACTGCAATTAACTGGTTAATAGCCATGGTTGGATCGCGATTCCACCCGCGGCTGTTCCAGGCAAAAGATATGGGCTCACCGCCAGAGCCCACATCAAAGGTGGAGGCACGAGTATGGTGCATGTCATGAAGGGGTTAAAAAACAATTAATGATTTCTTCATTAGTTGCCTGAGCACTCCTTAAATTAAAGGGATTGTCTGGTCCAAATCAATAAGTCTGCAGTCACTCTGTGTAACTGCAGACTTATGAATCCCCTCCAAATTCGCCAATTTTACACCTTAGATTGGATGCTATGTCTGTGTTATATATACTCCCAGGCAGCATGCATGGCCTCGCTCCCATACATTTGCATCTAGTGATGCACCCAGCCAGTGGCTATGCCTGGCTAGAGGGCGTGGCTTTGTATGCAAGCAAGGCCACGACCACTGGCCAGGAGTATGTATAACATGTTACTTAAACCAGGGCTTGATGCCAACTTTGATATTTGACAAATTACAGCTGGCATCAACATCAACTACCATTAACCGATTGTCAATGCACCAGGGCATTCGCAAAGAGCCGAAGCAAAGCACCAGAATTGCTCGTCGAATGTGATGCGGCACTACTGGGGTAACTGAGGGCTGGTGTTTTCAGGCTGGGAAGGGACCAATAACCTTGTACCTTACCAGCCTGATACTATCAGCCCACAGCTGTCTGCTTAACCTTTGCTTGTTATTAAAAATCATCTATCTATCATCTATTTACTCCAAAACTATCTACTAAACTATCTATAGCTTTGCACACGTTTAACACCTAAATATCTGTAATTTCTATTTTGCATTTTATTTCAGTATGTGTCACATGGCTGGTGCACACTTACAGCACACGGATGGAACATGGATAATGCAAACGTAGACACTGAAAGCACACAAATGATGCAATCAGACATATGGCAAGGCCAACACCAGTACTAGTTTTTCCAGTACCCTAAACATCAGGACGTGTGCAGGGGGACTAAAAGGGTTTGTAATTAATGTTAAATCCTACCAAACCTATAAATTTATAGACAAAAACCCATATGAAGTCTGGAAAAAAGGAGTGCCTGTATCCATACGTAAAATAAACATACATTTTATTTAATAAACTTACAACACAAAATAATCAAAGAAATTAAAAATTAAAAGATACATCGTGTCAACATTGAGATGCAGCAGAAAATATATGTTGGAAATAAAATCCTTTCTTATGATCAAATAATCAGATGATCATGGTAAAAAATGCATAAGGGACCTTCATTGATCTAGTGGAAACAACACAAATTCTTACTGCCAGCAAAAGGTGAGTTTAATTAGAGCAGAATTTGCACAGTGCTATCAATTTGCCTGGTAGTACGCATTTTATTTGCAAAAATCAGAGATGTGTCAAACCACAGGATCATGCATAGTGATTACTGCCAGTATACTGTATGTGGATAAGGGTAAACCTAACATTAAAAGATGATATAGTGTCTCGTTGACAAGAATTAAAATAGTTTTAACCAAATATCAAGAAAAAAATGACAAGTACAAACTGTAATAAATAGAGGAATTAATGCATGTTGTTCTTTTAACTGATGAGAGGCAAGTGCTAGATAACCGCTGCATCTCCCACCCCAACGCACATTTCGCCTATTCTTCTTCTGGGGACATGATGGATAATGGGGCACATGGATAATGCACATGTACAAACAGAAATCACACAAATAACGCACACGGACACATGGCAAGGACAACACTAGTACTGTTTTTTCCAGTGCCCTAAATATCAGGACATGTGCATGGGGACTAAGGATGTTTGTAATTAATACTAAATCCCACCAGCTATTTAAATTTGTAGGCTTACAGCCTGGGAGAGCCATGTTTGATAAATATTAGATTTATGGTCCCATCAAAGAAAAAGCTCCTTGGCAAGTTTGATGGGCTCATTCTACAGGGTAGGCCATTTATATGGATACACCTAAATAAAATGGGAATGGTGACCATGGCGGCCATTTTAAAGTCGGTTATTTTGGATGCAACTTTATTTTTTTCAAAGGGAAGAGGGTCATGTGACATATCAAACGTATTGAGAATTTCACAAGAAAAACAATGGTGTGCTTGATTTTAACTTAACTTTATTATTTCATGAGTTATTCACAAGTTTATGACCACTTATAAAATGTGTTCAAAGTGCTGCCCATTATGTTGGATTGTCAATGCAACCCTCTTCTCCCACTCTTGACACACTGAAAGCAACACTGCAGAATGAATACTAGTCTAAGGGGGCCAGATTCCTTGCAGGAATGCTTGGACCTGACACCCATAATGTGGTGGTGCACCATCTTGCTGGAAAAACTCAAGGAACGTATCTTCTTTAGTGCATAAAGAGGGCAACACATCATCATGTAGCAATTTCAGATATCCAGTGGCATTGAGGTTTCCATTGATGAAGAATGGCCCCACTATCTTTGTACCCCATATACCATACCATAACATCAATTATGGGTGTCAGGTACGAGCATTCCTACATGAACAGTTTCCTGGAAAAAGGATTGGTCGTCGTGGGCCAGTTGAATGGCCACCAAGATCTCCTCATCTGACCTCCTTAGACTTTTATCTTTGGGGTCATCTGAAGGCAATTGTCTATGCTGTGAAGATACAAGATGTGCAGCATCTGAAACAGCAGATACTGGAAGCCTGTGCTAGCATTTCTTCTATGGTGTTTCTATCAGTGTGTCAGGAGTGAGAGAAAAGGGTTGCATTGACAATTCAACACAATGGGCAGCACTTTGAACACATTTTATAAGTCATCTTAAACTTGTAAATAACTCATGAAAGAATAAAGTTGCGTTAAAACCAAGCACACCGGTGTTTTTCTTGTGGAATTCTCAATAAGCTTGATGTGTCACATGACCCTCTTCCCATTGAAAAAAAAGTTGGATCCAAAATGGCCAACTTCAAAATAGCCGCCATGGTCACCACCCATCTTGAAAAGTTGCCCCCTCCCATGTAATAATGTGCCACAAGCAGGAAGTTGATATCACCAACCATTCCCATTTTATTTACGTGTATCCATATAAATGGCCCACCCTGTATACAACAGTAATGCAGTTCAAATTTTATATTTTCAAAGTTTGCACACATCTTAATGCTTTCAGAGGTTGCTATATTTTTTTTATTTTTTTTTATTATACAGTTATAGCAGCTTGCACCTGTTTGCACTTGCTTTATTCTGTTCTTAGGTGCTGGTCAGTTTTTTTTTATGTCATCTATATATTTACAATATAATTTGAAATCATATTAGATAGCATAGCACAATATGAACATGTTCTGCTCTCTCTCTTAAAATGTACTTTTTACACCAATGGCGCATCAAGTACAAGCATCACAGCAGTGCCAACGTGTATTGTAATGGCAAATGGGAGAAACTGCTAAATCTGCCCTTTTTCAACCAATGACTGCTGTATTCTAAATGAAATCCAATGTGCGAGGAAATCTGACTGAAAGCCGTTTCCGTCAATTAATATTTTAACAATGCTTTGCTCACCATGTAATGGCATACTGTCAGAATGTGAACCCATGAAATCTTGCTGTACGCTGTTGTACATAAAATATGATGCCCTGCAGGGTAATATTTGTTCATAGATCAGCTTTCAAGTGACACATTGAATTAAATAGGAATGAGACAAAACAAGTTCAGAGCATAAATTAATCAGCAGAAAATAAATTCCTATTTGATGGGTAATGTAAATCTTCCAGCACTAAATCTAATTCACGGGTCTGTATTTTTAATTACTTGTATGAGTTCAAATACCCAGGAAAAAAAAAAAAAATAAAACTTGTGCCTTTGAAAAATTGCAGAAAAAAAGTCCACTACCTACTGTAAATCCAATGACTCAATTACGGTTTATTACTCTATCTATGTAGAGTGCTACTTTCCGGGCAATTTAATTGCACATGGTGTAGTTTGCTCTAGGCTTATTTATCACATAAATCTTCACTATCTAACCTATGCAGGCATTTGCCCAGGAGAGTAGGGGATTATTTGTGGTGTTTTCCTCCACGGTCATTAAAAAAAGCCAACCATGGCAAGTGAATTATATGTTTATTTTTACAGAAGGAAATAAGCGACGTTAATGTTGCTTACTTTGGCAGATCTCATTTTCGGAATGATGATGATGCAGCTTTATCTCTGCAGAGATCTCTTTGGTTGTTTTTATTCATTGATACTTTCCGCAAATCATATTGCTTCACCATGGACATACTAAGAAATTATGAAAACTGACATGACATTGAATTTTGATGAAAAAATTGTGAGAAAAAGAAACATGCTTTACTTTGTCTGATTTGTAACTGTTGTAAGTAAATCTCTCTTCAGATTGAATATTCACCAATAATAAATCATATTAATAAAACAATCTAATGCATATTTTAGTGTAGACTACTTTACCGCTGTTCTAAAATTGAAAATATGTAAGCTGTATTACGCCTAAGGCAGGGGCAAAGAGGCTTCAGCAGGGAACACACTGACTGCGAAGGACCCTTGTGCAGGAAGAAATCCGGAACCTTCACTGTTATGCCTCAAATATCAGCAGCCAACATATCATTGGTGAAACCTGTGCAGCCATACAGGAACCCAAGAGATAAGGGGTCCACTTTTGCCTAAAAAAATTAGCAATCGTCTTCTGCTACAGATACATTGGACAGCAAAGGGCTCATATACTGTTCTTGCACAGGCGGCTTATAGCTGTGTCCACTCCTGCCACCCGCATATACACACATACAATATACCCATACACATACATATTTACATAATGTACACTCATATAAAAACATATAATATACTCACATACAGTATGTATACATTACATACACATTAACTTAATATGCATCAACTGAGCACATATGGGTTCTGGGTAGAGCCCCTCCTTAGACAATATGGATGTTTTCTATTTCTTCAGCGTTAAAAAAAAAAATGGGGATTTATGTCAGGGCCCAACTCTAAAGGGCCTGTCACACTAAGCGATATCGCTAGCAATATCGCTATAACGTCACTGGTTTTTGTGACGTGCTAGCGATATCGCTATGTCTGATACTTACCTCCGACCGCTCCCCCGCAGGTTATTGCTGATCGCGCGAGAACGTCCTGGACCGTTTCTCGTCGTCAGCTTCCTGCTGGGGCTTCCTGCTGTGGAGACGAGTGACGCGTGGACGCAGGCGGGAGGACGTCAGGATCGCCTCGTCTGACAGGTAAGTAGCGACCCCCGACCTCTGCTATGTCGCTGGTGAGATCTGCCTGTGTGGCAGCTCACTAGCGACCACTTAGCGATGCACCAGCCATTCTGACCGCATCATATCGCTGGTCGGGATCGCTGGTGCATCGCTAAGTGTGACAGTACCTTTACTCTCTACACTTAACCTGGCTGCATTAGTGAAATGCCTACCCTGGGGTTGTTCATGACACATGAATGCAAAGACAATATCTATGTCATGCACAATACCCTGACAAAACTGCCTAATGAAGTGGAAGCGAAACAACATTGGAGCTGGTGGAGAGGAACGTATTCTGCTCCACTAGGACAGTATGCATTCACATTTTTATTTTAGTCTATGATTATTCAATATACAATGGTTTACCATCCCCTGGAATTTCATATACATCTGGCTTTCCACTTTACCCTTATTATCCATTAATTTGTGGGAGACTACACTCTCCATGTGTCAAATATGTGTTTTTGCAATTGGGTTTGTGCAATATTTTATGAATTTTTATTTATATATTCTTAGTGGCACATGCCAACTCACACTGCCCCTTTGGGATAATAATGTTTTCATCTATTTGGAATTATTATTTACATGATTAGTTGGGTTTTTCTTCCAATATTCATTATTTATTGTACAATTATACCTTTCCATTGGGTCGTTTGTCCTTTGGTTGCATCTGATTTTCATTTATTAATTACATCTGTTATCATCTTTATTAGAGTTGAGCGACTTTTGTTTTTTTATGGTTGAGTTTCGTTTCGTGAAACCCGACTTTTCCAAAAGTCGGGTCGAGCAAGATCGGCCGATTATAGGGAAAAGTCGGGGTCGTCCCGAAACACGAAACCCAATGTAAGTCAATGGGGAATAAAAGTCGGCAGTGAGAGGAGGACAGGAAACACACCTACAGTGCTCATTTGAATGCCAAAAGCATCAATTCTTCTTACTTAAGCTGGTCAACCTTAACTAACTTCATAATACAAGTTACGCACTGAAAAATGGGGGTTATTTGGCTAAAGTTGTGGGGGAGTAGGGCTGGCTCCAGGTTTTCATGTGCCCTGGGCGAAAGAGCGCCCCTTTAACACATACCACAACTCATCATGCTCCGATACGGCAGAGAAATAGCGGTACAGTACAATGAAAAATACTTCACTTTTTACATCTCATGACGAGGACCATCTATTTCTCCATACAGAATCATTGGTCCCATATAATGTTTGAAACAGTATATGATGAGCTCCACATAATGCTACAGTATATGTTGGTCCCCATGGATGAAGCTCCACTGTCTTATGGGCCCAAATAATGCTCCAAACATAATGGGCCCCATTTCTAATGCTCTAGTGTATAATGGGCCCTGTAAATGCTGCTCCAGTGTCTGATGTCCACCTTTGGAATGTTCCAGTGTTTGGTGGGCCCCATCTATCATTCTCCAGAGTATAGTGCTCCCCAAAAATTGCTGTCCCAACATTGAAAACAATGAAATAAGTCTCCTCACTAGGGAATCCCTGTACTAGTCTGGACTCCTCGTCGTCCCCATCTTCCATCTCACTGCACAGTATTTCAACCTTGCAAGTGCTGTGATCCTGAGCAAGCAGGGGGGCCCACTCGTTGGCATCGGCACTAGCACAGGGCCCCTGATAGTACGGTGGTGTGTCTGATGGTGGGTGGGCCGAACCTGCAGTTTCATCTGCAGCTTCCTCTTTGTCACCGTGTAAGATGGAACTGTATATGGGAAGGGTAACCTGAGTTTCATCAGGGTCAGATTCAGGCCGTGTAGCGTGTGAGGGGAATGTAGTGGTCTGGGTCAATGTACCAGCAGATTCATCGAGCAGTGGCTGGGCATCAGTGCACTTGTGTCACCCCCAGGAGTACGGTCGCCACAGTGGCATTACCTTCCTCCTAGGGAGTGTGATGTCATGCTTGGGAGCAACGAAGGATCTCTCTAGCAGGTTAACTGATTGGGCGGCGTTATTCCCACGAGTCATGACCCTCCAAACAGCGTTCATGAAGGCAAAGTGTTTGTTTTACGTGGGCAGTATGGTTGCAAAGCTGAACCTTAAAGGAATGTCCAGAAGGGCACCACCAGGAGTGGAGCCTACGGCGTAATTTAACTCAACACGGGCAACCTCAACCATGCCAGCTACAGAACAGATGCACACATTGCAAGCTTAATTCCGTTAACGAACGAGACTCCGTCATGCCCCGCGGTCCGAGTCCGGCTTACTAGAGGGACACGTGAGGCTCTGGCACATGAGATTGGCCAATAACTGGTGTGTCATGCCCTTACATGTCCGTGGCTGCATGTGCGCTACACTGAAAAGGCCAGCGTTTGTCACTTACAGGTGCAGATAACCGCTGAACAACGTTAGTGATGGGGATCACTGATTACAATTATTACTCGCGAACGATGATTTCCCAGTAAGTGCAGGTCAACCGCAGTTCCGGAATTAGGCCTAACCGACATTCCTGAAAAAATGAAAAACTTACGTGTGCAAACCACAGGTGCTGTAGCTTGCTTAACAGCTCGAAAGCCGTTCTCACGCCCAGTATGGATTACACGTGATTGCACAAAGGTGAGAAAGGGTACCGTATCCCCGGATAACATGTATGGATAGCGTACACATTCAAAAGATATGTCTATACATCAGGAGGCAGGCTCAGACGGTGTTAGGCCCAGTATGGCTTGCACGTGATTGCACAAAGGTGAGAAAGGGTACCGTATCCCCGGATAACATGTATGGATAGCGTACACATTCAAAATATATGTCTATACATCAGGAGGCAGGCACAGACGGTGTTAGGCCCAGTATGGCTTGCAAGTGATTGCACAAAGGTGAGAAAGGGTACCATATCCCCGGATAACATGTATGGATAGCGTACACATTCAAAAGATATGTCTATACATCAGGAGGCAGGCTCAGACGGTGTTAGGCCCAGTATGGCTTGCACGTGATTGCACAAAGGTGAGAAAGGGTACCGTATCCCCGGATAACATGTATGGATAGCGTACACATTCAAAAGATAAGTCTATACATCAGGAGGCAGGCTCAGACGGTGTTAGGCCCAGTATGGCTTGCACGTGATTGCGCAAAGGTGAGAAAGGGTACCGTATCCCCAGATAACATGTATGGATAGCGTACACATTCAAAATATATGTCTATACATCAGGAGGCAGGCTCAGACGGTGTTAGGCCCAGTATGGCTTGCACGTGATTGCACAAAGGTGAGAAAGGGTACCGTATCCCCGGATAACATGTATGGATAGCGTACACATTCAAAATATATGTCTATACATCAGGAGGCAGGCTCAGACGGTGTTAGGCCCAGTATGGCTTGCACGTGATTGCACAAAGGTGAGAAAGGGTACCGTATCCCCGGATAACATGTATGGATAGCGTACAAATTCAAAATATATGTCTATACATCAGGAGGCAGGCTCAGACGGTGTTAGGCCCAGTTTGGATTGCACGTGATTGCACAAAGGTGAGAAAGGGTACCGTATCCCCGGATAACATGTATGGATAGCGTACACATTCAAAATATATGTCTATACATCAGGAGGCAGGCTCAGACGGTGTTAGGCCCAGTATGGATTTGACGGCCCAGACTACACAGCGGAGGAGCAGGGAGAGGTAAAGATTGCAAATGCTGGGGCCCTGCCCAAGCAAGGGAGGCCCACTCGTGGGCGTCGGTACTGGCACTGGGCCCCTCATAGTACGGCGGTGTGTCTGACGGCGGGTGTGCACCACCACCGTCAGAGACATTTGATTGCACTATGAGGGACCCTGTGCCAGTGCCCGTGCCCAAGAGTTGGCCTACCCACCTGTCCAGGGCAACGGCACTCGCACGGTGTCGTGTGCTTGGTGGTGACCCCAGCAATGGGGGGGAGGCAGCACAGTTAGGGAGTTTTAGAAAGTGGCATATGTTGATGTTGGACATTCAGCTGATGCAAAAGGCGAAATAGGTCAAGTCCCAGGAAGAGGTGGACTAAAGCAAGCCATTTTTCTGTCACCCTATGTGTCATCAGGGGAAGGTGGGACAAAATCCTTGGAAACCCATGCATGGTTCATTTTAATGAAGGTTAGATCATCCACATTTTGGGTTGACAGACGGGTCCTTTTTTATGTCAGGATTGATCCAGCTGCACTGAAGACTCTTTCCGATAGCACACTTGCAGCTGGGCAAGCGAGCTCCTGTAAGGCATATTGTGCCAATTCAGGCCAGGTGTCCAGTTTAGCGGCCCAATAGTCAAAGGGGAATGACCTGTGTGGGAGAACATCGATATGGGAGGAAAAGTAGTTTGTAACCATAGTTGACAACTGCTGTCTCCTGTCACTTTCCATCGATGCAGTATTACCAGTTGTGTGAGCGGTACTTGAAAAATCAGTCCACAACATTGTCATGAAACCCCTGTTTCCAACGCCACTTCTGCTGTGTGCACCATGAACACCTCTGCCAAGCTGCCCCCGGCCCGTACGGCTCGTGTGAGAACCATCACCGCTGCTGTGTGTTGGGAATGCCTCAAGCAACCTATTTACCAGAGTTGCTTGTTTATTAGCCAATATTAGGTCAAGTTTCTCCTGTGGCATGATGTTTTGTAATTTGCCTTTATAGCGTGGATCCAGGATGCTGGCCAACCAGTAGTCGACATCGTTCATCATTTTGGCAATGCGGGGGTCTCTTTTTAGGATCCGCAAGGCATAATCTGACATGTGGGCCAATGTTCCCGGTGTCAATGATGCACTGCGAGTGCTGGTTGGAGGAGCACTTTCTGGCAAATCCACATCCCTCCAGTCACGCACAAACCCTGTACCAGACCTTGCCACGCCAACATTTTCACTTGCCCCACGAGATGCATCCTCCTCCCCTAAGTAATCATCCCCATCATCATCCTCCTCCTCCTCTTCTTCCTCCAACTCGTCCAGGAGAGGTCCCTGAGCAGACAATGGCTGAATGTCATCAAGGATTCCCTCCACCTCTTCCTCCTCCTCAACATTGGCTGCAGACGCCTGCTCCTTAAGGTGCGTCAAAGTTTGCATGAGCAGACGCATAAGTGGGATGCTCATGCTTAGGATGGCGTCGTCTGCGTTTACCAGCCGTGTGCATTCCTCAAAACACTGAAGGACTTTACAGAGGTCTTTCAGCTTCGACCACTGCACACCTGTCAACTCCATGTCTGCTCTCAAAGTGCCTGGCCGTGTATCCTCCCACAAATGCATTATGGCCTGCCTCTGCTCGCACATCCGCTCCACCATGTGCAGGGTGGAGTTCCACCTTGTTGCAATGTCGATAATGAGGCGGTGGTTGGGAAGGTGGAGAAATCGCTGCAGCTTCTGCATACGAACGGAGTGTACAGGCGACCGGCGGATGTGCGCGCACAGTCTTCGCACCTTCTGGAGCAGGGCTGTTAACTTCGGATAATTTTTGAGGAAGCACTGCACCACCAGGTTCAAGATGTGAGCCTAGTAAGGTATGTGGCTGAGTTTTGAAAGGGCTATGGCTGCCACAAAATTACGGCCGTTATCACTAACTACCTTGCCTGCCTCAAGATGTACACTGCCCAGCCATGACTCAGTTTGTCACTTCAAGTACTCGGCCAGCACCTCGGCGGTGTGTCTGTCGCCCAAACACATCATCTGCAACACAGCCTGCTGACGCTTTCCACTAGCTGCTCGATAGGGGGAAACCTCGTGTGCAACAGTGGCAGCTGCAGATGGAGTGCTCGTTCGACTGCGCTCTGTGGACGAGCTTTCGCTTCTGGAGGAGGAGGAGGAGGGTGGAACGCCTACAGCCAACTGTTTCCTATACTGTGGGCTAGGCAGCACTGTCCCACCACCGCTGTCCCCTGTGGACCCTGCATCCACCACATTAACCCAGTGCGCAGTGATGGACACGTAACGGCCCTGGCCATGCCGACTGGACCATGCATCAGTTGTGAGGTGCACCTTTCCACTCACTGACTGTTTGAGTGCATGGACAATGCGGTCTTTCACATGATGGTGGAGGGCTGGGATGGCTTTGCGAGAGAAGAAGTGGCGACTGGGTAGGTCATAGCGTGGTACTGCATAGGCCATGAGTTCGCGGAAAGCTGCGCTTTCCACCAACCGATAGGGCATCATCTCAACCGAGATTAGTTTGGCAATGTGGGCGTTCAAACCCAGTGTACGCGGATGAGAGACTGAGTACTTTCTTGACCTACTCATAGTGTCTGGGAGGGTGAGCTGGACTTGAGAGCTGCATATGGTGGAAGTAGCGGTGGACAGGGCGGACTGAGAGAGGGTTGATGATGGAGATGGAGTTGGTGTTCTTTCTGATGGCCTAGATTCAGTATTTCGTTGATATAACAGTGGGATTCCCTGACTGCTGTGGCCTTGCAACGACACCTCAACATTTGCTGCTGTGCTAATCGGTGGGCTTACAGTGGGGGAAACAATGTAGCATTGCTGACTACCTTCTTTGTGATCAGTTGCACATGTGGCACTTGAGGTTTGGTGTTGTGTCCACGCTTGCAAGTGCATGCTGGTTAAATGTCTAAGCATGCAACTGGTATTCAAATTTTTCAGATTTTTTCCCTCGACTAAAGGTCTTTGCGCACTTCTTACAGATAACCTTGGCCTGATCATGAGGATTTTGTTCAAAAAAGTGCCACACTGCACTCTTCCTACTTTGGCAGACATTTTGCGGCCTAGCACGCTGTGATGTTTTGACCCTCTGGACAAGCTGTCCAGCAACTCTTTTGATTTTTGGAACCTGTCTTTGGAGTGCTCCGGGCCTGCCAGATAATAGCTGTTGCGATGTCGATGTCTGCTGTGTATGCTCCTCATCTGAGCTATTGGAAGCAGCACCCTCTTCCCCCAATGGATGCCAATCTGGGTCAACAACTGGGTCATCCATCACCTCCTCTTCAATGTCATGTGCACCTTCCTCTGTGTCACCGTGTATGGTGGTATAGTGTGCGGGAAGGGGCACCTGAGTCTCATCAGGGTCAGAATCTGGCTCTGTACACTGCGAGGACAATGTAGTGCTCTGAGTGAATGTACCAGCAGAATCATCTATCAGCGGCTGTGCATCAGTGCACTCCATGTCAGATTCATCTTGGCCTGGGTAATTCACCATTTCACTTGATAATCCAGGCATGGTATGTGAAAACAGCTCCATGGAGTAATCAGTAGTATGGCCTGCGTCATCCTTCAATCTTGGTTGGGGTGAAGGACACAAGGAAAGGTGTGGTTCATGAACATGAGCCTCCAATGACGACTCAGTGCTTTTACTTTTTACAACTTCAGAAGAGGAGGCGATAGAGCTGGAGGCTGAGTCAGCAATGTAAGACAAAACTTTTTCCTGATGCTCTGGCGTTAAAAGCGGTTTGCCAACTCCTAGAAAAATAAGCCTTCGAAGCCTTATGGAGCCAGACGATGACGCAGGCTCAACACCTCCTGCATTCGGTCCTATTTTGCTTTTGCCACTACCATCAGATCCACCACCAACACCATCATTACCAGCTGCCAACCCCCGCCCAATTCCACGGCCTTTTCCACCAGCCTTCCTCATTTTTGGTAGAAATGTAGACAAAATCCAACAAACTATATAGTAATGTAAAACAAGGTACAAGGTGTCTATAGGACAGGGGAGATTTAGATTTTCTGCAGACACTTGTGGACACTGGACACTTGGATTGTGTGAGGCCCACTGAATATCAGAGCGCTATGTCACAGGCTCGATGGCACAGGTGTGAAAAAAGTGACTACAGGATAAGGGAGATTTTGAATTTCTGCAGACACTTGTGGACACTGGACATTTGGATTGTGTGAGGCCCACTGAATATCACAGAGCTATGTCACAGGCTCGATGTCACAGGTGTGAAAAAAGTGACTACAGGATAAGGGAGATTTTGAATTTCTGCAGACACTTGTGGACACTGGACATTTGGATTGTGTGAGGCCCACTGAATATCACAGCGCTATGTCACAGGCTCGATGTCACAGGTGTGAAAAAAGTCACTACAGGATAAGGGAGATTTTGAATTTCTGCAGACACTTGCTGGACACTGGACACTTTTGGATTGTGTGAGGCCCACTGAATATCACAGCGCTATGTCACAGGCTCGATGGCACAGGTGTGAAAAAAGTGACTACAGGATAAGGGAGATTTTGAATTTCTGCAGACACTTGTGGACACTTTTGGATTGTGTGAGGCCCACTGAATATCACAGCGCTATGTCACAGGCTCGATGGCACAGGTGTGAAAAAAGTGACTACAGGATAAGGGAGATTTTGAATTTCTGCAGACACTTGTGGACACTGAACACTTTTGGATTGTGTGAGGCCCACTGAATATCACAGCGCTATGTCACAGGCTCGATGGCACAGGTGTGAAAAAAGTGACTACAGGATAAGGGAGATTTTGAATTTCTGCAGACACTTGTGGACACTGGACACTTTTGGATTGTGTGAGGCCCACTGAATATCACAGCGCTATGTCACAGGCTCGATGTCACAGGTGTGAAAAAAGTGACTACAGGATAAGGGAGATTTTGAATTTCTGCAGACACTTGTGGACACTGGACACTTTTGGATTGTGTGAGGCCCACTGAATATCAGAGCGCTATGTCACAGGCTCGATGGCACAGGTGTGAAAAAAGTGACTACAGGATAAGGGAGATTTTGAATTTCTGCAGACACTTGTGGACACTGAACACTTGGATTGTGTGAGGCCCACTGAATATCACAGCGCTATGTCACAGGCTCGATGGCACAGGTGTGAAAAAAGTGACTACAGGATAAGGGAGATTTTGAATTTCTGCAGATACTTGTGGACACTGGACACTTGGATTGTGTGAGGCCTACTGAATATCACAGCGCTATGTCACAGGCTCGATGGCACAGGTGTGAAAAAAGTGACTACAGGATAAGGGAGATTTTGAATTTCTGCAGACACTTGTGGACACTGGACACTTTTGGATTGTGTGAGGCCCACTGAATATCACACCGCTATGTCACAGGCTCGATGTCACAGGTGTGAAAAAAGTGACTACAGGATAAGGGAGATTTTGAATTTCTGCAGACACTTGTGGACACTGGACACTTTTGGATTGTGTGAGGCCCACTGAATACCAGAGCGCTATGTCACAGGCTCGATGGCACAGGTGTGAAAAAAGTGACTACAGGATAAGGGAGATTTTGAATTTCTGCAGACACTTGTGGACACTGGACACTTTTGGATTGTGTGAGGCCCACTGAATATCAGAGCGCTATGTCACAGGCTCGATGGCACAGGTGTGATAAAAGTAACTACAGGATAAGGGAGATTTTGAATTTCTGCAGACACTTGTGGACACTGGACACTTTTGGATTGTGTGAGGCCCACTGAATATCAGAGCGCTATGTCACAGGCTCGATGGCACAGGTGTGAAAAAAGTGAATTGTAGAATTGGGCAGAATAGAAATCTCCCTAGAGTGTAGGTCTGTAAGAACGGAACAAGTCCTCCACTTATCCTTCCACAGTGACACACAGATAGCTTCACTGTGGCTGTGATAACAGCTTTTACACGGTACTGTGTGAGGAGCGTACACCGCTGTATGGTGTGAATAAATGCACGCTCAGTACCTTAGCAGGACAAAAAAAAAATTGGGATTGCTTTTAAAAAATCAGTTTGCAGAACAGTGGGGAAACAGCAATGCAGCTGTCAGGAAGCCTTAGAAGGCAGCCTAACAACCAACACCGCTGATCCACCACAATATAGCCTCCCCTTGCACTGCACACACAGTGTGCACAGGCAAAATCGCTAGCAGCAGAAGCAGTTTTTTTGTCTTCTTACCTGCCTAACGCTCTCCCCACAGAATCAGCAACCTCTCCCTATGCTAAGATCGGCAGAAGTAAGATGGCGGTCGGCGTGCACGCCCTTTTATAACCCCTGTGACGCCCACCAAAGCAAGCCAATCACTTGCATGCCTTTCTGAAAGATGGTGGTGACCCCTGCCTATGTCACAATGTTGCCCACAGTGTCCGTGGATCCTGATTGGCTGAAAAAGAGCGCTAAACAAACTTTTGAAACGCGACTTTGGCGCGTAAGTCGCCGACCTCGTGGCCGACCTCATCCTAGGGTCGGGTTTCGTTTCATGAAAGCCGACTTTGTCAAAAGTCGGTGACTTTTGAAATTGTTCGACCCGTTTCGCTCAACTCTAATCTTTATTCATAATGTATTCACATAAGATGTCATTTTTCTACATTCAATATGGCAGTATTATCCTGTTACGGTATATTGAATTATTGTCAACTTCTTTACCATGTATACATGTGATGCACATACTTCCCCTTCCTCTTTCAACTTTTAACCTTTCCCACCTTTTTCCTTCCACCCCTCCTTTTTTATCATGGTGTTTTGTCATTTTTCATTGTACAAATAAACATGTTCGTCTTTTACGGATTTGAACGTTTTTGCCTAGTTTTTTGGAACAGTTTTTATAGGTTTACAATCCCCTTAGTGCCTACCCTAACTATAGCCCACTGTTGGGGAAAATGTAAGGAAAGATAGGAAATGTGTCTCTATTTTACACATTTGTTTATCTTTTATTTTTTTACAATCACAATGGACTGCTCAAAACATTTTAAATTTGCATTCCCTTTTATATAGAAATGATTTTTATTTACTGGATACATTTTTTCCAACCAAACTGTGATCTAAATTGGAAGTGTATTTTTTTCTCCAGTTACAGGGGAATTTCAGCCTTCTGCCTACATAGAAGGGCTGACTGTGTCTGCTAAGATCTTGCAGCTCCTGTTCTCTTCTTACACCCTATGATCACATGACCCCGGAGTCAGGAGGAGGAAGAACTGCCAGTGGTTCCTAATCTATAATTACAAATGCTGGTTCAGCACTATATACTGTATATAGAGATCAAGAAAGTAAGCATGGTAATAAACTTTGTTAACTTTCGCTTCTGGCTGCATCTGAAAACCTGCTCCTTGCTACAGAAGCTACACTTTCTTGTGCTAGCTGCTTGTACTGTATTAAGTTTTAGAAAGTCAGAACAGGGTAAAGTATGTATTGCTTAAAGATTCAAAATTAATGGGCAGTACAGAAGTAGGTAAAGTAAGGATTGCCAGATCCTTGATCACTTTACCGCTACCCATTGATTTCCATGGAGAGGAGAAGAAACAGAGAAACAGATAAAGAAACAAAATAAAATAAAAGATCTTATACTAGAGCTGGATTCACAGCCTCATTGCTCAGTAATGCTGTATAGTTTATTCCATGCTGCCGATTTGAAGCTTCGGAATATGTGCTACATATAAAATAATTGCATCAATGTTTACTATATGACGCATTCCACAGCAAAAATGCAGAATTAATACAGAATTAAATACAGAAAAATTACAGAATTGAAAAAAATCTATATTTGTTACACTCTACAACATTCATACATACCTTTTTATGAACACCAGTCATTAGTGGCAATTGAGGATCCTCTCTCTCTGATTACATGCACAATGTTTCCTATTCATATGGAAGCTTTGCCCAAGGAATTTTTAAAAACTTAAAGGCAATTTGTAAATTACTTCTTCATTCTCACAAGAAAGGTTCCTCTTAAAGGGGTTCTTTGGTTTCAGAAACAGGAAAACCCCTTTAACTTTTACCCCCATATCAAATAATTAATCTTTATTCTCACCTCCCAAAATAATGCAAAAATTAGAAAACTGAAATCTATTGAATTGTCCCATAGAAAAAAATATATATTTTATGGTCTGGGGGAATGGATCTTTATATAATCAAATCTTTAATTGTAGGAAATGTCTGACTTCGAAAAGTGGGATCCGTAGAAAGAAGTTGTATCAATATTTCATTAATGTCCAATATAGAGACAGTAAAGCAGGAATTCCATATTTCTGTGTGTGCCTTGAAAAGGAAATATCATAGCAACTAGTTGGCACCCCACTAGCTCAGAGACAACTGCAAATTAGAGCTAGAGAATGCCATAAAGAGAACTGGAGAAATGCAAAATAATTGTCTAAGTAGTGTTATCTATCTTGTACATTCACATACCGTATATACTCGTGTCTAAGCCAAGATTTTCAGCCCATTTTTTTGGACTGAAAGACCCCCTCTCGGCTTATACACGTGTGGGGAGGAGGACTCCCAGACAGTGACTGGGCCGGAACCCAGGGGACCGCCATCAGGGTTCCTGAAGGAACAACATTGGGGGACAACAAAGGAAAACACACAACTGAAGGTGGCAGGGCAACAGGGGGCGGGGCGAGGACAAAGGGAGGAGGGGGCGCGCTCAGGTGGCAGTTGGCAGAGAGTGCGACAGGAGGAGAGACAGGGAGACGAGCGGTGTGGGTAAGGGACACCGTCAGGAGTCTGTGAGGCGAAAGCTATGCACTCACCGACAAGAGAAACGTGAGAAACTTTTACCGGAGGCCACTCCCCGCCCACGGTCGCACACACAGCCATGCCCGCAGTCCCCCGCCCTTTTGAGACAGGTCCGTTACCTCAAGTCGCCACTGCGACGACACGTAAAACAGCTGCAGTGGCCTGGACACTGCCCCCTGTCTCCTTCCACAGCTGCGGCCCTGCCATCACCAGCCTCAGTGGGCGTCACCTCGCCATAGGCGGCAATAGAGGCCCACATCCCGTCTACAAGGGGACCCTGAGCAGAGGACGGCCGAACGTCATTTGGGGAACTTCGTCATCACTGCACTGTGAGACGAGAGCCGGTAAAAGACGTCCTGAAAGTCCCACCAGCACAGAGTCTTCAGGGCCTGTTGTGCCCCAACAGCACAGATCCTTCAGGGCCTGTTGTGCCCCACCAGCACAGATCCTTCAGGGCCAGCTGTGCCCCATCAGCAGTTTCTTCAGGGCCTGTCAAGCTCAAATCATCCCGGGACAACGAGGCGCAAAGGCAGCCACATTCAGCGGCCTCTAAGCGGCCGCATCTGCGAACCCGAGCGACGTCTGGAAGGATAAGTGAACTATAGGAAATAAGGACCCATAGTTTGTGCCATACGTGGCCTTCGACGTCCGGACAAGCCGGGTTAGT
Source organism: Dendrobates tinctorius (assembly GCF_039654945.1). Taxonomy (NCBI): domain Eukaryota; kingdom Metazoa; phylum Chordata; class Amphibia; order Anura; family Dendrobatidae; genus Dendrobates; species Dendrobates tinctorius. The sequence continues at coordinate 18,764,609 of NW_027361823.1, read as the reverse complement.
CACATTCAATATAAGAAAAGTATTGTTTATTTTGTTGAGTCCCTGCGAGGACAGATTGTTGTTACCCCTTTTACTTATTCAGCATAGTCCCAGTGGCTCCAAGTTATAAAAGTTGATTTCACAAGTCAAACCTTGTCTCGTGTCTCGTCACTGCATCCTGAGAACCTGCTCAACCCTACACACGAGTCATATACAGGGGTCGGCGGAGGAGGTGGAGTGGGGGGTGTCAGAGACCTTACTCCCCCCTCCTGGCACGGTCTCTGCAGCCCCCCTGCTTCCCCCATGATCTCAGTGTCCCAGCTGTTCCTGCATTCAGCGGTCTCGTGGTACCGCTCATTAATCTAATGAATCTGCGCATATTTAATGAGCAGTACCACATGACCGCTGAATGCAGGAACAGCTTGGATGCTGACATCATGCTGGAAGCAGGGGCTGAAGAGACCGGGCGCCAGGAGGGCGGTGAGTATGATGGGGAGGACGGGGAGAAGAGCAATACTTACCGCTCCTCGTTCCATCGCTGTCTCCGGGTTCTCTGGCTGTGACATTTAGCGGAGGGCGCGATGACGCAGTCAGTGTGCGCCCTCTGCTAATGTCACTGCACAGGACCTGGGAGACAGCGATGGAACCAGGAACGGTAAATAAAGCCAGTGCCGGGGGCCTGAGCCAGCGGCTACACCGGCATCTGGCCCTCAGCGACAGAGAGGTAAGTATGTCTTTTTATTTTTTTTATAGCAGCAGCGGCAGCAGCAGCACATGGATGGTGTTTGTATATGGAGCATCTACTTGGACCACTATTAACCCTTGTGCAGCATATGGGGGGTATTTTATGTATGGAGCTTCTACTTGGGCCACCATTAAAGGGAATCTGTCACGCCTTTTTTGAGATATCATATAATGATATCATTCAATTGTGTGTCACATAAGGATTCTCTTAGTACTTTTGCTTCCCCTTGACCCCGCACCTTTCATGCATAAATACCTTTTTTATATCGGTTCAGATGTATGTAAACTGCCGCTGTCCTGTCCGCTGGGCGGGTCTTATTCAACTGCTCCCCCCTCCCTGTCTTGCTCTACACAAGAAGAAATGCGTAGAGCAAGACAGGGAGGGGGGAGCAGGTGAATAAGCCCCGCCCAGAGGACCGGACAGTGGCAGTTTACATACATCTGAACCGATATAAAAAAGGTATTTATGCATGAAAGGTGCAGGGTCAGGGGGAAGCAAAAGTACTAAGAGAATCCTTATGTGACACATAATTGAGTGATATCATTATACAGTATAATATCTCAAAAAAGGGATGACAGATTCCCTTTAACCCCTGTGCAGCATATGGGGGGTGTTTTTATATGGAGCGTCTACTTGTCCCACTATTAACCCTTGTGCAGCATATGGGGGGTATTTTATGTATGGAGCTTCTACTTGGGCAACCATTAACCCTTGTGCAGCATATGGGGGTATTTATGTATGGAACATCCACTTGGGATAACATTAACCCTTGTGCAGCAATATATGGGGGTACAGTTGTGGCCAAAAGTATTGACACCCCTGCAATTCTGTCAGATAATACTCAGTTGCTTCCTGAAAATGATTGCAAACACAAATTCTTTGGTATTATTATCTTCATATAATTTGTCTTAAATGAAAAAACACAAAAAGAATTGTCCTAAAGCCAAATTGGATATAATTCCACACCAAACATAAAAAAGAGGGTGGACAAAAGTATTGGCACTGTTCGAAAAATCATGTGATGCTTCTCTAATTTGTGTAATTAACAGCACCTGTAACTTACCTGTGGCACCTAACAGGTGTTGGCAATAACTAAATCACACTTGCAGCCAGTTGACATGGATTAAAGTTGACTCAACCTCTGTCCTGTGTCCTTGTGTGTACCACATTGAGCATGTAGAAAAGAAAGAAGACCAAAGAACTGTCTGAGGACTTGAGAAACCAAATTGTGTGGAAGCATGTGCAATCTCAAGGCTACAAGTCCATCTCCAAAGACCTGAATGTTCCTGTGTCTACCGTGCGCAGTGTCATCAAGAAGTTTAAAGCCCATGGCACTGTGGCTAACCTCCCTAGATGTGGACGGAAAAGAAAAATTGACAAGAGATTTCAACACGAGATTGTGCGGATGTTGGATAAAGAACCTCGACTAACATCCAAACAAGATCAAGCTGCCCTGCAGTCCGAGGGTACAACAGTGTCAACCCGTACTATCCGTCGGCGTCTGAATGAAAAGGGACTGTATGGTAGGAGACCCAGGAAGACCCCACTTCTTACCCCGAGACATAAAAAAGCCAGGCTGGAGTTTGCCAAAACTTACCTGAAAAAGCCTAAAACGTTTTGGAAGAATGTTCTCTGGTCAGATAAGACAAAAGTAGAGCTTTTTGGGCAAAGGCATCAACATAAAGTTTACAGGAGAAAAAAAGAGGAATTCAAAGAAAAGAACACGGTCCCTACAGTCAAACATGGCGGAGGTTCACTGATGTTTTGGGGTTGCTTTGCTGCCTCTGGCACTGGACTGCTTGACCGTGTGCATGGCATTATGAAGTCTGAAGACTACCAACAAATTTTACAGCATAATGTAGGGCCCAGTGTGAGAAAGCTGGGTCTCCCTCAGAGGTCAAGGGTCTTCCAGCAGGACAATGACCCAAAACACACTTCAAAAAGCACTAGAAAGTGGTTTGAGAGAAAGCACTGGAGACTACTAAGGTGGCCAGCCATGAGTCCAGACCTGAATCCCAAGAACACCTGTGGAAAGATATAAAAAATGGCAGTTTGGAGAAGGCACCCTTCAAATATCAGGGACCTGGAGCAGTTTGCCAAAGAAGAATGGTCTAAAATTCCAGCAGAGCATTGTAAGAAACTCATTGATGGTTACCGCAAGCGGTTGGTCGCAGTTATTTTGGCTAAAGGTTGTGCAACCAAGTATTAGGCTGAGGGTGCTAATACTTCTGTCTGGCCCATTTTTGGAGTTTTGTGTGAAATGATCAATGTTTTGCTTTTTGCTTCATTCTCTTTTGTGTTTTTTTATTTAAGACAAACTAAATGAAGATAATAATACCAAAGAATTTGTGTTTGCAATCATTTTCAGGAAGAAACTGAGTATTATCTGACAAAATTGCAGGGGTGTCAATACTTTTGGCCACAACTGTATTTATCTGTGGAGCATCTTTTTGGACCACCATTAACCCTTGTGCAGCACCGCCCTCGGCTTATACACGAGTTAATAAGTTTTCCCAGTTTTTTGTGGCAAAATTAGGGGGGTCGGCTTGTACACGGGTCGGCTTATACACAAGTATATACGGTATTTTGAACTGCTGAGTGAAATTGCAGGTGTGCTATATTTTTAAAAAGCTGGATATCCTCTTTAGGTACTGTACATTGCTTGGAGCCTTTACCTATTGATTTAAAAAATCCCTGCTTAATTTTTCAGGAACATCATGACTGTATTGATTATCACTTGAAATGTCTACTGATTGACATTTAATGTTGAATTTTTGAACTCCTTTCTAGTCTTTAAAAGGGAATTTGTCAGGAGATTCCTGTTCAAACCAGCATTACAAATACCTACTGTGCATTTCAATCTTTGAACATACCTTTAACATGCAGCAAGTAATGTGTACACAGTGGGGAAAAAAGTATTTAGTCAGCCACCAATTGTACAAGTTCTCCCACTTAAAATGATGAGAGAGGCCTGTAATTGACATCATAGGTAGACCACAACTATGAGCGTCAAAATGAGAAAACAAATCCAGGAAATCACCATGTCTGATTTTGGCAAGATTTATTTTGCAAATTATGGTGGAAATAAGTATTTGGTCATTCACAAAATATTTTGTTATATATCCTTTGTTGGCAATGACAGAGGTCAAACGTTTTCTGTAAGTCTTCATAAGGTTGGCACACACTGTTGGTTTGTTGGTCCATTACTCCATGCACACCTCCTCTAGAGCAGAGATGTTTTGTGCCTGTAGCTGGGCGACATAGATTTTCAAATACCTCCAAATGTTTTCTATGGGGTTGAGATCTGGAGACTGGCTAGACCACTCCAGGACCTTCATATGCTGAAAGACCCATCCACATTTCATATTCAATGCCCTTGCTTATAGAAGGAGGTTTGCACTTAAAATCTCATGATACATGACCCCATTCATTCTTTCATGTACACGTATGAGTCATCCTGGTCCCTTTGCAGATAAACAGCTCCAAAGCATGATGTTGCCACCCCCATGCTTCACAGTAGGTATGATGTTGTTTGGATGCAACTCAGTATTCTGTCTTCTCCAAGCATGATGAGTTTTGTTTCTACCAAACAGTTGCACTTTGGTTTCATCAGATCATATGACATTCTCTCAATATTCTTCTGGATAATCGAAATGCGTTCTAGCAAACTTCAGATGGGTCCGGACATGTACTTGCTTAAACACAGGGACATGTCTGGTAATGCAAGATCTGTGTCCCTGGCAGAATAGTGTAGTACTGATTTAGTTTATTAAGTTGGTCCCAGCTCTATGCAGGTCATTTACTAGGTCTCCATGTGGTTCTGGGATTTTTGCTCACCGTTCTTGTCATCATTTTGACCCCACACAAGATCTTGTGTGGAGCCCCAGATCGAGGGAAATTATCAGTGGTCTTGTATGTCTTCCATTTTCTTATTATTGCTCCAACAGTTGATTTAATCACACTAAGCTGCTTGCCTATTGCAGATTCAGTCTTCCCAACCTGGTGCAGTTCTACAATTTTGTTTCTGATGTCCTTCAACAGCTCTTTGGTCTTCACCATAGTGGAGTTTGGAGTGTGACTGTTTGAGGTTGTAGACAGTTGTCTTTTATACTGATAACAAGTTCAAACAGGTGCCATTACTACAGGTAATGAGTGGAGGACAGAGGAGCCTCTTAAGTTACAGATCTGTGAGAGCTATAAATCTTGCATATTTTTAGGTGACCAAATACTTATTTTCAACCATAATAAATTTTGCCAAATCAGACAAAGTGATTTTCTTTTTTTTTTGTTTTCTCATTTTCACTCTCATAGTTGTGGTCTACCTATGATGTCAGTTACAGGCTTCCCTCATCTTTTTAAGTGGGAGAACTTGCAGAATTGGTGGCTGACTAAATACTTTTTTCCCCACTGTAGATGCTTTTAATAGGTAGAATGAGGAGTGATATAATCCAGCTACAGTTCAACTGCATTGCCACTATGTGAAACTTTTTTTGGCTTTTAAATTTTATAATCTGAATGCTTCGACTATAAAATGAGGAGTGATTATGATTAATAGAGATGAACAAATCAATTTGATGCAAATAAAATTCATTTTGAATTTTTAAGAATTTACTGAACCTTCCCAATTCAAACATTTTATGATTTGTTGCACATGAATCACCTAAAATAACCACCAGCATTTCACGGAGGATTGTAAAAGATTCCATCAACAAAAAAAAGGTTAACATGATTTTGGATGTGTCCAGGTGTGCTTTCTCATAATGCCTTGCAGCTATTACATAGCATTGTGCAACACAATCAATCAAAAAAGATCATAGTCAGTATAAAAGCAGAATCAGGGAATTCAGCAGTCTTTTTTAAGGTTTCTCTGGAAAGTGAAAGGGTGTACCCTTTCTCGACAGCTGAGCTTTCACTTTGGTGGGTGGGAATCTTTGTATCACTATTAACATGCAGATTAGCTCTATATCTGCAGGTTAATAGCACTTGAAGACATGTCAGGATTAAAGATAAGCAAACCTAAACTTAAAAGTTCGGGTTTCATACTGGACAATTAGTGTCTGGTGCTAACGCCGAGCAAGGGGTTTTCTTCTGAAAGTGCATTGCATTGTTCAGAGTTCAGTGGAAATAGAGTACAAGAGAAAGAGATAAATTTTTCTTCCAGCAATGTTCGAGTCCTCATTCTTTTCAATGGGGTTCGGGTTCTGGTTCAAGTTCAGGTGCAGTTCTGGTAGCCAAACCGTACTTTGGAATAAAGTTCAGGTCAAGTAACAGATCCCAGACTTCCATGGGTCAGCTCATCCCTAGACAGAATCCCTTTAAAGAGCTTGAGAAGTGTTGAATACACTCCCAAAAGACCTCAGAGTGTTATACAAGGCTTTTCAGGGCAATAGAGGGCTTTGCAATATGGAGTGAATCGATTTCCCGCAAATCAAATGTTAAGAAAAAAATTGAAGCTGCTGAATTAGAATATCAAAAGAGTTCCGCGGTTTACATTAGCTGATTGATATTTATTCTTTAGGTTACTTTTTACAATATTTGGCACTTCTTTTACTGATGTATTTGTGTGTATTTTTGTTTTTATGGATAATTTTATTTTCTTTTTTTGTTTATTTTTTCTTTTTTACATATGTCACAGGTAAATACTGTATAAACATAATATTACAGCTTATTTTCAGAATTGTAAGCAAATGAACCAATAATAACTCCAAACCCTATTCTAAATTAACACCAAAATTGGACAGTTGCAAAGTATAGTGAACACTTACTGTGCTCAACCACTAAAACCTGTAGGTCCTTACATGCTCAACACTTATATTCAGCATGACATCACTTATCTGGAGAAGTTTTCTCTGAAGAATCAGTAAAGACACAATACACCTGTATATTAGAATCACAACATGTAACGACAGGCCAAGCAAATTAATAGCTTCTTAATGTTTCACGTTGGTTGGAGGTCTCAGTGTGGTATCTTCTATCAATGAGACCTTGAGCCAGGCTTTGGTAAACTGTGTGATATATAATAGATGCGATCATTTCTCTGGCTGTGTGAGCATTTCTTAGCTTCCAAGTAAGAAGCTTTTAGAGATGTATCCCAGAGGCAGTTGATAATATAATCAACACTTCAGCAACTTCAGATGTTGTATAAATTACATATCTACTCTAGCTGTAACATTGTAAAGGAGAAAACCATAGATACACTTGGCCCTCATGACACTTGATGCATTCAATTAATCTAATAAAATATTAATGGGATTCATTATAAACAGTACTGTATTACTTACCTGTAGTGGTTCAATACTTTTAGTGGCATTTAGTTCTATAGAAGCATGAAAGAGACAAATATTTAGTGGGAATGGTCTAAATAAAAACTGTTATTATTCAAAATGCATCCTTTATGTTTGGCCTCATGCAGACAATAAACTGGCAAAGACTATGGTCAAAAAAGTAATAAACCAGTCACTCGACTTTCTATGGACCTGAAGGATGGTACTGGCATAGAGATTGTGTCTGTGCCATCCATAACATTGTCCTGCTGTACTAAATCCAACAGCTAACACTTCATTGCAACTATAACCCCGGTGTTAAACTGCTATGATGCCTAATTCATTGGTTTCCAGAGCATCTAAAGTGTCTATCAGAGAGGACTCTACTTGTTGCCATAGCAACATACCTGTGATTAGTTTGTGGGGGGGGTACAATGGATAGCACATCTAAACCAGCCATGAATATGTCAAGGTCTGGACTAGGACAATTAAGCAGCCCTGGCACACAAACCACACAAGCCCACATATTATAACATAAGAGACACTGAGAATGCTGTATACATTACACATACACTGAGACTGTTGTATATACATCAAATAGGACACACTCAGATTGATGTATATACAGTGCCTTGCGAAAGTATTCGGCCCCCGGGAACTTTTCAACCTTTTCCCACATATCATGCTTCAAACATAAAGATACCAAATGTAAATTTTTGGTGAAGAATCAACAACAAGTGGGACACAATTGTGAAGTTTAATGAAATTTATTGGTTATTTTAAATTTTTGTGGAAATTCAAAAACTGGCATCCCCCAGAAGAAATTACCTCCACAAGCCCGGCAGAGCAAAATGCCAGAACCAGCGCTGCTCATCGGCCGCGAGGCGCTGCCGAGTAGTGCTGGAGTTTGGAGGGAGTGTGGCCTAGGTGACATTAAAGGAATCTAAGGACGGGAGCACAAAGAGGCCAATTCGCCGACACGTTTCAAACATGCTATTTGACTTTGGAGAAAAATTCATTGTAGAATAGTTTGTGGCCTCCATATACATCTTTGGCAAAAATTAAGAGACCTCCACATCAAAACCCTGTCATGGGCAGCCCATTCTCCTGATCTGAACCCCATTGAAAACCTCTGGAATGTAATCAAGAGGCTGATGGATAGTCACAAGCTATCAAGCAAAAAAGAACTGCTTAAATTCTTGCGCCAGAAGCAGTGTGAAAGACTGGTGGAAAGCATGCCAAGACGCATGAAAGCTGTGATTAAAAATCATGGTTATTCCACACAATATTAATTTCAGAACTCCTCCTGAGTTAAAACATTATTATTGTTGTTTCTAAATGATTATGAACTTGTTTTCTTTGCATTATTGGAGGTCTGAAAGCACTGTTTTTTTTTTTAATTTTTACCATTTCTCCTTTTCAGAAAAAAAAAACAAAATTTATTGCTTGGAAATTCGGAGACATGTTGTCAGAAGTTTGTAGACTAAAAGAACAATTTATATTTTACTCAAAAATATACCTATAAAGAGAAAAATCAGACAAACTGAACATTTGAATATTGTCTCTTAATTTTCGCCAGAGCTGTACAGAGTCCCTAAGTGCCAGATGAGCACAATTCCCCTTCAATTGACCCCATTTTGAAAATTACACCTTTCTGGGAATTTATATACAGGTGTGGTGACGATTTTGACTCCATAAGTTTTTTTCCAGAAACAGTGGATGATGCTGAGTGAAAACGTCAAACTGCCTTTTTAGAGACCAGTTTGTTGCAATTACCAGTCCATTGTAGTGACCAGTACATTGTGCCCAGCTCATGGCTTCTCCAGACACGCACCTGTAAATTAGGTAGGCTTTCATCACTACAGAAATGCCAAACATGTGATTTAGGCACACTTTGGGGTTTAGAAGGGAGGGGTGAATTTGGATTTGAGAGCGCAGAATTCATTGGATTTATTTTTGGGGGCAAAAAGTCAGTGCTTTTCTAGAGCCCTTTTACTACCGGTAAAGTGGAAGCCCTCTATATTTTTGTTAACAGATGATGGACCTGAATGCTAGCTTTTTTGTGGATTGAGGTGAAGGTTTTTTGGGAACATTTTACATAGCATTTTGGACCACATTTATCTGGCGCTCTACGCTGAGCACTTACTTTGGCATTTCCATCTAAAGCTCTGAGCGACGTGATTTAGATGAGACTCCAGATGGATTCATTTACTGTAATGAGGCACGAGAGTTACTCTAAACCCTGTCTGGCCTCTGTTCAGTGATGTCCTTCTTTTCAGAGGTGCAAAAAAGTGTGGCTAACCGCAATTTTATGCACTCCTAAAAAGATGGACACTGTGGAGCACAGGTCAGTTGGCATCCATAGTGTCTCCATCTGCCTCATTATACAGAATCTTCTGCTGGGGTTTTCATCTGAATCAAGTGTTTCAGAAATTTACACCCCACTGTAAGTGAAAAGCACAAAGAGCAGGATAAATGTGAGCCAAGCCTTACTGCGCTCTTTGGGAGGCAGAATGAACAAATCAACAACAGGTGAATAATTGGTTTTATTTTTTAATCATGTGGTAGAAGTGATTAGATGACTTTAATCTTTGGGCCAGTGTGATTACAGAGATACCATATTTATATCAGATTTTTATGTTTGGCTGCTGTCACACACTAAAAAACACTTTTTTTTGCAAAAATAAGTTTTTGCATTGCCTTATTTAGATGGCTGTAATTTTTCCATATTTCTGCCCAGAGTCATGTGACGGCTTGTTTTTTGTGGGAAAAGTTGACATTTTTGTGCAATTTTCAGGCATATGACTTTTTTGATCACTTTCTATTATGATTTTTGGGAGGCAGAAAATCAGCAATTCATGAATTTTTTGGGGGGTTTTCACATGCCGTTCTGTGTGTGGTAAAATTGATAAGGTAGTTTTATTCTTTGGGTCAGTACGTTTACAGCGACATCACATTTATATTTTTTATGTTTTGCCGCTTTTACACAATAAAAACTGTTTTATAGAAAAAATAATTGTTTTTGCATCTCTTTATTCTAAGAGCTATAACTTTTTTATTTTTCCATTGATGGAGCTGTATTGTTGCTTATTTTTTGTACGACAAGATGACGTTTTCATCGGCACCATTTATAATTCTATTTGACTTTTTGATTGCGCTTTATTTCACTTTTTGTTTGGCAGTATGGTGAAAAAGTTTTTTGCTCTGTTTTTTATTTTTACAGTGTTCACAGAAGGCATTAACTATTGGGATACTTTTATATATCTGGTTGTTCCAGATGCAGCGATATCAAATATGTGTACTTTTTTTACTTTTTTAGTTTTTACATAAATTTACATATTTATTGTTATTCAAAATAACAAAATGCCTACTAGACAAAATGCTTCATAGATAATGCATCCAACACGAAAAAGAAGCAATGCCTAAAATTCCAAAACTTTATTGAAACATAATAAAAGGTTTCACAGAAAATTATTTTAACAAAAAAGTTCTATGTTAATATAAAAGGGGACATGACACACAAATAACCGCACCCTAGGTGGGCAACAATGGGGTTTCCTGCCCGCACTCCAAGGTAAACATGCTGTAGTAGCCGTTTTTCACCACTGTTTGGATGTATACTGGGCTTGCTTTTATTGCCACTAGCGCATGTTTATGTTATTTTGCCCTATATCTCCAGTTTGGCTGGATTATTGCCCATTTAGGCTGGTTTATTGTACACTTGTAAGCATATAATAGTCGCATTATAATATTTAGCACTTTATACCATTGCTGTTTTATTAGCAATTAGGCTTGCATTCTTGTGGCTTTTTTTGCTTGCATAAACTATGAGAGTATATCAGTCATTATGTATATATGCAGCATTGTTGCCCACCTAGGGTGCGGTTATTTGTGTGTCATGTCCCCTTTTATATTAACATAGAACTTTTTTGTTAAAATAATTTTCTGTGAAACCTTTTATTATGTTTCAATAAAGTTTTGGAATTTTAGGCATTGCTTTTTTTTCGTGTTGGATGCATTACATATTTATTGATTTAATATTATTCCTTATTTTTTATTTATTTTGTAATTTTTTAAAAATAGTTTTAAAACTTTACTTTTTTTTACTTTTTTACTTAGTCTCTGTATGCGACTTTGATTTTTATTTTTCTGATCACCAGTTTCATGCATTGCAATACATATGAACTGCAATGCATGAAACCTGTCAGTTTTACATTGGCAAATCGCCTGTTAAATTCACTGCAAATGGCAGACCCAGAGGTCATGTGACCTCCAGCTTCCATGACAACTCTTTGTTCTCCCATGATGTGATCACATCTCACCCATCATGGAGGTTGTCAGAGAGGTAAGTAAAACAGCATTCTCTTTCTCACTATCTTCTAAATGCCTCAATTGTGGCATCTAGAAATTAGCAAAGGGGTAATTAATCCCCAAATCTTAAAGAAGTTGTCCACTACTCCTTGTCAAACTCCTTGATTAACCCTGATAAAATAACAAAAAAACTTATACTCAGGTACCATTCCCGAGGTGTTGGCACTTGCTTTCCCGGGGCTACCGTGTGGTTGTTTTGACATGTGACCAAGGCACCCAAGCAATACTGGCATCACCCTCCCCACCTTTGGGCAAATTGAACATGAAGGGGAAGTCCAGGCTGCAGATGATCTCTGACTTTCTCTTCATGTTCAATTTGTCCAAAGGTGGGGACAGTGATGCCAGCGCTGATTGGGTGCTGAGGTGAAGGAAGTTGAGGATAGGCTTTATTTTTTAGGGCCAAGCGTGGGGTATGAGAATAATATTTAATATTTAATGACTGCAGCAAGAGATCTTGCCAAACATAAGCAATTCATATTAATGTGTAAAAATACTTTTTAATTGATTAACCAACAAATCACTGAGGTATCTAAGGGCTAAGTTTGTTTTTTTGTCAAAAAAGTGCAATAATTTAAATAAATTTTTTTTTTAATTAATAGAATGACAACAAGCAAATATATTGAATTTCACAAGGAAATGATACAGAAAGTTTATTATATAATAAATAATATTTATTGACTAAAACCTATTCGCAAGGTTTTTATTTATATACTTGCATATGTTTTTAAGCTTTTGGCCAAAAATAATTCTGAAATATTCAATCACTTCACAAAGTCACCAGTAAAAGCACAGTTAGTCCATCTTTTATCAAATACTTTTGCAACACAAAAAAAATTGAGCTTGGCATCCTGAACATTTTAAAATACTTTTGCTTAAAATGTAATTTCAAGAAGGAACAAAAAGAAAATAAGACTAAACCAGTAGAGACAGTGGTGTTCACCTGCATATTTAGAACAGAAAAATAATTTAGAAATAGTCTAACATGTTCTACATGATTGCTTCCGATGATTGTTCCTACTCCTTACTCAAATACGATTTCATTTCCCATTTCTTCTGAACTCTGTGTCCATATTTGTGATAGAAATGAACTTTATTCAAATACCTCCTGAAATCGATTGCTGCCACCCCATTTATTAATTTCCTTATGTTATAGAATCACACTAATGTGCAGTGTAACTTTATATGAGATATCATCTGATCCCGGGAGTTCTTAGTTTTGGAATTCTCTTGTGTTTCCATTAGGATGATGTGAAATCAATGAGAAGATAACAGCATGTTTTCTTTCTATCATTCTCGCTATTAAAATACATCACCGTAAATTTGCATTTTTGAAATATGCCGCTATTTTAACTGCAGTACCTGTATTTCAAACAAACTTTTATTTCTGTGTGCTTGAAAAAATGCTATGAATTGTAATGAATTTTCAAAGTGAAAAAAAGACTTCTAAAAGGAAAAGGGCAGGACCTCTCATGCAACATATTGGATGTAGCAATCCCAAACCCTAAATTTATTATTTTAAATCGCCTTATCATATGAATTAGGCTGTGTGCCCACGTAAGCGTTTTTGAAGCGTTTGTCCCAGTCAAAACGCTGCAAAAACGCATAAAAGAAACATCCCATTCATTTAAATGAATTCCGCACTTTCTGTGCACATTGATGCGTCTTTTTCCGCTCAAAAAACGCTTAGCGGCCAAAAACGCAGCATGCTCATTAATTTTGAGGAAAAGTCCGTGTTTTTGCTAATTTCTAGTCAGAAAGCGTGCTGGAAAAAAATGAATCAAAAACGCGTGTTTTTTAAGCAAAAACGCACGGAAAACGCGCGGAAATAAAACGTGCGTTTTCTGGGAAGGTGTCCGGTTTTGAAGCAGAAATTTTCTGCATATGTGGGCACATAGCCTTAAGGTAAGAAATCAAACCAGACACTCCATTAGCAGACAGGTGTTTTGAGGTGTTTGCACCTCATCAGTGCAAAATATGTGAGCTTATTTGGGTGAGAGGTTTCTGACAAGGAATTTATCACCTTAATAACCAGAGGTATTTTTCGCCTTTGCGTTTTTATTTTTTCTCCCCTTCTACCCAGAGCCATAACTTTTTTATTTTTCAGTTAAAATGGCAATGTGAGGGCTAGCTTGTTGCAGGGCAAATTGCACTTTTGAACAACACCATTTGTCGTTTACTGGAAAATGGGAAAAAATTCCAAGGCTGGTGAAATTGCATAAAAAGTGCAATTCCACAATTGTTTTTTCAGTTTTTTTTTTTAAAAACATATTCACTAAATGCTAAACCTGACATACCATTGTGATTCTTCAGGTCATTATGAATTCATAGACACCAAATATATCTAGCTTCTTTTTTAAGTTGTGAAAAAAAAATCCAAACTTTGTTAAAAAAGGAAAAGGGCAATTTTCAGAGACCTGTAGCGTCTCAATTTTTCATGATTTAGGGCAGCATGGGGACTGGGGGGCGGTAGATGACAGCCAGTTGGAGGTTGGAGGGGGAGTAGATGCGCACAGAGTGCACCTCAAAGGAAGGGAGGGTAACAGAGGGTGGCAGTGGGATTGGGGTGAAGGAGCAGGTATCTGACAGGAGAAAACCAACTCCTCCGCCATGTTTGCTGCTGGGGCGGGGGGTGTGAGAAAGGAGGAAGCCACCATATGAAAGTGCAGCAGGAGAGGCTGTGTCAGAAGGGGTGAGCCAGGTTTCAGTGATGGTGAGGAAGGAAAGTTTGGTAGTAACAAAAAGACCATGGATGTAGGAAAGCTTGTTGCAGACAGAGCGAGCGTTCCACAGAGCTCCTGTTTGTGGGACTGGGGAAGCAGGGACTGGGTGAATGGGTATAAGGTTGGAGTGGTTACGGAAGGTTGTGATAGAGCGTGGATGGGAGGTAGAAATGACTGGGAATGTGGTGAGGAGGACCAGGATTTGGAGAGATATCACCAGCAGTGAGAAGGAGCAGAGAGAGTGTTAGCAGGTGGGAGCAGGAGAGGGCATGAGGGGGCTGTCTGTGTTTGGAGACAGAGGATTGTATGTTAAGGAACAGTTTTGAGGAGGTGAGGTGGATGGGGAGGATTGAAGAAGAGATGAACAGTTCCTTACTAGGAGTAGGGATTAGGGGAATTAGCAGAAAGTACAGGATTATAGGGGTGAAAGTGAAAACAAACAGAAACATTGTTTACAGTGACTGTGTACAGTTACCTTCAGTTCCATTCTGGTTCAATTCTGGTTTTAATTCTAAAATGTATCTTCAAACTTCTAGGACACACTTATAGGAATCACACTGCAGACTGAAGTCTATGCAGACTTGAGCTATGCAATATATGTACAACTAAGTGCATTCAGGTGTGAAGCAGAGAGGAGTGGTCTCTGCTCATCTTGGTCAGACAATTAATCTCATAGCCTCATACAGTATGATGGTACTTACAGAACCTTACACACAGTATCATGGTCTTCACTAAGATTAATGGCTTCCACAGTCCTCACACACAGTATCACAGCCCCTTCTCAGAATGATGATCCTGACACATTATAATGGTTCACACAGACCCCCCACTCAGTATGATGCCTGTAAAGTCCCCTTTACAGTATGATGGTTTCACAACCTCACACACTATGATAGTCCATTAAGCATCCTACACACAGTTTCATGGCCCTATTAAGTATTATGTTCCCCAAAGTATCCACACACATAATATGATGACTCCCAAACACAATATCATAGCCCTTACTCAATATGATGGTCAAAAAACAATATTATTGCTCCCACAGTTTGATAGCCCCACAGCTTTCCACACAATATGATGTCCCTACAGCTCCCTACACAGTAATAACAATAATAATAATCTTTATTTTTATATAGTGCCAACATATTCCGTAGCGCTTTACAATTTTGCACACATTATCATAGCTGTCCCTAATGGGCTCACAATGTAAATTCCCTATCAGTATGTCTTTGGAATGTGGGAGAAACCCGAAGTACCTGGAGGAAATCCATGCAAACATGAGGAGAATATAAAAACTCCTTGCAGAGGTGTCCTTGGTGGGATTTAAACCGAGGACTCCAATACTGTAAGTATTATTAGTATTATGGCCTTAAAAGCCCCCACACAATATGATGCACCTACAGGTCTACACACAGTATGATGGCCCCACAGCTTCACCAACAGCATGATGGAATCCACATTGTCTCACACAGTGTAATGCCCCTGCACAGTATTCCACATAGTGTGATGGCCTTCACAGTCCCCTACACAGAGATTCATAACCATTCTTAAGAATGAAACCCCACAGCTCTATTGTTCAGTATGATGGCCCCTACACAGAATTATAGACCCCACACAGTATGATGCTCCTACAGACCGACAAAGAGTATGATTTTCCCTAGACATTAGGAGTGTACCCAGACAGTATGGTCCCCCACACACACAGCATCATATTCTTGACACAGTATCAGTATCCCAACATCTCTTCATAAGTACTGACATTAAAACAATCTACTTAAAGGGAACCTGTCAGCAGAATTGTGCACAGTAACCTACAGACAGTGTCAGGTTGGCACCGTTATACTGATTCAAATGATGCCTTGGTTGATGAAATCCATCTTGTGGTTGCTATTTAATCTTTATTTTTAGTTTTGAGTTAATGATATGCTCATGCTTTGAGGCAGGGCTGTTTGGGGATCTTTATGTGGTGCCCTGATTAGATATTCATCAGTATGGCTTCTGACAGGTCACCAATCCATCAATGACCTGACCCCTATATTACATATTGAGTATTATATATACATATAGGTATATATATATATAAAAAGTCACCTGCAGGAGGCAGGCGCTGGCACCTTTGCTGCAGCCTGATGACATGTGTAAAGTGCTGTTCAATATTTTATATCATCACCCAAAAAAATGTTCTTCCTCCAAGATTGCGCCGCCGGCACCTGAACAGTAGTAGCTATCAGCGTTTGATCGCAGCTACTGCACAGGCAGCGCCATCTTGCTAGAGAAAAAAAAATCCTCTTCCAAGATGGCACTGCCACCGGCATTCGGATCGGAGCGTTCAGCTGCATAGAAATACATGCCGATCCGAGTGGCGGCGGCAGTGCCGGGTATTGACGTGCGAGATTTGTTCAAGTTTCTCACAAGTCTGACCCCGGCCATAACATTATTTTGATCAAAATTATGTTAACTAAATACCCTTATTATTACTATTATTACTACCTTCATGCAATTTTTGCAATATATTTTTTTACTTTTTTATTCCAGGATATTTGTTTTGTGTTTTGCTTTTGGTTTTCTCTGTGTAAAGGTCATGTGTTCATATGCAATTACATTTTGCATGCACATTAATTTACTTTTTCTGCTCAGACCCAGTTTCTCATTTGTTTCATTGTGCATTCTGTGCATATAAGGGTGTGACCGCCCTGTTTCTGAGTTGGAAAATCCATCCTGTCTGGCCTATACTATTACTGGTGGTTCAGTCCCTCTGTCCTTGTTCACATTTACGTCACTTGACAAGTGGAAAGGTTTTAAATACAAGAGTTAGGACTGTCCCACAAGGGTTGCCGTGACGTGGCGGGATGGCTTCTACATTATTTTGATCAAAATTATGTTAACTAAATACCATTATTATTACTATTATTACTACCTTCATACAATTTTTGCAATATATTTTTTTACTTTTTTATTCCAGGATATTTGTTTTGTGTTTTGCTTTTGGTTTTCTCTGTGTAAAGGTCATGTGTTCATATGCAATTACATTTTGCATGCACATTAATTTACTTTTTCTGCTCAGACCCAGTTTCTCTAAACCAAAGATACAGGGTTTTCATTCAGTGCCATAATGCAAACTACGTAAATATAAGCTATGTATATTTTATCCAATACATATTTGCATTTACAGATTTTGGTAGCACAAAAGTAAAAAATTACATACATGGGTAATTGACCAGCATGCAAACATATTATATAGTAATCGTTCTTTGGCTCATTAACATCATCAGATGCTTTTGTCAGGTGCCGAATATACATACTTTTGCTACAACACTACTTAATTTCTACATTTTCATCAACTAATTTATTGATTTGGCTATAGAACGTGCCTAATGAGAATTGCAAGGTCTCAAAATATCTTTTTGCATTTTTCACAGACAATGAAGAGAAAAAGAGCACAATAAAAGAAATGACAATAATATTTTTCCAAAGGTAAACTTGTCATGATGTTTTATTTCATGGATTTTACTGAACATTGTTAATTAAGTACATTTATTTAAAAGGACCATATCATCATGTTTTTGCCATACCATTAAAGAGAAACATGATGTAGGGTCAGAGACCCTGATTCCAATGTTATATCAGTTACCTGATCTATCAGTGCTGCTTGCTGCAGTTTCGATAAAATCACGTTTTAGCTGCTGCAAATTAGTCTCTGCCTGCTGAGCTCTGTATGACCTCACCCACACCAATGTTTGACAGCTTTCTGTGAACACTACACTGAGTGTAGGCAGAAAGATGCCAATCAGTGGAGTGGATGGAGTTATAGAGAGCTCATGAATATGGAGTACTGCATAAAAGCAGCTTTATTTATCCTCTAGTGATACCACCCTGCTGATAATGCAGTAATTTTACCAAAACTACAAGCTCTCTCAATGTTCTGTTGCTCTTAGGTTAGATGGAGAGAACCCAATGACAGACTCTCTTTAACCCCTTCCCGACCTTCGTCGTATTAGTACTGCTCTGCTGGAACTGCATTTCCGTCCAGAGCAGTACTAATACGGCAGTACGATCACCGCGGCCTCACGCTGAGTGCGGTGGTGATTGGGTGAGGGTGTCAGCTGTATGTGACAGCTGACACCCCGCAGCAATGCCCACTAGTGATGAGCGAGTATACTCGTTGCTCGGGTCTCCTCTAGTATGCTCGGGTGTCCTCCAAGTATTTTGGCGTGCTCAGAGATTTAGTTTTTGTTGTCTTATCTGCATGATTTGCAGCTTGTAGACAGGCTGAATACATGTTGGAATTCCCCAACAAACAGGCATTCCACACATGTATTCAACCTGTCTAGCAGTCGCAAATCATATAGCTAAGGCTACGAAAACGAAATCCCCGAGCACGCCAAAATACTCGGAGGACACCCGAGTATGCTCGGAAAAACCCGAGTGATGAGTATACTCGCTCATCACTAATGCCCATGATCGGTGCTAGCACCAAATGTGGGCATTTAAGCCCTCTGATGCTGTTGTCAGTACTGACAGTGGCATAGAGAACAATCGCTCAGGGAGGGGCTTCCTACGCTCTCCCACTGCATCAACACGATGCGTTTGTGTTGTTCCTGTGGTCTCCATGGAGACCCCCGGCTCCAAGTTGGCCGCGGGGTCCTTCCGGGTCCTTCAGTGAGGTGGCTTGTCAGCGCCTGCTGAGAACAGGCGCCGGCAAGCCTCCTACACTGCCTGTCAGATTGCTGATCTGACAGTGCAGTACAAAGTGTCAGATCAGCGATCTGACTGTATATAGTAATGTCCCAACCTGGGGCAATGTAATAAAGTAAAAAAAAATCCCCAAATAAAGAAAAAAATAAAAATAAATATTTTACCATTAAATACATATATTTATGTAAATAAAAAAACAAAACAATAAAAGTGCACATATTTGGTATCGCCACATCCATAACGACACCACCTATAAAACTGTCCCACTAGTTAATCCCTTTAGTGAACACCATTAAAAATACAAGGCAAAAAATGCTTTGGAATAACACACGATTAAAAAGACGGATATAAATAAACATGGTACCACTGAAAACATCATCTTGTACGGCAAAAAATGAGCCACCATACAGCATCATCAGTGAAAAAATAGAAGTTATAGCTCTCAGAATAAAGTCATGCCAAAATAATTATTTTTTCTATAAAATAGTTTTTATTGTATAAGAGCGACAAAACATAAAAAATATATAAATTAGGTATCGCTGTAATCGTACTGACCAAAAAAATATAGCTGCTTTATCAATTTTACCACAGGTGGAACAGTATAAACACCCCCCAAAAGAAATTCATGAATTTCTGGATTTTGTTTATTCTGCCTCCCAAAAATCAGAATAAAAAGCGATCAAAAAATGTAATTTACCCAAAACTGGTACCAATAAATACGTCAACTCGTCCCGCAAAAAATAAGACCTCACAAGACTTGGTCAGCCAAAATATGGAAAAATTATAGCTCTCAAAATGTGGTGATGCAAAAACTATTTTTTGCAATAAAAAGCGTCTTTTAGTGTGTGACAGCTGTCAAACATAAAAACCCGCTATAAATAGTAAATCAAACCCCCTTTATCACACCCTTAGTTAGGGAAAAATAATAAAATAAAAAAAAAAAATTATTTCCATTTCCCCTTAGGGTTAGGGTTGGGGTTGGGGTTAGTGTTAGTATTGGGGTTAGGGTTGTGGCTAAAGTTAGGGTTAGAGTTGGGGCTAAAGTTAGGGCTAGGTTGGGGATAAAATTAGGGTTAGGGTTGGGTCTAAAATTAGGGTTAGGGTTGGGATTAGGGTTAGGGTTGGGGTTAGGGTTAGGCGTGTGTTAGGGTTAGGGTTATGGTTAGGGTTGGGATTAGGGTTAGGGGTGTGTTGCGGTTAGGGTTGGAGTTATAATTGGCGGGTTTCCACTGTTTAGGCCCATCAGGGGCTTTCTAAACACGACATGGTGTCTGATCTCAATTCCAGCCAATTTTGCATTGAAAAAGTCAAACTGCGCTCATCCCTTTCTGAGATCTGCCATGCTGTCAAACAGTGGGGTATCAACATACTCAGTACAAATTGTGCAACAACTTTTGCGTTCCAATTTCTCCTGTTACCCTTGATAAAATAAAACAAATTGGATCTGAAGTAATTTTTTTGTGAAAAAAAGTGAAATGTTCATTTTTTAAACATTCCAAAAATTCCTGTGAAGCACCCAAAGGGTTAACAATGTTCTTGAATGTGGTTTTGAGTACCTTGAGGGGTGAAGTTTTTAGAATGGTGTCATTTTTGGCTATTCTCTATTATATAGACCCCTCAAAATCACTTCAAATGTGACGTGGTCTCTAAAAAAAATGGTTTTGTAAATTTGTTGAAAAAATGAAAAATCACTGGTCAACTTTTAACCCTTATAACTTCCTAACAAAAAATATTGGCTCCAAAATTGTGCTGATGCATAGTAGACATGTGGGAAATGTAATTTATTAACTATTTTGTGCGATATGACTCTCTGATTTATGGGCATAAAAATTAAAAGTTGAAAAATTGTGAAGTTTTCACAATTTCTGCCAAATTTCCGTTTTTTCGCAAAAAGTCATATCGAAGAAATTTTACTGCTATCATAAAGTACAATATGTCACGAGAAAAAACTCTCAGAATCTGTGTGATCTGTTGAAGCATTCCAAAGTTATTACCTCATAAAGGGACAATGTCAGAATTGTAAAAAATTGTCCAGGTCAGAAAGGTGGGTCGTGAAGAGGTTAAGCATAGGCAAATCATAGCATTTGTGCAAACAAGCTAGACATTTAAAAAAAAACTGTTTTAGATTTCACAGGTGCGCAGATGTGTTAGAGACAAGATTTTGTGATACTTACTATTATATAAGTATTCTATGTTCTCCTCCAGCTCTTGTTAGTGCAGCTTTCCTCACAAACTGCACAGCTCTCCTGTCGATAAAATGGCTGCTAGTGGACGAGCATGTGACCAGACCTGTCCATCAGTCTCCTACAATAGAAAAGCAGTTTTATTGTATGAGATTTTCAATTGGACGAGACAGATTGTTAGGCACCAGGATTCTCCCGCTGCATGGGGTAGATCCCAAGCCTTGTCTGCCTCTGCAGTCTCCCATTCAGCTTCACCGGCTGCAGGGGCTGCTGAGCATAGATAGGTGAAGAGTTCTTAGACAGAGCAGAATTATCTCTTTATGTTAAAGAAAGAGAAGAAATTCGAAGTGCACCTGAAGAAAAAGGGAATTGAAAGCATGACACAGAGGAACAGGAGGATTGGGAGGCAGTCAGCACCCATACTGCTCAGGAACCAGTACTAGGCTCTCACGCAGGAGATAAATGATGAAATACATCAAGATAAGACTTTACTCACAAAGACCAACATAGCCCGCCCTCAGAGTCCTTCTGGATGGAGAAAGAAAAGTGTTGTGAAGAAGAAACGGAGAGTTGTGGTCATGGGGGATTCCCTGTTGAGAGGAACAGAGGCTGCTATCTGCAGACCGGATATAAGCTCAAGAGGAATGTGCTGTCTTTCAGGTGCAAAAATTAAAGATATGTCTGACAGGATATCAGGATTCTTCAGACCTACAGATGACCACCCATTCCTGCTAACACATGTGGGGACAAATTAGTCCGCAAGAAAGGACCTGGAAACCATCTGCAGTGACTTTAAACACTTAGGTAAGAAAGTGAAAGAACTGGGAGCACAGGTGGCCTTCTCTTCCATTCTCTCAGTGGATGGCCATGGAACAAGGTGGTGGAATAAGATTCTGCAGGTGAACAACTGGCTACGTCGGTGGTGCCGTCAGCAAGGATTTGGATTTCTGGATCACGGAGTGAATTACCTTTACAATGGACTGCTTGCTAGAGAAGGGGTGCACCTTACGAAGACTGGAAAACCTTTATTTGGAAGTCGCCTTGCTACCCTCATCAGGAGAGCTTTAAACTAGAACAATGTGGGAAGGGAAGCAAAAGGCCAGAAAAAAACATACACCTGACAAATAATACAGAGAACTCTGCTATTAGAAGTGGAAATGAAGAACAAAGACAAAATTTCAAAATAATAAAAATATTGGAGGAAGAGAAACCAATCACAAACTAAAATGTTTCTGTACAAATTAAAAAAGCATAGGCAACAAACAAGGAGAACTGGAACTTCTAACGCAGGAAAAGAAATATGATGTCATTGGAATCACTGAAACTTGGTGGGACAATACACATGATTGGAATACAAGGCTAGAAGGATACAACTTATTTGCAAGAAACAGACTTGATAAACAAGGAGGAAGTGTTGCATTGTATGTTAGAAAAATGTATATCTGCACAGAGATTGAAGCTTCAGAGACTGGGAGTTCTGTGGAAACTGTTTGGGAAAGAATTTAAGGAGAGAACAACAGAAAAGACACCATTGTAGGCATTTACTACAGGCCGCCTGTGCAAGCTGACGGTATTGATGAACTCTTTATGCATCAAATGGCCAAGTTCTCCAAAAAATATGACATAGTTGTCATGGGAGATTTCAACGATCCAGACATTTGTTGGGAATCTCTCTCAGGCAAAACTAACAGATCAAGCAAATTCTTATCCTCTCTTGCTGACAACTTTATCTTCCAAAAGGTAGGGGAGAAAACAAGGGGATCTGCTACCTTGGATCTAATCCTTATAAACAGGGAGTAAATGGTTGAGGAGGTTAGAGTGGCTGGGACCCTAGGAGGTAGCGACTATGCTATTTTAGAATTTTGGATAACTAGATGAGGAAGACCTGTGAAGACTCAGACTTCAAGGTTAGATTTCAAAAGGCAGATTTTAAGTGACTCAGAAAGAGAATCGGAGGGATCCAATGGCTGGACACCCTTAAGGACAAAAATGTCCAGGAAGGATGGGAAATCTTGAAAAGTAAGATTCTCAAAGCACAACCATTAACAATTCCAAAAAGAGTGAAGAATACAAAGCATTTAAGGAAACTAGGATGGATGAGCACAAAACTTAAACACGTGCTAAAAAGGAAGAAAGAAATGTTTATTAAATGGAAAGAGGTAGGCATATCTAAAGAAGAATATAATGCTGTCTGCAAAACCTGCAGGGCACGAATCAGATTAGTAAAGCTGAAAATGAATTAAGGCTTGCAATAGACATCAAAAGCAATAAAAAAGGATTTTGGGGATATGTCAAAAGTAAAAGAAAAGCCCAAGTTGCTATAGGATTTTTACAGGATGAAAATGATGAAATGGTAATAAAGGATGTTGAGAAGGCTGAACGTTTAAATTCCTATTTTGCATCTGTTTTCTCTCAGAAAGGAAATGTAACATCAACTGATCTTCACTGTCCTATTAAAGGAATAGAGTAATCCAGGATATCTATAAACAGAAAGATAGTGAGGAAACACTTAGATAACATAAATGAATTCAAGTCTCGAGGTCCAGATGAATTACACCCTAGAGTACTGAAGGAGATAGCAGAAGAAATTGTTGAACCACTCTCCATAATCTTTGAAAATTCTTGGAGAACAGAAGTCCCAGAAGACTGGAGAAGAGAAAATGTTGTTCCTATCTTCAAAAAGGGGAAGAAATTAGACCCAGGGAACTATAGGCCAGTGAGTCTGAATTCTATACCAGGAAAGATCTTTAAGCACATTATTAAACATTATGTATGCAAGTACCTGGATAAGAATGAAGTGATTAATCAGAGTCAGCATAGGTTTGTAACTAATAAATCATGTCAGACTAACTTAATTTCCTTCTATGACAGAATCACTGACTGGGTGGATCAGGGAAATTCTGTAGATATAGTATATCTTGACTTCAGCAAAGCATATGACAAAGTATCTTACACCATCCTTATTGAAAAAATGACTAAGTATGGAATGGACAAGGCAACTGTTAGGTGGATTAATAACTGGCTTAGTGATTGGACCCAAAGAGTGGTCGTAAATGGCTGCACATCCAGTTGGAAGAATATCTCATTAGGATGCCACAGGGCCTTGTATTGTTCAGCATCTTTATCAATGATTTAGATGAAGGAATTGAGGGTAAACTGATTCAATTTGCTGATGACACAAAGCTAGGAGGGATAGCTAATACTAGAGACGAGAGAAGATTCAAAAAGATATAAATAAACTGGAGCAGTAGGCAGCAAGAAACAGAATGGTTTTTAGCAGGGAAAAATGAAAAGTACTGCACTTGGGCAATAAAAATGAAAAAAGCATATACAGAATGGGAGGAATAGGGCTAACCAGCAGCACATGTGAAAAAGACTTGGGTATACTAATAGATCATAAACTGAACATGAGTCAACAGTGTGATGCAGCAGCAGAAAAGAAAAATGCAATTCTAGGATGTATTAACAGAAGTATACAGTCTAGATCACGTGAAGTCACTGTCCCCCTCTACTCCTTTTTGGTCAGACCTCATCTGGAATACTGTTTCCAGTTTTGGGCACTACATTTTAAAAAAAACATCAACAAACTGGAGCAAGTTCAGAGAAGAGCGACCAGAACGATGACCGGTCTGAAAACCATGTCCTATGAGGAATGGTTACAGGATTTGGGAATGTTTAGCGTGCAAAAAAAGACTGAGAGATGACTTAATAACTGTCTACAAATATCTCAAGGGCTGTCATATTGTAGAAGGATCATCTTTATTCTCATTTTCACAAGGAATGACTAGAAGCAATAGAATAAAACTGAATGGGAGGAGACAAAGATTAGATATTAGAAAAAAAAAAATGACAGTGAGGGTGATCAGTGAGAGGAACAGGCTGCCACGAGAGGTGGTAAGTTCTCCTTCCATGGAAGTCTTCAAACAGAGGCTGGACAGACATCTGTCTGGGATGATTTATTGAATCCTGCTTTGAGCAGGGGGTTGGACTAGATGACCCAGGAGGTCCCTTCCAACTCTACCATTCTATCATTCTATGATCCATCCAGAGAGGAGTTTGTGTGAATTCAGGGCTGGTGTCTTGCCATTAGAATTCCGGCACCTCCGGTGAGGAGTTTGTTGAGTGCATTCGCTGTTTGTGTGATCTTTGCTTGCCATTTACCCTCTGCGTGGGTTACGTCTCCATGTGAGGTTAACAGGGATTCGTATCTAGCACCATACCTCTTTACTTTGCAACAAGCTGCAGCGTTCTGTGTAGGGGCAGCTCTATTTCTGTGTTCACCTCTCTGAGAAGCTGTCAGAGTTGGGTAATTAGCGTTCTGTTCACACAGGGTGACATTTAACCCTGTGTGTTCTTTAACATAGCTTGCTGCACGGTTTCGCCATTACTCACTAGCTGCATGTTAACATCTCTGCACGGTGGACCCCAGGTTTTGATCGCATTTTGTTTATTTAGTGTGATCCGCCAACCCTTACACTGATGAACAGGTCTGGTAACAGTTCCTCCATTAGAAGCCATTTTATGGATAAGAGAGCTGTGCAGTCTGTGAGGAAAGCTGCAGTAAGAAGAGTTGGAGAAGAACCTGTCTTACCTATGTATTAGCAAGTGCCACAAAATCATGTCCCCAACACATCTGTTAAAAATAGATAATGTAGCCAACCCAGTTGGCTCATTTTGCAGTCAGCAATAGACAGTGTAATATTTTGGCTATACGAAGCAAACAATGCAGCATTTTTAATGAAACCCAATTGCAACATTTTTTTAGACCCAATTACATGCATTTAAGTAAGAAAAAAATATCCCCAAGGGTAGACAACCCCTTTTAATTTCAATATTTTTTTTTATTTTTCAAGATTATGCTCTTTCCAAAGATTTATACATTCAGAAATAAAGGCCATTTTATTTTGGTCTTACATTTATTCCTACGCTTATATAATGCTTTATTGTTCATTGATCTGCAGTCAAGCTTAGGTAATCAATAGTCTAAATCTAAAAACTTCCATCAGTCATAATCATTTGACGTGGTAAACATTGGTTGTGAACAGTAATCTCCTAGAACAACAGCACAAGGTACAACAGGAGAGATTGAAGACAACTGTAGGATGACATAATTGTCAGCCCCATTAGTAATAACAAAGAATTAAGATATACAATATATGTACAATTTGTATAATTAGCTTTACTTATTTATAAATTCAGCATATTCTTCAAGTAAAACATTAGCACAACATTCATCAGTGAAATGTGGAAAATAATGTCAGGTTACTTTCACTTGCTGCTTATTAAGTTGTCTATATTAGATATTTGCATTAATATAATGATACAGTAAATAATTGATTGTGACACTGTGCTATCAAAACAGCACACTGTCAACCGTAAGACTGATAATTAGCAACATATTTATAAATATACACTTTGGTCTTTAACACATTTCCTATGTACAGTCTGTTTTTATGGCTTCTGTACAATAATATACACAATTTTCAATAAAAAATAGTGACTAGGAGTCAATTAAGCATTACACATATTGATGCATAAAAGTTTGCATGTATTTTGAATGACAAATGGGTTGTGAAGTTCTAGAAAAATATCGAGATCTTCTAATACTAGAGTAAGAAGGTAATAAGTTTCATAAATCTCTCAAAGTTGATAAAAATTAAAAACAACTGATAGTGATATCACAAGCTTTCTTGTGCTGTTGTAAGAGACACAAAGGAGTGTCTGTAAGTTTACAGATATATAAGTGTGTGTATATATATATATATATATATATATATATATATATAGCGAGGTAGCGCTGTCATTCAGTTAGGGGATCCTCGCTAGGCAGCGAACAAAACACATCCGGCATCGGGTTTTCAATAACCATAACATAGTCCATGCGGTTTATTCCTCCATCATAACCCACAGCATCAATATAAACTTCATATAACAGCATAGCATCCATTATAGCTTCACTCTGGTTATCCTTATATCACACAGGTTAAGCAAATGTCCATTACACAGGCTCTTCAGCCTCAGCGTTATCTCACCCACGTCAGGGTCACTCATGGTTCCTTCACCATCATGCGGCAGATTTCCATTCCCTCCAGGGAATTACCAGGCATGTGCAGCCATTAACACAGTGTTCACTAGCTGTCAGAAGGCAGCCCAATCTCACTCAGATGGGACCTTCCACACTGGACCAACCAGGTCCCAGCATTCACCCCATGTGACCTACCCTGGCCACATTATATGGTCCATAGCCATGCCCACCAGGTCACATGACTATGACCTCATCACAGGTCCTTCACACACCCATATACACTTTACAATAGCGTTAATAAACACACCCCCTGAGTGGGTTTGGAGGTAACTAGTTCCTGACACATTGAACCAGCACCTCAGCAGTATCACTGCTGATTAGAGTTGAGCGATACCGTCCGATACTTCAAAGTATCGGATCGGAATGGATCGGCCGATCTTAAAAAAAAAGTATCGGTATCGCCGATTCCGATACCGGAAGTCCCATTCAAGTCTATGGGACTTCCGGTATCGGAATAAGAAAAACCCTGTTTTTGCCTTGTACAGCCTCTCTGGGGTCTGTACGGGCCTTTCGGGGGGCTGTGCCGGCCTGCCAGGGGGTCTGTGCAGGCTCCGGTGGTCTGTGCCGGCCTGCCGGGGGGCTGTGCCGGCCTGCCGGTGGTCTGTGCAGGCTCCGGTGGGCTGTGCCGGCCTGCCGGGGGGCTGTGCCGGCCTGCCGGTGGTCTGTGCAGGCTCCAGTGGGCTGTGCCGGCCTGCCGGGGGGCTGTGCCGGCCTGCCGGTGGTCTGTGCAGGCTTCGGGGGTCTGTGCAGGCATCGTCTGATGGGACTACAGGTCACATCGGGCGATGCCTGCTACCATGACAGTGATTGACACATTAGCCAATGATGGGACAGTAGTAGTCCCATCATCCGGCTAATGTGTTGAATGTAAAAAAAAAAAAAAAATTACATGCTACATACATGCTACATACATACAACATGCATACTACATACATGCTACATTCATACTACATACTACATACATGCTACATTCATACTACATATATACTACATGCAACATACATACTACATATATACTACATGCATGCAACATGCATACTACATATATACTACATGCAACATACATACTACATATATACTACATGCATGCAACATGCATACTACATATATACTACATGCTATATACATACTACATATATGCTACATACATACTACATATATACTACATGCATGCTACATACATACTGCATGCTACACACATACTACATGCTACATGCATACTACATATATGCTACATACATACTACATATATACTACATGCATGCTACATACATACTGCATGCTACATACATACTACATGCTACATACATACCACATATATACTACATACATACTACATGCATGCTACATGCTACATACATACCACATACATACTACCTACATACTACATACATACTACATGCATGCTACATGCATGCTACATGCTACATACATAACACATATATACTACATGCATGCTACATACATACCACATACATACTACATACATACTACATGCATGCTACATACATACTACATGCTACATACATACTACATATATACTACATGCATGCTACATACATACTACATGCTACATACATACTACATATATACTACATGCATGCTACATACATACTACATACATACTACATGCATGCTACATACATACTACATGCTACATACATACCACATACATACTACATATATACCACATGCATGCTACATACATACTGCATGCTACATGCATGCTACATACATACTACATACATACTACATGCTACATACATACCACATATATACTACATACATACTACATACAATACATTCATACAATACATACATAGACATACAGTACATATAACATAGAGTAACATACTTACCAATACTTGTCACATTGTTCCCCGAAGCCATTGTCTTTTATGGAATAAATATTAACATAACAAACCACAAAAATACTCACCCACGATCCGAAGCAGTCCACGAGTGTGTCCCACGACGATCTTGGGTAGAGAACTGCAGCATCAGCTGATGCTGCCGTTCTCTACGGGCTGCAGGAATCCAATGACGGAAGGTAGGTATCCTTCCGCACTGTATTCCTCCGCCACTTAAAAAAAAAAAAGTCCCTAGTCTCACTTTATGCCATTGCTGTGTGGGAATTTCCCACGCAGCAATGGCATAAAGTGAGACTAGGGACTTTTTTTATTTAAGTGGCGGAGGAATACAGTGCGGAAGGATACCTACCTTCCGTCATTGGATTCCTGCAGCCCGTAGAGAACGGCAGCATCAGCTGATGCTGCAGTTCTCTACCCAAGATCGTCGTGGGACACACTCGTGGACTGCTTCGAATCGTGGGTGAGTATTTTTGTGGTTTGTTATGTTAATATTTATTCCGTAAAAGACAATGGCTTCGGGGAACAATGTGACAAGTATTGGTAAGTATGTTACTCTATGTTATATGTACTGTATGTCTATGTATGTATTGTATGCATGTATTGTATGTAGTATGTATGTAGTATATATGTGGTATGTATGTAGCATGTAGTATGTATGTAGTATGTATGTAGCATGCATGTAGCATGCAGTATGTATGTAGCATGCATGTAGTATGTATGTAGCATGTAACATGTAGTATGTATGTAGTATGTATGTGGTATGTAGCATGCATGTAGTATGTATATAGTATGTATGTAGTATATATGTAGTATATATGTAGCATGTAGTATGTATGTAGCATGCATGTAGTATATATGTAGTATGTATGTAGCATGTAGTATGTATGTAGCATGTAGCATGCATGTAGTATGTATGTAGTATGTATGTAGTATGTATGTAGCATGTAGTATGTATGTAGCATGCATGTAGTATATATGTGTTATGTATGTAGCATGCATGTAGTATGTATGTAGTATGTATGTAGTATGTATGTGGTATGTATGTAGCATGCATGTAGTATGTATGTAGTATATATGTGGTATATATGTAGTATGTATGTAGTATGTATGTAGTATGTATGTAGCATGCAGTATGTATGTAGCATGTATGTAGTATGTATGTAGTATGTATGTAGTATATATGTAGTATGTATGTAGCATGTAGTATGTATGTAGCATGCATGTAGTATATATGTAGTATGTATGTAGCATGTAGTATGTATGTAGTATGTATGTAGTATATATGTAGTATGTATGTAGCATGTAGTATGTATGTATCATGCATGTAGTATATATGTAGTATGTATGTAGCATGTAGTATGTATGTAGCATGCATGTAGTATGTATGTAGTATATATGTAGTATGTATGTAGCATGTAGTATGTATGTAGCATGCATGCATTATATATGTGTTATGTATGTAGCATGTATGTAGTATGTATGTAGTATGTATGTAGTATGTATGTAGCATGCATGTAGTATGTATGTAGTATATATGGTATGTATGTAGTATGTATGTAGTATGCAGTATGTATGTAGCATGCATGTAGTATGTATGTAGTATGTATGTAGCATGCATGTAGTATATATGTAGTATGTATGTAGCATGTAGTATGTATGTAGCATGCATGTAGTATGTATGTAGTATGTATGTAGTATATATGTAGTATGTATGTAGCATGTAGTATGTATGTAGCATGCATGTATTATATATGTGTTATGTATGTAGCATGTATGTAGTATGTATGTAGTATGTATGTAGTATGTATGTAGCATGCATGTAGTATGTATGTAGTATATATGGTGTGTATGTAGTATGTATGTAGTATGCAGTATGTATGTACCATGCATGTAGTATATATGTAGTATGTATGTAGCATGTAGTATGTATGTAGCATGCATGTAGTATATATGTAGTATGTATGTAGCATGTAGTATGTATGTAGCATGCATGTAGTATGTATGTAGTATGTATGTAGTAGTTTTTTTTTTTTTTTTAACATTTAACACATTAGCCGGATGATGGGACTACTACTGTCCCATCATTGGCTAATGTGTCAATCACTGTCATGGTAGCAGGCATCGCCAGATGGGACTTATAGTCCCATCGGACGATGCTTGCACAGACCCCCGGACATCAGCACAACCCCCCGGCAGGCCGGCACAGCCCCCCGGCAGGCCGGTACAGACCCCCACAGGGTGCACAGACCATCGGCAGGCCGGTACAGCCCCCCGGCAGGCCGGTACAGACCCCCACAGGGTGCACAGACCACCGGCAGGCCGGCACAGCCCCCCGGCAGGCCGGTACAGACCCCGGGCAGTCCACACAGCCCCCCGGCAGGCCGGCAGAGACCCCCGGAAGGCCCGAAATGACGGCGCATCATGATGCACACACACCGCGCATCATGATGACGTCATTTCGGCTGTCAATCAACTTTGAACTTCTGATTCCGATGCCGACTTCCGATATTGAAAAAATATCGGAAGTCGGTATCGGAATTCCGATACAGCAAGTATCGGCCGATACCCGATACTTGCGGTATCGGAATGCTCAGCACTACTGCTGATTAACACACACATAAATCTCCATCTCAAGGCCACCCACCTTGAGATACATAATGGTCATTCCGTATTTCGCCATTCATCCACTCTCATGGGACATCCATGCAGTGCCCCCCAGCGTACACAGTGGTTACTACACCACAATATATATATATTTTATGTCAGATGTTATGTACCCTTTCCCTTTAACATTATTTGTATTTATTACACATGACATGTAAATGTCTATTTATTTCTGTTATATGTATTTAACATTGGACACTGTTATATACATAGGGAAAGTGTAGTACCCTAGTTTGCCCACTAGATGGGGTTAGAGATACTCAGATTGTAAATTGTTAAAGTAGGAGGGATTAACAGCTGCTAAGCCAGGGAGCATCTGGAATTTGAATCAGTTGGGCGAGAGCGCTCTGACAGGGCTGTTGGCTCCGTAGCGTTAAAGTCAAGAGACCAGTCATACAGAATTCGGGCCAGTATCTCTTCTGGGAGTAACACCAGGAGTAGTACTGACAGTGCAGAATTAGTGGGTCTGCAGTTGCCAGAAGAAGAATAAGCAGTACAGGCAGGTTACTGAGAATGTGGCGGCTTATTTCATCTGTGGATATTCTTGAGACCAGGGCCAAACGGTTCAGAGGGTCCCCTACTGGAGTAAGACTGAGCAGAGTTGATGCTGAAAGACCAAAGAGCATAGTCCGTCCCTTAAGCAAGCTTAGTGGGAGAGAGGGAAAGACAGGGACAGAGGAGAAAATCTCTATTGCCATCCCTGATGCTGATGCTGGAATGAATATGTATGCGCTGTGTAAGGGAAACAGTAAAGTTGATTGTTCAAGTATTGAACAGGACTGTGACTCTGTTTCACATTGTCTGAGGAGAATGTGCAGCAAATAACAGAAAGCCCTGAGGGGGAGCTGGAGAAACCAACAGGTATGCTGACAGAAAACTGTCATATCTATGTGAGGGGAGGCCAGGACTCCATTGCCCCGGAGTCCTCGGTAACGACTACGGTCCTGGCTGAACCATACATTGTCTTTACCACTGTGGGGAGAATTTAACAGAAAAAGCTAACAGAAAAGAAATTATAAATTATGGTGTACTCAATACTTCATAATTTGTGTCTTTTTTACTTTTTCTTTACTTTAATGGAACTGACCTACTACTGCTCAACAAACAAATTATTTTGTTTGTTATTTATTATGCTCATATAACGCCATTAATTCCACAGCACTTTACAGATATTATTATTGTTGTCCCCATTGGGACTCACAAACTAAATTCCCTATCAGTATGTAATTAGAGTGTGGAAGGTAATCCAACTGCCAGGTAGAAACTCAAACAAACGCGGGCAAAACACTTATTGCAGATGTTGTCTTTGGTGGGATTTGAACCCAATACCCCAGCGCTGTAAAGCAACAGTGCTAACCACTGAGCCACTGTGCTACAAATTTACTATAATGTACTGTATGTCAAAATCTGAAGTACACTGTAGAAGAAATTCATGCCAGCACACAGCTGGTGCAGATTTTAGATTCTGTTGCACGGAAAGTCCAAATATGAACCAAATTTATTAATTAATTATTAGGAAATAGATACAGAGTGAGAGGAGAAGAAACAGACATTGCAGATTCTAGCTAGCTTTCATGGTGCTGCACAAATGAATAATTTTCTCCATGGCTGCACTGTTTTTCCGTGCTACCAAAGGGAAAAAGAGTAGCATTCCTTCTTTCGGTGTGTATAGTGTAGGGGAGATATCTGTGGTGTAGTGACCACTGTGTCCGCTAGGGGGTACTGTGTGGGCATCCCAGGACAGGCGTATAAGCATTTCCAGTGTCCTGATAGGAGTAGGATGCTGAATGATCGTAATGTATCTCAAGGTAGGTGGCCTTGAGATGAAGACTTGCTTATGTGCTGATCAGCAGAGCTGATCTTTCATTCCAATGTGTCAGAGAGAAGCCTTCAGATGATTGATGAGACGGGCGGAATCAATCATCTACAAATCCACCCAGGGGTGTGTTTAAGAATGCCATAGTAAAGTGTGTGAAGGCCAGTGATGAGGTCATAGCCATGTGACCTGGTGGGTGTGGCTATGGACCATATAAGGTGGCCAGAGTAGGTCACATGGAGTGAATGCTGGGACCCGGTTGGTCTGTATGGAAGGTCTCGCCAGACCGACTGTGCTAGGAAGATGATTCTGCCTTCCTGCCTGACAGCATGTGTGTGAAGTGGCTGTGAGTAATGGCGACGTGTGCCTGATAGTTCCCTGGTGGGAATGAACGTGTGCAGCGTGGTGAAGCAACTATGAGGTAACCCAGACACGGGGGTGTTACTAAGAGACTGTATAGCCTGTTGGCTGGATGAAGCAAAGCCTGTGTGACCACAGGCCTAACAGAAGGAAGCTCTGTTATGGACGCTATGCTGTTTATATGAACTTTATGTTGCTGCTGTGGGTTTATGATGCGTGAATAAACCGCATGGATTGTTATTGTTTTATGGAAAACCCGTGCCGGATG
This sequence comes from Dendrobates tinctorius, assembly GCF_039654945.1. Classification (NCBI taxonomy): domain Eukaryota; kingdom Metazoa; phylum Chordata; class Amphibia; order Anura; family Dendrobatidae; genus Dendrobates; species Dendrobates tinctorius. The sequence continues at coordinate 18,730,589 of NW_027361823.1, read as the reverse complement.
TGATTATTTGTCTGCCAAGCGAGTGTTCCCAACCCTAAATGACAGCGCTACCTTACATATCATAACAACAAACATCCACCAACTAGAGTCAATTGTAAATTAGAGATTGGCAGAGAGAAAAAAGGATGCATTTTTATTGACCAGAATAGTGTTATTCCTCTTGCATACATGTAATAGTTGTTTTTCTGAAAGCTCCATGAAAGTACAGTTTCTTTTTATCGCCTTCACCCAGAAGCCTGTTTTTACCTTCCTGACCTCCCCATTTTTTCAATTCTGTTCACTTTATGTGTCACTTTATGAGGTAATAAATCAGGAACGCTTCAATATAATTGTTTTTTCACGACATGTTGTACTTCATAATAGTGGTAAATTTATGGCGATATGATTTGCGTTTATTTATGACAATATCGGAAATTTGACAAAACTTTGAAATGCCCTTAAACCAGATGTGTACAGTATACCACACAAAATAGCTAATAGATAACATTTACCAAATGTCTACTTCATGCCAGCATCATTTTTTAAACATAGTTTATTGTTATATAGTTATAAGTGTTAAAAGTTTTTTCAGCAATTTCTCAACTCGTCAATAAAAGTTACAAAGCCAATTTTTTAGCGACCACGTCACCAGGGTCGCTAAGATAACTGCCATTGGGTAGTATGGCTACCCAGGGTAATAGAGCTAAGGTAACTGTCTGTATTTAGGAGGGCTAAGATACTGTAGCTGTTTCTGAATGGTAGGTCTTAGAGACCTGTCCCTGGATAGTAGGGCTAAGATTACTTTCCCTGTGTTGTAGGGCAAAGCGAGCTATACTTGGGCACTATGGCTCAGAGAGCTGTTCCTGATAATAGTAGGGATAAGAGTGCTGTCTCTGTATAATAGAGTTCAGAAAGTTGTTCCTTGGTAGTATGGTTCAGAGAGCTGTCCCTGGGTAGTAAGTCTAAGAGAGTTGTCTCTGGGTAGTATCGATAGAAGAGAAGTTCCTAAGTAGTAGGGCTCAGATAACTTTCTCTGTTTAGTAGGGCTAAAACTGCTACCCCAGGATAGTAGGGCTAAGAGGGCTGTCCCTGGGTAGTAGGACTATTTGAGCAGTCCCAGGATAGTGGACTAAGAGATCATTGTCCCTGGGTAGTAAGGCTAGGAAAGATACCCCTGTATAGTAGGGCTAAGAGAGCTGTGCCAGATCTCAGAATCCAAGATAGCCTGCTGCCTATGCCAAGTACTGGCTGCTTTTACTCTGGTTCAAAGATGGAACCACACCAAAGTGCTAGCTGATTGTATTCACTTTTTGTGCTGGCTGACTGCATTCACCTTTTGTGCTTGCTGACTGTGTTCACTGTATGAGCTGGTTTTTTCGCAGGTCCTTATTTTTTTGTCCAAAATTCAATGATAGAGTTAACTAGTATAAAAGTTTTAGGGCAGAGACACACTGCCATATTTCTCGTGCGAGAATCGCATCGTAAAACTCGCACTGGCAGTTGGCTCTCCTGACCTGAGCTTCACAGCTGTATAGTAATCCATTACGCTGTCATGCTCAGGTCAGGAGAGGTGTCGGCCAGTCCATGCAGTACGATGCGATTATCGCAAGAAAAATACGGCAGTGTGACTCCAACCTTAGAGAAATTATTTTTTCAGAAGCAGTGATACCAAATGTTGGAGATGAGTGAGCACTCAAATTCTTCAATGCTCATTACTCAAACTGAGCTATTCCTAATGCTTGGATGTTCGTTTCAAGTAAAGAGTATAATGGGAATCAAAGGTAAATCTCAGCTTTTTTCTGGCAGACCCTACAATGAGGTGTGGGAAGGCAGTGAAAATGTTGAAATGGAAGGAGAAAGTGCTGAGTGTAAGAAGAACAGCATGGGGAAGACCCCTGGAATGATCTCTGACTCCCAGATCACTGCGGAGAACAATGGTGTAACACTTTTACTTCACTTTAAGGACTGACAATAAAACATTCAAAATCAGCGAAAAATTGGAGTTTACAGGAAAAAACAGTTAAGAAACATTTTTTTTCCTGTATAATGACTTGTATATAAGGCAAAATTTAAAAATGATTTTAAAAATAATAATAAAGTGATCAAAATTTGAATTTGGAATTTTAATTAAAAATTTGGAAATTTCAGTGTAATTTATGAAAGAAGCAAGAACTGCCAAAAATGCGATGAAAGAAGGACTCAGATACACTATGTATTAGATGTAAAAGAGGGCCTCATACACATTTTGGTCAAATTGTCATGTATTGGAACTCCTAGACCCATAAAAGCTGTGCACTAATTGAAAAGGCATCCAAAAATTTCAAGCATGGTCATCCATACACCCTCAAAGGCACTAACTGATGTGCCTCATTGAAATATTGTGAGTAGAGTTGTGGTACTCCTATGCTCTTAAAAGTCCTGCATAGTGCAGAGACTGACAAAAATTGCAAGCAGGGTCATCCATACATCCTTGAAGGCACCAACTTTAGTACCTCATTCAAATATTGTGAACAAAGTGTAGTTGTGGTACTCCTACACTCATAAAGGCTCTGCAGAAAGTGCAAAGACAGGAAAAGTGATAAACAGGCTTATCCATAGACCCTAAAAGGCAACATCTGGGGGCCTCATTAAAATATTAATAAAGTGTAGCTGATGGACTCATGCAGTCATAAAGCCTCAGAACAAAGCCCAAAGCCCTTAGTTATCATTGTTACAAATGATAAGTAGGATAATACAGTCATCCATAGATCCTTGAACGCAGCAACTGGATGGCCTCAAATATTGAACATTAAAACACTGTGCTGCTGTCATCTGTTGGTGTGGAAGTGTTGGGGCAAATCCAAGCTTTATTTATTTATATCAGAGTGAGCCTGTCAGCATTTTCTGTTCACAGGCAAAAGAGCCTCTTTGTTTTCACCCTTTCCAGTGGCACTAAAAACCCACTCAGATGCTATTGGCAGGGCAGAACAACACCTCCAAGTCTTAGAGGGACAACTCATGCCAGATATCCAACTTTGAGACTCAATAGCTGAAGGTCGCAGATGAATTAGGGTGTAGCCTGGTTTTGTCTGCCAGGTACTGCTTGATCATCTTTAAAAACTTTTCCCTCTCAGCCAAAAATACCCAGTCATCAGGGCCTGGACGCTGGTATGAAATTATGGAATTGGCCCAGGTCTCTTACAGTGTACCCCTACCCCTAAAGTGTGTCTCCCTCTCCTCTACTCTTTTGTTGGACAAGGAAGCTTGCCCCTTGCCTCTAGCATTGTCTGATGGGAATTTTCCCAACATATTTTCCTCAATGGAATTCTACTTTTGCGCTATTTTAGCAGACCTCCCAAGCTCAGGAAGGAGAGTTGTAAGGTTCTCCTTGTAGCATGGATCTAGCAGAGTGAACAAAAATGACTCTTTTGTGGCCAAGATGAATGTAATGTGAGGGTGATGGGAAAGGCAGCAGTACATAAAGTGCCATATGTACCAAGGTCTCTACAGCCAACACGTACCTGTCTCCCCATGATAACTACTCACAATCTCCTCCTCCACCATCTCTTCCTCCTCAGCCCATCTATGTAGGAGAGATGGGATGAAGTTTGTGTTGGTACAAGCCTCTGCAGCCTTAGCAACAAGCTTCTGTTCCTCCTCCAAAGCCTTCATGTCCTCATTGTTACCCAAGATATGCTGAGCAGATGAGATGAGGCTGGGCTCGGTAGTATCTCACAAAAATATACTAACACAATTTAAAATTAACTCTTATTAGACTTATTATAAGCTAATTTATTATTATATTTTGTTTATAATAAGTTCAATAAAAGTTATTTTTTAAAAGTATTTTTTGGGGGTGAGTTCTTTTTGAACTTATCCTGTGAATAAAGCAACTATAAATTTCTGGGTAGTAGCTTCCTGTCTCAAGTCCACCTCCATCTCCACCTGGTCTGCATGCAAAGCTTCATGTTTATTTGTCAGCAGCAACTGTTTACATATGCAGAAAAGCAAGATTGTTGTATTGATAATGACATTATCATTGCTTACCATCTTTGTGGAGTCCTCAAAGACTTAAGGCCCTTTTACATTTAGCGATTGCCCAGCGATCCCGACCACGATGCGACCCAGTCAGGATCACTGGTGCATCGCTAAATGATCGCTAGTGAGCTGCCACACAGGCAGATCTCACAGCGATGCAGCAGCGATACAGCGGACAATACTTACCTTTCAGACGCGGCGATCCTGACGTCCTCCCGCCCGCCTCCACACGTCGCTTGTCGGCGCCACAGGAAGCCCAGCAGGAAGCGCCCTACGAGAAACGGAGTCGGCCAATCTCGCGCGATCAGCGATGGACAGCGGGTGAGCCGGTCGGAGGTAAGTATCACACACAGCGATATCGCTAGCAATATCGCTATAACGTCACAAAATCGGTGACATTATAGCGATATTACTAGCGATATCGCTATGTGTAAAACCCCCTTTAGAGAACTGCACAATAGAAAGTATGTGCAAAAAGAGGTGAAATAGCAACACAACAATAAAGTGATGAGTGCAAACACTAAGTACCACAGTACGCTGTTCCCTGTTACTATATAGCCTTCCTGACAGCAGAGGTTGGCACCCTACTGGTCAGCGGAATGGCGCCCCCACTCCACAATGCCTGTCCCTTAGATTCCCTGACCTCACTCAAATATTGGCACAAGGGTAGCCATATAACAATTAATTATCAAGAATGCCAGAGAGACAGATAAAAATCTAAATGGCATACATAGCACTGATATAGGCTTAAAAAATTTTGATAACAGCAAGCTTGAGGGGTACTTATGATTAGTTGATGTCCAAGAAACCTCGACACGCTTCTCCTTAGAGGATCATCAGCAGGTCAGATGAAAATATGCTGCATGGTAACCATCTAAATCCCTAAATCGCGGGGGCGCCAATCTCATTTTGTGTTTAGTTTGCCAACCTTCGCTGGTAGGCAGGCTGGTGGCATTAGATGTTATTTATTTAGGGTTATGGTAGCTAGCATGGTTGCTTAGTAATGTCTTGTGTTTTTAATAGCCATCTTCAAAGTTAATTTTTATCTGAATTTATACTGATATATAAGGTTCTCTTATAACAATATTGATTGATTTTTTGACCTTATAAGTTTAAATCTTTTTATATCAAGAACCCTTTTAAACTATATGAATGAATAATTAAATCCATAAACATTTTGAGAAGTTTTCTTTTGGATCTTTAATGTATGGATGAATAAATGAATCAATGACAATTTTTGGAAGGGTTTTATTTAGTTTTATACACCACGGTATCATAACAAGAACCTTGTTAAACTGTATGGATAAATAATTGAATACATAGCAAATTTTTGAAGGGTATAGTGAGTTTTATATACAACTGTAATGTATGAAGAACACCGTTAAACTTTATGGATGAATAATATCCCTTTAGGATGGAGAGTCACAGGTATGAACAGTTTACCTAAAAGACAGGCAGCAGAGTCATCCCACTGAGCCTCTACAATCTCTTTCTCAAGGTCAGAACTTATAACAGCAATAACCACCCCTTTCTGTACTATAGGAACTGGTTCACAATTATCTGCACCCCCAGAATAAAAATGGGATAAGGCATTTGCCCTAACCTCCTTATTCCCTGGCCTATACATTACAAAAAAGTTAAATCTGGTGAACAACAAAGACCCCCATGCCTGTCTAGGCATAAGACGTTTAGCTGATTGTAATTATAAAATATTTTTATGATCCATGAATACCATAAATGGGTGAACTGCCCTTTCCAGAAAATGAAGCTGCTCTTCAAAAGCCCACTTAATTGCCAAGATCTCGTTGTTACAAATGTCATAGTTTTTCTCAGCCCACAGATGACATTTACTAGGACAACCTGCAATAATTCAGACCCCACTCCAACTTCAGAAGCATCAACTTCTACAATAAACAGCTGAGTGGCATGAGGTTGTATATAAACTGGCACAGATGCAAAACATTTTGAAAGCCTCTGGAAAAAATCAGTCCCTTTGGAAAAGTCAGTCACTTTCCTGGTCATATCCATCTGTGGTTTGGCCACTACCAAAAAGTTTTTGAAGAACTTATGTTAGTAGGGGCATGGCCTAGCTCTTGCCATGTGAGGAAGCAGAAGTCTGGAGCTCCCACAGGATTTCCCTGAAAAGCAACTCAAAAGCGGACTTTGAGGTTCCAATTCACCATAGGATTATTCCCTATCTCCCCTGGAACATTTTGAGACCTAACTCGGACCCCTGGACCATTTAATCCAAAGATATTCATCACAGAAGATAATAAGATCACACTGCTGCAAGATCCCAATATGGCTGCCAGGCTGCTTTCACAGCTATAGACAAGAAGATCCCTCCTCCTCCCCTACTGTGGATGAGTAAACATCCCTGCTCCTATTGCTGAACTGAGCTCTGCCTGCACGCAGCCTTTACAGAGGAGCAGAAACACAGAGGATTGACCAACATCCACTAGGTGGGTGACGGGTGTAGCAGAGGGGCGACAATCTGCCCGAGTAAAGTGGGAAGAAACAGGTGCCGCTGGGACCCACTAATAGACCCACCATTAGGCCCTGATGCCAAATTGACTTGTATTTTCACGGCGATATATAAAGCCCACTCACCCCAGCAACAGTTGCTCTCCCCCTCCCCTGGAGGAAGATATATGCAGCAGCGATCATAGCTGGAAGCTCCAAATAAGAGCATTCATTTTCAACATTTATTAGAGGCAACGCTATGCACGACACCTATCTCTGCTTTGTTAAGCACTATTTCTCTGAACAACCGCTCAGTCTTTCCGTTCCTGTCATAATTTAAAGAACTGACATTATGCCCACCGGGGAGGTACATATATGAAAGTTCCATGGAGATGGGGAGACCTGGGACTCCCATGACTCATAGGGAAGCTGCTTTCTCATAAAATAATGCTCACTGCTGAATGAACCGCCAAGCTGCTGTTGGGCAATTTTTTTTTCTTTCCTATCCATGCTATAAAGTACACTAGTGGCTAGACCACTGAAAGGCTTGTGAGAAAATGGGGAGTGATCCCCATCTAGTGGTGCATTTGGAAAGTGCCAGCTGAGAAATCTCTCTGATCTCTCGTCCCACTTCTGCCGAGAGATATTATATTTAACAGTCCGGATACCTGCCCACAGTTTTTAGTGGCAAAACTTACTACATCACCAGTTTTTTTTTTCAGCAAAAGCGGACCATGGTCAAGATTGGTAGATCAGCTGACACAAACGCTTATAGTGGGTCACAAACAACCAAAAAGATTGAAAAATTTATCACTAAACAAAGTGGACCGAAACAAGGGCCATCGCAGTATAAGGACCCAGGTGATGACCCAGATTTGGAGGAATCGCAGGAGGATCCTTCTGACTTTGTGGACTCAGATAAACCTATTTCTAGAAGCTTCATTAAAAGTATTTTGTCCTCAGCCTCGGCCCCTCTTGCGAAAGATTTATCTACAATTAAAAAGGACATTCAGCACATTGGCAGCAGAGTGGAGGAGCTGTAGGAGGCGCAGTCTTTGCTGTCCGCCTTCGCTGGGGATCTAAAAACGGGCCTTCAGCAACAGGAAGATCATATCAATTCCCTCTATACTGCAATGGAAGATATTGAAAACAGGAATAGAAGAAACAATCTCAGAGACCGTGGAGTGCCGGAGGCGACCGACCGAGAGGATGTACCAGCCATTCTTTATGAACTCTTTCTGCCTATGCTGGACACAGAAGAAGGAAAGATGTTAATTCTTGAGAGAGCACATAGGGCACTAAAACCCAAGCCTAAACAATCAGAATTCCCTAGAGATATAATTTGCAGAAATCTGGACTTCCGCATGAAAGAGAAAATTCTCAAAAAGACAAGGACACTAAGCTCATTGGAATATAAAGGCTCTGCAATTCGTGTTTTCCAGGATCTGGCACCATCAGCCTTGTCTAAGAGATTCTTATTGAAACTCTTTACGGATGCCCTCAAGCAGAGACAGTTTCCTTTCAGATGGCTTTTCCCATTCGGTCTATTCATCACAGCAGACGGCACGAGATTTACAGTTAAGTCATCTTCCGACATTGCCAAAGTATGTGCAGAGCTGGGCATACAACTCTACTCACTGCCTGATCTTCATCTCACCCGCACTAATTTCAGTCTTCCATATCTGCCATTGCAAGAACCCTGGAGAAGAGCGAACAACTCTAAAAAACAAAGAAGCAGAAAAAGACAAGCAGGGAAGCAGCATTCCTCCAGCGATTGAATTAGGGACCCTTGTCTCCTAACTATCTCTGTATGGATCCTTTAAGCTGATCCACAGTTACTGCCTAGTTAACATATGGAACAAATTGAAAAATTGTCATGTTTTCTCCTTTACACTCCCTGATGGGTATTACAGTGGTATTTGTAATTTTGCTTATTACAAAGAACGTTGTTAATTTTGGGTAACAAGCCCTTTTTGTTGAATATATGTTAATGTTTTTGTCTTTTACCTTTCTCTCTTCCCCTCCCCAACCTTTCCCATGTCCATCGGCGAATCACCTTTCATCTTGTCCTGAGCCCCGGCGCCCACTGACCCGACATGGCTGATCGTATGCAAGAAACGACAATAGCATCATACAACGTAAGAGGACTGAACACGCCAATTAAAAGAGCTTAGGTATTGGCACATATTAAGAAATTGGGGGCTGACATTGCACTCCTGCAGGAGACCCACTTTATACAGGAAAAAACCACGAGTTTTGAGAAACACTACTATAATACATGGTTCCACTCGTTTTCCTCTTCCAGGAAGGGGGGGGAGTGGCAATCGCTCTTGCAAAAAATACACCATTTCAGTATATCGACATGGTTCATGACAGAGATGGTAGATATATTTTCATAAAGGGGAAGTTGGCACACAAACTGGTCACGATAGGATGTGTATATGCCCCCAACACAAAACAAGACACCTGGTTTTCCAGAATTATGAGAGAGACAAGTCAATTTGTAGAAGGCACTTTGATCCTGGGAGGTGACCTGAATGTTCCTCTTGAACCACCAATAGACTCCTCTACTGGGAAATCTAGTGTTCCTAAGAATGCACTAACACGCATCCGAACAACCCTACATCTGAACCAACTGATTGATACTTGGAGATTTCTCCACCCCACTGTACAAGACTTCTCACATTTCTCAAAAGCGCAATTGTCTTATAGTAGAATTGACTATCTTTTTATGCCATTCCAGATGTCCTTACATCTGAAAGACTCACAAATAATTCCGAGAGTTCACTCCGACCACTCCATCATAATAAACAAACTTATGATAGGCCAAAGACCAAATAATATCCCTTGGAGGCTAAACGAAACTTTAATTGCAGATGAACCCTCCAAAAATAAAATAAAAAAGAAAATTCATGAGTACTTTGAGATCAACTTGAGTGAAAATATTCAATTTTCTACTATCTGGGAGGCTCACAAGGCCGTAATAAGAGGTGAATTGATTTCTATGGCCTCGCATAAGAATAAAAGCAGAAAAGAAAAAAACGACACTCATTATAATGAGATCCAAACACCAGAACGAGATCATAGATTGACACTGGACCCTGATGCCTTAGCTCTCCTCTCACAGAAGAGACAATCTCTTAGAGATTTACTAAACAAAGACTCAATAAAAATTTATACTAGATGAAAACGCAGGGTATTTGCTCATGGAGACAAAATGTCAAAATTTATGACAACCATGATTAAAAAGCGTAAGGCTAGGTCTCTTATATATACGGTAAAGGGGTCGGATGGAGCCAAAATTACAAACCCAGATGGAATAGCTTCAGCTTTCAGGGAGTACTATTCCACCTTGTATGATTTGCAACCGGGAGAGAATGTAGAACAGTTAGGAAAAAGACGAGTGAATATAAAGGAATTTCTACAATCTATAAACCTACCTACCTTATCTGAAACACAACAACAGGAACTGACAGCCTCTTTCACGATAGGGGAACTCCAGTCTACCCTGTCAGACTGTCCTATGGACAAGAGCCCTGGTCCAGATGGCCTCCCAGCATCCTATTATAAGACTTTTCATGACACATTGAGTCCATTTTTATTGAAGCTGTGCAATGGTGTACTGGGGGGTGCGGCCTTTGCAGGACAGACACTGGAAGCACACATATCCTTAATACACAAAGAAGGTAGAGACCCCGAACTATGCAGTAATTACAGGCCGATCTCACTATTAAATAATGACCTAAAAATATTTGCAAAGATGTTAGCCACAAGGATAGGCCTGATTGTTATGAATGAGTCACCGTAGGAGGCAAAAACAGAAATACTAGCTAAGTCCAGAAAACCAGAGAAGTTGGCAGCTATCGGATTGCAGACCCCTGAACCTATCAACAACAACTAGCAGTAGTCGTGGGGGGTTCCTATGGTGCCCTAGACCCCTCGATCACAGCCGGAGAACTAAATAGCCTAAAGACAGAAAGGGAAATCTAAACTGCCCCAGAGCAGACCCCAAAGCAATAGGCAGCCCCCAACATATAATGACGGTGAAGCAAGATGAAAAAACACTCACGCAGATAGAAAGATAGGCTGAGCAAATGATGGGGCCCAAGCTAACTAAATAGGACAGGATAGAAAAGCTGCTGTCTGCAATCCGCCAAATCCCTATCAAAACAAGAGCCAACAGACTGATAGGGAAAAAAGCCCTGAAGACGCTAGGCTTCAAAAAGACTATATCAGTACTCAGGTATTTTCTGAAGACAGAGCAAAGAGGAATTCAGCTCACCCCAGCAGGGATTGGCAGAAATCCAGAAAAACAAGCAAAACAAGACCAAAGCACAAATGCAAAAAGCAGTGCAGAAAACTTAGCTTTTGAGGAGCAGGAATCAGACTGGTCTCCTAGAATCCCTCTGAGAAATCACCAGCAAGGCAGAAGGGCATCAGCTGCCTTATATCCAGTCAGCAATTCCAGTCACCCAGTCATCATCATCCTGCTCAGGTGCTTGGTAATCAGCCTCACTACCTTCCTTCACCAGAAGAGGGAGTTCATCAGACCTCAATGGTGAAGGGGAAAATGAACTCACAACACCTGATCCTCGACACATCTCACCTGAGCAAGTAGGTCTTGTCAGGGGTAGGGAGGGAAGAGACAACTCCCTTAGAGTACGGTACCTGATGCAGCATGCGCAGAGCCACCACAAACCCCTAGTCTTAATGGGCACCGATGCAGAGAAAGCGTTTGACAGGGTCGACTGGACATTCATGCGTGAGACTCTTGCAAGGTTTGGTTTTCCTCCCACAGTTATAGATGCCATTTTTCAAATGTATAAGTCACCGTCTGCGAAAGTAAGTGTAAGCGGGGCTTTTTCTCCACCCTTTGAGATCAAAAATGGCACACGTCAGGGTTGCCTCCTTTCACCAGCTTTATTTGTCCTAACCATTGAGACGTTAATTAAGAGTATTAGACAGCATCCAGCAATAGGGGGTATCGAGATCTTGGACTCCTCACATGTAGTAGCAGCGTTCGCAGATGACCTTCTCTTGCTCCTATCGGACCCTGAAAAAGAAATTCCGGCGGTGTTGGAGAAGTTTGAGGCATTTGGAGAGCTATCAAACTTTAAGATTAATCTAGAGAAGTCTGAGGTGATGGGGATAAATGTTCGACATACAACAATCCAAAATTTGAAAGCTAAATTCCCAATAAAATGGAACTCTAAATATATTAAGTATTTTGGTATTAAACGGAGTCCTCACTGGAGCTCCTCTTTCTCACTCAACTTTGTACCCCTTCTCGATGATACTCTTGAAGCTCAACGATCACTGGGTTTTGGCCGTTGCAGCTGAAAAGAGGAAATCGGAAAAACCAGGGGAAGAGTCTTGAGGAGATCATTTGCATATTCCCAGTGCCTTCTGGGGTAAGTGAAGAGTCTCCGCGAGCTCAACGATCACTGGGTTTTGGCCGTTGCAGCTGAAAAGAGGAAATCGGAAAAACCAGGGGAAGAGTCTTGAGGAGATCATTTGCATATTCCCAGTGCCTTCTGGGATAAGTGAAGAGTCTCCGCGAGCTCAACGATCACTGGGTTTTGGCTGTTGCAGCTGAAAAGAGGAAAGCGGAATTTTGGCTCATCTTTCATCGTTTTTAAGAAATCTCAAGATGGAAGAGGCCAGGAGCCATTTGGTGAGCTGCATTTCTTTCTACATGTTCACAGATTTACCAGTGGAAAAGCCAAACTTCACATGCCACAAATGCAAGCTTGTGTCCCTGTTGGAGGAAAAGTTGCAAAATCTCGAAGAGAGGTTAGCTACGTTGAAGATCATTAAGGAAGGTGAAGAGTTCATGGACAGAGCAGAATTATCTCTTCATGTTACAGAAAGAGAAGAAATTCGAAGTGCACCTGAAGAAACAGAGGAATGGAGACATGTGACCCAGAGAAGCAGGAGGATCAGGAGGCAGTCAGCACCCATACGGCTCAGAAACCAGTACCAGGCTCTCACGCAGGAAAACGATGAAGAAATACATCAGGATAAGACTTTGCCAACAAACAGCAACCTTGTACGCCTTCAGAGTCCTCCTGGATGGAGAAAGAAAAATGTTGTGAAGAAGTAACGGAGAGTGGTGGTCATGGGGGATTCCCTGTTGAGAGGAACAGAGGCCGCTATCTGCAGACCGGATATAACTTCAAGAGAAATGTGCTGTTTTCCAGGTGCAAAAATTAAAGATGTGTCTGACAGGATATCAGGACTCTTCAGACCTACAGATGACTACCCATTCCTGCTACTACATGTGGGGACAAATGACACTGCAAGAAACGACCTGGAAACCATCTGCAGAGACTTTGAAGACTTAGGCAAGAAAGTGAAAGAACCGGGAGCGCAGGTGGTCTTCTCTTCCATCCTCCCAGTGGATGGCCATGGAACAAGGAGGTGGAATAAGATTCTGCTGGTGAACAACTGGCTACATCGATGGTGCCGTCAGCAACGATTTGGATTTCTGGATCACAGAGTGAACTACTTATACGATGGACTACTTGCTAGAGATGGGGTGCACCTTACGAAGACTGGAAAGCATGTATTTGGAAGTCGCCTTGCTACACTTGTAAGGAGAGCTTTAAACTAGAACAACATGGGAAGGGAAGCAAAAGACCAGAAAAAGCCATACACCTGACAAATGCTATTGAGAACTCTGCTATTAGAAGTGGAAAGGAAGAACAAAGACGAAAGAATCTAATTAAGAAAAATATTGGAGAAAGAGAAACCAATCACAAACTAAAATGTTTCTATACTAATGCACAAAGCATGGGCAACAAACAAGGAGAATTGGAACTACTAACACAGGAAAAGAAATATGATGTCATTGGAATCACTGAAACTTGGTGGGACAATACACATGATTGGAATACAAGACTAGAAGGATACAACTTATTTGCAAGAAACAGACTTGATAAACGAGGAGGGGGTGTCGCATTGTATGTTAGAAACGTGTATATCTGCACAGAGATTGAAGCTTCAGAGACTGGGAGTTCTGTGGAAACTGTTTGGGTGAGAATACAAGGACAGAACAATGGAAAGGACACCATTGTAGGCATTTACTACAGGCCGCCTGTGCAAGCTGAAGATATGGATGAACTCTTTATGCATCAAATGGCCAAGTTCTCCAAAAAATATGACATAGTTGTCATGGGAGATTTCAACTATCCAGAAATTTGTTGGGAATCTCTCTCAGGCAAAACTAACAGGTCAAGGAAATTCTTATCCTCTCTTGCTGACAACTTTATCTTCCAAAAGGTAAGGGAGAAAACAAGGGGAACTGCTACCTTGGATCTAATCCTTATAAACAGGGAGGAAATGGTTGAGGAGGTAAAAGTGGCTGGGACCCTAGGAGGTAGCGACCATGCTATTTTAGAATTTTGGATAACTAGAGGCGGAAGACCTGTGAAGACTCAGACGTCAAGGTTAGATTTCAGAAAGGCAGATTTTAAGGGATTCAGAAAGAGAATTGGAGGGATCCAATGGCTGGATATCCTTAAAGACAAAAATGTCCAGGAAGGATGGGAAATCTTGAAAAATGAAATTCTCAAAGCACAGTTGTTAACAATTCCGAAAAGAGGGAAGAATAGGAAGCATTTAAGGAAACCAGGATGGATGAACACAGAACTTAAGCACATGCTAAAAAGGAAGAAAAAAATGTTTATAAAATGGAAAGAGGGAGGCATATCTAAAGAAGAATATAATGCTGTCTGCAGAACCTGCAGGGCACAAATCAGATTATCTAAAGCTGAAAATGAATTGAGGCTTGCAAGAGATGTCAAAAGCAATATTAAAGGATTTTGGGGATATGTCAAAGGTAAAAGAAAAGTCAAAGATGCTATAGGATTTTTACAGGATGAAAATGATGAAATGGTAAGACAGGATGTTGAGAAGGCTGAACTTTTAAATTCCTATTTTGCATCTGTTTTCTCTCAGAAAGGAAATGTAACATCAACTGTTATTCACTGTCATATTAAGGGAATAGAAGAATCCAGAATATCTATAAACAGAAAGATAGTGAGGAAACACTTAGCTAACCTAAATGAATTCAAGTCTCCAGGTCCAGATGAATTACACCCCAGAGTACTGAAGGAGATAGCAGAAGAAATTTTTGAACCCCTCTCCATAATCTTTGAAAATTCTTGGAGAACAGGAGAAGTGCCAGAAGACTGGAGAAGAGCAAATGTTGTTCCTATCTTCAAAAAGGGGAAGAAGGTGGACCCAGGCAACTATAGGCCAGTGAGTCTGACTTCTATACCAGGAAAGATCTTTGAACAAATTATTAAACAACATGTATGTCAATACCTGGATAAGAATGAAGTGATTAAACAGAGTCAGCATGGGTTTGTAACTAATAAGTCATGTCAGACTAACTTAATTTCCTTCTATGATGGTATCACTGATTGGGTGGATCAAGGAAATGCTGTAGATATAGTGTATCTTGACTTCAGCAAAGCATTTGACAAAGTCTCTCATACAATCCTTATTGAAAAAATGACTAAGTATGGAATGGACAAGGCAACTGTTAGGTGGATTCATAACTGGCTTAGTGATCGGACCCAAAGAGTGGTCGTAAATGGCTGCACATCCAGTTGGAAGAATGTCTCAAGTGGGGTACCACAGGGCTCTGTCCTGGGCCCTGTATTGTTCAACATCTTTATCAACGATTTAGATGAAGGAATTGAGGGTAAACTGATTAAATTTGCTGATGACACAAAGCTAGGAGGGATAGCTAATACTAGAGAAGAGAGAGAGAGGATTCAAAAAGATTTAAATAAACTGGAGAAGTGGGCAGCAACTAACAGAATGGTTTTTAACAGGGAGAAATGAAAAGTACTACATCTGGGCAATAAAAATGAAAAAAGCAGATATAGAATGGGAGGAATAGGGCTAAGTGACAGCACATGTGAAAAAGACTTGGGTATACTAATAGATCACAGACTGAATATGAGTCAACAGTGTGATGCAGCAGCAAAAAAGGCAAATGCAATTCTAGGATGTATTAACAGAAGCATACAGTCTAGATCACGCGAAGTCATTATTTCCCTCTACTCCTCTTTGGTCAGACCTCATCTGGAATATTGTGTCCAGTTTTGGGCACCACATTTTAAAAAAGACATCAACAAACTGGAGCAAGTTCAGAAAAGAGCGACCAGAATGGTGACCGGTCTGCAAACCCTGTCTTATGAGGAAAGGTTGCAGGATTTGGGAATGTTTAGTTTGCAAAAGAGAAGACTGAGAGGAGACTTAATAGCTGTCTACAAATATCTAAAGGGCTGTCACATTGTAGAAGGATCAACTTTATTCTCATTTGCACAAGGAAAGACTAGAAGCAATGGGATGAAACTGAATGGGAGGAGACACAGATTAGATATTAGAAAAAACGTTTTGACAGTTAGAGTGATCAATGAGTGGAACAGGCTGCCATGAGAAGTGGTGAGTTCTCCTTCAATGGAAGTCTTCAAACAGAGGCTGGACAGACATCTGACTGGGATGATTTAGCGAATCCTGCTTTGAGCAGGGGGTTGGACCAGATGGCCCAGGAGGTCCCTTCCAACTCTACGATTCTATGATTCTATGATCTATGATTAAGTCGTGGAGAGCACCCTATATTTCCTGGATAGGAAGAAAAATCTCATCAAAGGATTTATTTTAGCCAAGTATAGTTATATATCCAGAATACTACCAATTAAAGTCCCTGACACGTTTATTCAGAAGGTCCGATCTCTTTTTGGGAAGTATTTATGTGGGGGCTTAAGACCTAGAATAAGCTATAATACTCTTTCCCTACCTAAACATAAAGGGGGTATAGGATTACCGCACCCACAAAAATACCACGCAGCGGCAACTTTGTCACTATTAATCGATTGGACGAGAGAGAGTAATCACAAACTTTGGACAGGGATTGCTAGCGAGTCACTGTCAGTACCAATCTCTACTATCCTTCACTCGCCAACGGGTTTTATAAAGAAGGTTTTATCCCCAAATGCAATAACAAAAAATTTAATCAGGACCTGGGCCAAATTCTCATCCTCACTAATGCCACTTCCATCACCCCTGATTAAAGTAGGGGACCTACCTGGCCTCTATTTAGATCACCCTTTTCTTAAGGACACAGACTCTCTACATAAAATAAACGAAAGTCTAGATGCTTTCATGGAGGATGGTGTGGTCCTCCCTCTGCAAGATTTACAAATGAGATTTCCACACTATCATATTAACTTTCTTCATTACAACAGGCTCAAAAACTCGATCAGATCGTATTTACAATCTGGACTTATGCACAGAGAGTTGACCGCTTTTGAAAAGTTGCTGACTCAGAGAAATAAACCAAGGGGAATGGTGGGTAAGCTTTACCAGATGCTCCTGGCCCACTCAACCTCGGTTAAATGAGCGTTCATAATGAAATGGGAAAGGGACCTTGAGGTTGTATTGCAAGATTGGGAGGTTGAAAAGATATATAAAAACTCATGGTCCTTCTGGCTGTGTGAGGGTCCAAGAAAATTCTTACAAAGTCCTTACTAGGTGTACACCACCCCTGACACTAGAAAGAAGTGGCAGCCTGATGCACCCTCTAATTGTTGGAGATGTTTCAGGGAGAGGGGATCTTATTTACACATATGGTGGAAGTGCGAAAATATTCAACCATTCTGGAGGAAAGTGCTTAAATTTGCAACAAGACTTTGTCAGTTTCCAAACCCCCATCCTCGAAATTGATTTTTCTAAACTGGTCAAGTGATCTTGCACAATACAAACATAAACAATTTCTTATGTATTTGTTAGCAGCGGCGAAAATGCTTATCCCCTTACACTGGTTATCACAGGACTGTCCTACCCTGGCAGAATGGTTGCACAAGGTGAACCAAATATATTACATTGAAGAAATAATAGCCAGCACGACCTTTAAGATAGGTAAATTCAGATTGACCTGGGCGCCATGGACACTCTTTAGAGAAACAGATGAATACTTAAAACTACTAAACCCTTAGTAAAATTTATCAAATTGCCCTAACACCAACTGATCTTGGAGCAACATTGGTTGACCATTCAGACAATAGGGCAAAACCTCCTGCCGAATGGACATCAACTCCCTGACTGGAATTCCTACTCCATCCCACCCTTAATTACTCCCCCTTCTATCCACTCTACTTCTCTACCTAACGTTTATTCTTTCTACTCAGTTAAAAGATTGTATTTTGTTACGACTGATGTGTACATCTTTTCCAGGGATCTATGTCAAAGATTTTGTCTGGGACTCATGAGTTTAAGCAATAAAACTTAGACGGATACTACCTGGTTTACTGCAAAGCAACAAGTATCAAGCAGTAATATATGAGATGTAAATATACGATTAGTAAGATCAAACTTGAAATGTGAGAAACTAATAATGCTTGATCATATCAGTCACATGTAATGTTATTTCTCTTTGTTAAACCAATAAAAAGATGTTTAAAACATAAACTTATGTTAGTAGCAGTTGGCAAAACTCAAGAACATTGTAACGCATTTAAGTCCGCATGATGATCCCAATCCAGATCTATGCAAAGACAACACAGAGGTACACCAGGAAGATAAGAGGGGTAAACAAAATAGGAGACGATGAGGAATTGCACACAGCAGAAACTCCATGCCAAATCTGCAGAACAACACTCTAAATGCTATAAAAACTCTATCAACTACTGACACCTCCACTTCAAGCCAAGCAATACAAGACTAACGCTTGCATTCCAGATGACCAGAGGTGAGTATATCTAGAAGAGGGGAGTGGCCAATACTGAACAGCTGAGATTATCCAAGCAGGAAGGTCTTGGAGACTCTAAGCTGAACAGGTTAACCACTGTACTGGTAATAGAAACCAGCACCGTTTAATATAAAGGGGAAGTTCTTCTAATCAGTCCAGGAGTATGTGAAATCAGATGCTGTAGTCTTCTGGTCCTGCTCTGTCTCGGTAAACCCATGACACCACTGTATAATAACAAGAACCATATTAAACTGTATGGATGACTAATTAAATCCAGCAAACATTTTTGAAAGTATATATTTTGAAAGTATAGTTGATGCTTTCCTACCCTCATAAAGGCTTTGCAGAAAATGGAAAGGCAGGAAAAAATTATAAGACGGGTCATCGATAGACCTCTGAAAGGCAACGACTGATGGGCCTCTTTCAAATTTTTTTAATTGGCAGTTGTTGTATTCCTACACTCATAAATTTTTTTCAGAAAGTGCAAAGCCAGGAAAAAATTATAAGTAGGGTGATCAAGTCATCCATAAACCCCCAAGAAGGGAAGCAACTAGCAGACCTCATTCAAATATTTTTAAAGTGTAATTGTTCTGGCCCTAAACTCATAAAGGCTTTGCATAAAGTGCAAAGCCAGGAAAAAATTATAAAGAGGGTAATATAGAAATTAGATGTCCACTTCTTCCTTTCCTAACTCGGGAGGCTCCACCTACTTCCTGGAGCCCAATTTCCAGATGTCTGAAGTGTATATGACCCAGTTTGGGGTAGTACTGGAGCCCCCAACTTGTAGAAGTGAGCAACAGTACCCTGTGTCATCTGCGCCATCTCCTTCTCCCTTATGAGAGTGGGGAACCCCAAGGACAGTCTGATCTCTCAGGAGTGGTAGTAGCCCCTTCTTCAGACTCCTCAAGGAGCCTCTCACAGGCCTGTTTATTCATCAAGAAGAGTTCAGTTCTCTCCTTTCCTTCTCGCATCACACTCTCCGCATACCAGCAATGTTGCCCCTCCATTTTGAGAACTGTGACCTTGGTTCCAGCCATCAGTTCTTGCAGGGTTTGAAGCAAATGTGTCGTCTCTACTGCTTGCTGGTTAAATGTGATGTGATGACAGGTCCCAAACTCTTTGATGGATTTCAATCTCCACTACCCGTTGAATTCCCTCTCGGGATGCCAACTTTCTATACCTTCTGGCTAGACGGCCTGCTAGCATTTCTCTATTCCTTGTCTCTTCCTACTAGCCTAGTCCCCAGAGTTTGCTCACCACTTCCAGAATCCTGGCTTTCTTGTCTGCAGTCTGTTAAAACAGTGGTGAATGCTGCTGCCTGGGTTCAGATCTGGGTGGTTTTGAGAAAGCAGACGGTTCCAGACTGTCACTTCTGCTGTCACAACACCTTGGTCTGGCTCCAATATTCCTCCAGTCACTCATTAGAGTCTCATGTGATTCTTCTATCTTGGTGCCCCACTAAGCATATTACACTGTATGGATAATTAAATGAATTGCAATGCTTTTCTAAAGCATTATATGCCACCAAAATTTACCACAGAACACGTAATACTGTATGGATGAGCAATTCAATCCAGACATTTCTTTCAATGCTTTCTTGGAGTGTTATACAATATAGAAATGTACTAAAAACATTTAATACTGCATAGATGAGTAATTGAATCCAGTAAAAAAATTCACTGCTTTTTGGAGTGTTAATATAATATAGAAATGTTCCACAAAGTGTGTAATGCTGTATGGATGAGTAATTGAATTTAGAAATTATTTTCAACACTTTTTTGGAGTGCTATATACCACAGAAATGAACCACAAAGCACGTAATACCCTATGGATACAAATATAGTCAATTTCTTCACCCCCCCAAAAAATGTGTTCACAAGCAGCAGATAAATATTGAGCAATGGACTGCAAATCCTAAGCCCTGCCTAGAGGATGTATTCTGCCATTCTCCCTGCTCATGAAATTCTTTCTTCCTAAGATAATTACAGAATGTACCTGATACAGAAAGCCAAACACAGATTTACCACTTACAAGAGCTGTGGTTCAGAATCAGCAACAGCAACAATGCTACAGGATTCTTATATGTTCATCTGTGTACACAAACCCCTATGCAAGCACTCTCTCCCTCCAATAAAAAATGCCCCTGAGCTCTGCAATGGTGTCAGTGAGCCAAGCATGGCAGCAACTGTCCTTTTATAACCCCTGCCAGCCAATCACAGTAAAGCCATTACCAAGATGGCTGCATTATTACAGTGACTCACAGGCAATCCTCGCATGCTTATGGTCTATGTAACAGGTGCCAACATGCAGGGATTCAAGTTTCAAATTTGATCACCTGCATGTGACTTAAATGTGAGTGTCTGAGCAAAGGCTCTGAATACTTATGACTAGGGATGGGCGAACCCGAACTGTAACGTTCTGGACCCATACCGAACACATAGTGTTCAGGTCCAGTTCGGGTCCAGTGCCTGTAAAAGCATAAAATTAATAATAAACACTATAATTATACTTACCTGTCCAGCGATGCATCCTCCCATCCCACTGTCTCTTGGCTGCATCGACTTCCGGGGTCACTCATTAACTGAACCTTGATGTCACCGCACCGCACTAACACTGCCGGAAAAATCTGAAGACTGCCGAGCGCACTGAATACCGCTGGAAGTTAATGAGCGGCCCCGGAAGCAGATGCGGGCAGGAGACAGTGGAATGGGAGGACGCGTTTCTGGACAGGTAAGTATAATTATAATGTTTATTATTAATTTTATGCTTTGTTTTACAGCTTCCCCGCCCCATCCCATATATGTACTGTAAAGTTCAAGCTCGGGGTTCGGACGCAAGTTCGCATCCTCTCCAGCCCTGAACTCGAACTTTACAAAAAAAACTTGGACGAACCCACCGATCCCAATCATCAAGGGTTCTCCCATCACTACTTATGACCATGTCATATTTCAGTTTATCTTTTCTAATAAATTAGCAAAAATTTCTACATTTCTGCTTTTTTCAGTCAAGATGAGGTGGAGAGTATACATTAATGAGAAAAAATTTAACTTTTTTGAATTTACCAAATGGCTACAATGAAACAAAGAGTGAACATTTTAAAGACTTTCCATACCCACTGTAAGTATGGTTTTATTTTTTTTGTGATGCAAAAAACAAATAAGACAAAATTACTGAAAACTTCAATATGCATAACTATTCAACCTCCTAAAGTCAGTACTTTATGGAGCCCCTATTGCAGCAATTACAGCTAGAAATAGATTTGGATAAGACTCAATGAACTTTTAACTTCTTGCCAATGGAATTTTTGCCCAATTCTCAAGGCAAAACTGCTCCAACTCCTTCAAGTTAGATGATTTCCTCTGGTGAGCAGCAATCTTCAAGTCTGACTACAGATTCTCAATTGGATTAAGTTCTGGGTTTAAATAGGCCACTCAAAAACAATTACACGTTTCCCCTTAAACCACTTGAGGGTTGCTTTAGATGTATACTTTGGGTCATTGCCTTGTTGGAAGGTAAACCTCTGTCCCAGACTCAAATCACTGATAGACAGAAACACAGAAACAGGTTTTGCCCAAGAATATCCCTATATTTCACATCATCCATCGTCCCCTCGAACTCAGACCATTTTCCCTGTGCCTTGTGCTGAAAAACATCCCCACAGCCTGATGCTGCCTCCATTATGTTTCACTGTTAGGATGGTATTCTTGGGGTTATGAGCTGTGCTGGTTTGGAGCCAATCATAGTGTTTACCTTTTGGTCTCATCTGACCACAGCACCTTCCTCCATACATTTGGGGAGTCTCCCACATGTCTTTTGGCAAACTCAAAATGAGCCTTACTATTTTTGTGTAAGTAAAGGCTTTTTCTGCCCACTTTTCCATAAAGTCCACCACTATTGAGTGTATGGCTTATTGTGGTCATATTGACAAATACTCCTGTTTCTACTCAGGATTTCTGCAGCTCCTTCAGAGTTACCTTTAGGCTCTGTGCTGCCTCTCTGATTAATGCGCTCCTTGTCTGGGGTGAGGGTTTTGGTGGGCAGCCCTCTCTTGGCAGGTTTGTTGTGGAACCATGTTCTTTCCATTTGATGATAATGGAATTGATAGTGCTACAGAAGAGCATCACAGATTGGGATTTTTGCTTGGAGATATCCTTGGTCTTCTTAGTCTAGTCGTTTAGTGGTGCCTATTGCTTAATGGTGTTGCAGCCAGTGTGGCCTTTCAGAAAAGGTGTGTATATACTGACTGACCATGTGACTTAGATTGCAGAAAAGAGGAATTCCTTTCACTTACCTTTTGACTTATGAAAGTGATTGCTTGCATCAGAAATGTTATGGGCTTCATAGCAAAAAGGGGAAATATATATGCACATGCCAATTTTTAGCTATTTCATTAACTAAATTTAATTTATTCCTATATTTTTCTCACTTCAATTAACCAACTTAGATTATTTAGTACTGATGCATCACACAGTACATTACAAAGATATTTAAATACAGGTTGCATTGTAAAAAAACAGGTAAAAAGTCACTATATTTAGCTGATGACCGCTGATGATCACGCCAGCTCTGCAAGTAATCCGAAGCATTTGTCACACTGTACCTGTAGAGAAGTTTGCGGGAAGGGACCTTACACGACACCATACTACAACAGATGTTGTGTAGGGGTTGCAACAACACCTTGGATTTCTTGGATATTTACTAACACAGAAAAGTAATTAATAGGCATTTTATAAGAAAATGAGTACTAAAGTCCCAAAATTGTTGACACCTTTTAATGGCTATCTATGCCTTATGAAAAGAGCTAAGTAATTTTGAAAGATTGCTATTTGCTGCCATCTTTTCCATTAGCCGTTATAAACCATGAAACAGAGAAGGATAATGCCAGCTCACTGTTGAAATTTGTAGGAGTCCAGAGTGCACGGAACCACTTGCCGACCACTCATGTATAGCAACTGCAGGACAAAGAAGAAATGTTCCAGCTTCTCTTAAAAATTTCAGAGTAATTTTTAATCTTTAATTAGTTAATTATTTCTCAAGTGTGT
This sequence comes from Dendrobates tinctorius, assembly GCF_039654945.1. Lineage (NCBI taxonomy): Eukaryota > Metazoa > Chordata > Amphibia > Anura > Dendrobatidae > Dendrobates > Dendrobates tinctorius. The sequence continues at coordinate 18,707,324 of NW_027361823.1, read as the reverse complement.
TGTTTAATTGCACCTGTGTTTATAAGAACGGTGTTTGGTCATTTTCAAGTAAGCTTGATAAAAAACAACAGTGCTCCAAACGCGGCGCTTGCTCCAGTTCCTGTCCACTATTTTTTTAAATTGTTTTTTGATGGAAAAAAGACTACTCTGAAAATTTTACCAGAAGCTGGAACATTTCTTCTTTTTCCTGCATAAACCACAGAGAACTAAAATTTCAATATTTTTCTATTCACTGGCTAACATGGTACAAACATGGTATAAAGATATACTTTTACTAAAGTAAAATCCCCTTATTAATAAAGTCAAATTATACCTCAATTCCAATTCAGGAACAGGTTAGCCGACCAAAAATAACATATCAGGAGTATGGAAATAAGTCAAATATAATAACTGGTACTTTCCAGTAGACAGCTGGATTTTTAAATTTGGCATAGTGTTCAACATTTTGGCCATAAAATGAGATTTTACTCATACTTACTGTCATGCCCAACAAAAAGATGGCCAGCAAAACCCCACACAATATAGCTGAGTGGAACTACAAGACGTATATACTTTGCTGTGCATTATTAAAAGTCATTTAGACAGCATACGAGGCACACATCAATACAGGAGTATCATAAAAGTAAAATACACAGACGAATACATTTTTTATCATAACTTTTACTTTTATAATAAATTTAAACTTTACAGCTCCAGCAAAAATTAAGAGACCACTTTCAAATGTTCAGTTTGTCTGATATTTCTCGTTATAGGTATATTTCTGAGTAAAATGTAAATTGTTCTTTTAGTCTACAGAATTCTGACAACGTCTCCAAATTTCCAAGCAATAATTTTTTTTTTCGAAAAGTAGAAATGGTCAAAATAAAAAAACAGTACTTTCAGACCTCAAATAATGCAAAGAAAACAGTTCATAATCACTTATAAACAGCAATACTATTGTTTTAACTCAGAAAGAGTTCAGATATCAATATTTTGTGGAATAACCATGATTTTTAAAAACAGCTTTCATGCATCTTGGCATGCTTTCCACCTGTCTTTCTTTGTATGATGGCTTATGACTATCCATCATTCTCTTGATTACATTCCAGAGGTTTTCAAAGGTCTGCAGAATGGACTGGCCGTGACAGGTTTTGATGTGGAGGTCTCTTAATTTTTGCCAGAGCTGTATTACATTTTAACTAAACATTTTTATTGGATGTGTTGTTTATAGTGTTGAGCATTCCGATACTGCAATATCGGGTATCGACCGATATTCGCTGTATCGGAGTTCCGATACTGAGTTCCGATACTTTTAGAATATCGAATACCGGAATCGGAAGTTCCCATAATGCAATGAGCCAGTTTGATTTTATTCAGCCAATGAGGAATCCTAAGAAGTGTGGGCACATCCTGTTATGCATGTTAGGCATGTTAACTAATGGCATGGCTGTGATTGGCTGCTGAAATGATGTCATGATGCACTATAAAAGCCGCCGCCGCCATTTTGGGTTCACTCTGCTGTGAATTTACTTAGGGACAGGAGGCTGCTGTTCTGACTCTGAGGGACAGTTTGAGATAGTGATTTGCTTTATTGTGTTTTACCCAGGCTACTTTAGCAACCGCTGTGTGAGAAGCTTTCTTTTGCCTTGCAGCGCTGTTAATGGCTGTCTGCGAGGTCTCTGTGTGTGAGTGCAGCTCACGCTGTAGTGTGTTCTGCAGCCACCTCCGGTTGTAGTCCACTCAGTTTGCGTCACTGACTCATATATTATCCTTTTTTGCATTAGTGCTGCTCATTTTTCCAGATTTCTCCTATTAGTGTGGTTCCATCTGTATCCAGCTAGAATATTTGAAAACACTATATAGAAGTAGATAGAGGAGCCTTTCTACTGGCTTGTGCCCTGCAGCCCCAGCCAGATTAGTATTAGCCTATTTTTTGGAGCCTCATCTATTGCATTGTAGGTTACCTTCCTGCATTGTAATAGCTACAAAAAGTTTGTGATGCTATCGGTTTTACATCTTTGGGCACATCCAGTGTCTTTTTGTGAGAAAAAAAAGTTAAAAAAGTTCACCAAACACTCCACTTTACAGTTGTGTAGGTCACATTAGCTCATATTAAAGTCTAGTCCACACTTTATAAAATTAGTGTTTCTTATACCTGTTAGCAGCTGTTCAGGAATAAGCACACTAAGCCCTTAGTACTTTTCTGCCCATCTTTATCAGTCTACCAAGATGAAAAAAGCAGGGAGCAAGGCACGTGCTCGTGGGCGTGGAGTTTCTGCAGGGAGAGGACGTGGGGATTCTGTGCCTGCTGCGGGCACCAGTGACTCAGAATCCCCCAGTTTTACCAGGCAACAGTCCTTTATGCGCAGCTTTGTAGGAGCTCGCCGTACCCCACTGCTGCGGGACGAACAAATTGAAGCTGTTGTCGAATGGATAGCAGCTAACGCATCGACTTCAATTAGTTCCAGATCCTCTCAGGTCCAGAGCACTGAAGAGCACCCATCTGTCTCTTCACCACCTGCCAAATTGCCCAGGCAGTCAGAGAGCCCAGGACAGGAGACATCTCTACTTTTGTTCTCTGAATCTGTTGGCTTGGAAAGAGGGGGCCAGCCAAGCAGCATTCGAGAATTTGAAGAAGAATTTGAAGAAGCGGTAGTATGCAGTGATGCACAACAGCTTTGTCTCTCTGAATCTGAAGAGGCGGGTGGGCCAGTGCATATGGTCAGCACACCTCAGTACGCATCTGATGATGAGACTCAGGTGCCACTTTCTGGTGCGTACTGTGCTGTCGAGACAACCCAGGAGAAGCAGTCGTTTGAAGAAGGTAGTGTAGATGATGAGGTCTTTGGTGGGAGCAGCTCTGAGGAAGAGATTCCCCAAACAGCCAAAAAAGGAGGGAGAGGGAGGGGGCAGACTCGGTTGCCTGCAGTCTCCACTTTGGCACCCATTAGGAGCATGCCTCTTCAAAAACCCAAAACGGGTGCTCCCAAGACTTGCAGTGCCTGGTCGTTTTTTGACACAGTTGCAGATGACATTTGCTTTGTCAAATGCAAGCTGTGTAATCAGAAAGTGAAAAGAGGGAAAAGTGTCAGCAACCTCAATACCACAAATATGTGGAAACATGTGCGGACCAAGCACGTGGTGGAGTTACAAAGACACACTGAAGACCTAGGCCAACCTACAGCGCCACCTACCACCTCTTTAGCTCGTGTTGCAGCCTCTTCCTCCAGCGCACACACAGCTGGTTCGGCTTCCTCACAGGATCGCCATGGAAGAACCTCTGGCACTGTTGTACAGAGACACAGTGTCATTCCACCCACAGCACCACGCTCCCTGTCATCCTCACACTCGCAGGCCAGTCTACAGCCATCGGTAGCACAGGCATGGGAGAAAAGGTGCCCATACTCGGCAAACCACCCCCGAGCACATGCTCTGAATGCTGGCAATGCAAAACTACTGTCCCTTGAAATGCTCTCATTCAGGCTGGTGGAGACTGACACCTTCTGTAACTTCATGGCATTGGCAGTCCCAGCCGCTTTTATTTCAGCAGGCAAGCCATCCCTGCCCTGCAAAAGCATGTGGAGGGAAAAATTAAACATGCGCTACTAAACGCCGTCAGTAGCAAGGTCTACCTGACCACCGATGCGTGGACCAGTAACCATGGACAGGGACAATATTTTTCCCTCACTGCCCATTGGGTAAATGTTGTGGAGCTGGGTACAGATCTTGAGAGTGGTGCTGTACGTGTTCTGCCAACTCCAAGGATTGCAGGAATCCAGTCTGTACACATTGACTCCTCCTCACACTCCAGTTCCTCTGAATCAGCGCTGCAGGAGCCGTCACAGTCTACCACCACATGGACCCGTGAACGCTTACCTGTTATGACCGATATGAGCACAGCCATGGCCAAACGTCAACAGGTCGTATTGAAATTAATTTCTTTGGGGAATCGAAGCCACACAGCGCAGGAGCTCTGGAATGCCATCAAGCAGGAGAGCGACGTGTGGTTTCTGCCAGCGAATCTCCAGCCAGGCATGGTAGTGTGTGACAATGGCTGAAATCTGGTGGCAGCTCTGGGCCTAGGCAACCTCACTCACATCCCATGTCTAGCACATGTGCTCAACTTGGTCGTGCAGAGTTTTTTGAGGGACTATCCAGATCTTGATGCACTGCTGCACAAGGTCCGCATAGAGTGCGCTCACTTGTGGCGTTTCAGCATGGCAAGATCGCACATTGCAGCTCTGCAGCGCCGATTCTGCCTTCCGGAACATATCATCATATGTGACCTACCCACCAGGTGGAATTCAATGTTACATATGTTGGAGAGGTTGTGTGAGCAGCAGGCAGCAGTAATGGAGTACCAGCTGCATCTGGCGCAAACAAGTCGCACTGCGCGCCGTTCACACTTCACCACCACTGAGTGGGCCTCTATGAAGGAAATCTGCCACGTTTTGCGTGCCTTCAATGATTCCACGCGGATGGCGAGTGCAGATGATGCACTAGTCAGCATGACTATCCCTCTTATCTGCCTGCTTGAAAAAACACTGCAAGCACTAAGGGAGGAGGTTGTGGAAGAGGTGGAGGATGAGGAGTCACAAATTATCATCTTTACACTATTTGGTGCATTCTGCCAGCCCTAAAACCGATGAGGCAGACCAATTCTTAACATCAGCCCCCGTCTGTGTCAAGTCAGTGAGGGGCTTGACCTCCTGAGAGAACCCTTTAATAAACCACCAGTAGTAATTGGCAAATTCCAAGAAGCACTGAAGGCCCTTTAGGTCCCGGGGTTGAACCCAATCAACAATGGCCTGCACCTTTTTGGGATCCATATGAAACCCCTCACTAGAGATAATGAACCCCAAGAAAGGCAGTTCCTGGATGAAAAATTGACATTTCTCCCATCACTTGGGTATTCCAATATGGCGGTCGGCGTACTTCCGGTGCGGCGCGGTGGATTGTGGGATTTGGGGACATCCAGATGGAAGTGGATGACAGACAATTCAAGGCAATTATATATATATATATATATATATATATATATATATAAATAGAAATCTTAAAACTTAACACTAAATATTAAGAATTACTAAAATTGGAAAGATTAGTAAATGGAGTTTTTAAAATCACAGTTAGGTTAACTCAGACCCAACATTTTAAAATATAGATCAGTTAACCAATTATTTTATTAAAGAATGTATAAATAAAAAAAATTTAGTGATGAGATGGCTTCAAAGTTTAAAAAAATTGAAGATGCTAGAATAAGCAATTAATAGAAGTATAAAATATAAAAAATGGAGGAGAAAGAAATAAACAAAAGAAATATATATATATATATATATATATATATATATATATATATATACAACTAACCTGATAATGACTGAAAATGGATAGAACTTCTAAGCTGACTTTAAACAATTTTAATACGAGGTGTAAATTGTATGCTGCAAATTACCTGTGTCAGTGACTAATGATGTGTGCTGTGAAGCTGCTCACTGCTCACAGTGATATAATACAGTAGACTATATTACCACAGCTAGATCAAATGGTATATACAATTTAATTATGCGAGTTAATGAGAAGGGATGAACTGACAATGCAGAATTAATTAATTTATCAAATAACAAAATTATGTAGATCTTTTTCATAATTGATTTATAATGTTGAGCAGTACTTGTTAACCTTGTCACAATTCAATGTGGGTCTTTCCCCTGGAACTCTGAAAAAGCAAGTTCTGACTTCTGATTTCTAAGGTTTTTAATAATGGATATTTTGCCACTGTGATCCAAAATGACAAATGGAATTTTTAATTAATCAAATCAAACACTAAATGACTAACACTGTTTGACCCTTTAAAAGGAAGTCTAGCCCTTAGTACCACATGTTTAATGTAGAGAACATATAGAAAAAGGCTAGTGTTGTGCTTCTGTTAGACCTAATTTAAACAGATCAATGCTAGAAATCAGTTAATCCCTTATGTCCTTCCAGAAGAACAATATTAGGGAGTAAGCAAGAAATAAATCCAAAGAGAGTGCTCTCTTGTCTACAGGACTCAATCTTAGTGGATAGAAATCCATTTTCTTCAAGAACTGGAATCCAACTTATATTGACTAATAAATATATGATGCTTTCCTGAGTTGGTAAAATTAGGCAATCTGATCCTGCTGGATCAGATTTTATTTAGCTCATGAGGTGGACTCTGCTGCAGTAGTGTATGTTCACAAGTGGTGATTTTGCTACTTTTTTTTCTGCAGAAAAACCTGATATCTTGACTGTAAAGAAGCTGCAGAAAAAAGCACATTTTGCTTGTTTTTTTGCTGTGTTTTTGTCATGCTACATTTGTCTCTTGTGCATGCTGATAAAGTTTAGTGACATAAAAAATCTACTTCAAAAGGTTTTGGCACAAAAAATGCAGCAAAAACTGAAAACAGCGTTTTTTCCACCCATTACTTTCAATGGGTGAAAACGTTGAAAAAACGCTGAAAGAAGTGACATGCTCTATTGTGCAAAAACCAAGCAAAGCACAAAATACTAAGGACAAAAAAAACAAAACAAAGTGTGAGCATGAGATTTCTGAAATCTCATAGACTTTGCTGGTACCGTAAAATGCAGCTGAAAATTTGCATAAAAAACATTTCAAAAACCTATAACAAAAACTCCACATGTGAACACACCCAAAGCGTAGGTGAATAATAGGACTAAATTGTCAACATTCTCTTTATTTTGATCTTAATCAATCTCAAGACAAAGGGGCACATCTAGGGTTACATTCATAATAAGATGGTGACTTAAGGGGGCTTTACACATAGCGATATCGCTAGCAATATCGCTAAAGCATCACCGATTTTGTGACGCAGCAGAGATATTGCTAGCGATATCGCTATGTGTGATACTTACCTCTGACCGGCTCTCCCCTGTCTGTCGCTGATCGCGCAAGATCGTGCCGCTCCATTTCTCGTCAGGCACTTCCTGCTGGGCTTCCTGCTGGCACCGATGAGCGACGCATGGACGCGGACGGAGGACATCAGGACCGCCGCGTCTGAAAGGTAAGTAACGATCGCTGCTGCTTCGCTGCATCGCGGTGAGATCTGCCTGTGTGGCAGCTCACTAGCGACCATTTAGCGATGCACCAGCGATCCTGACCGGGTCATATCGTGGTCAGGATCGCTGGTGCATCACTAAATGTAAAGGGGCCTTTAGAAAAATATACCCGATTGAAGAGAAGCTGGGAGATTGGAGATAAATAGTTTTGACAAAAGCAGCCCTAACAAGGTTAAGGGAGAATTTACAATGAATGGCTATCATGAACAATCTCCACCAGGGATTGGAGAAGCAGGAAGCTCATCTGCATATTTCCAGTGCATTCTGAGAAGAGGAGAAGAGTCGCCTTAAGCTGATCGATCGCTGGGACTTGCCGGGTCTCGCTGTTTGAGGACATCGCAAAAGCAGTTTCCACCCATCATAGCCTGCATCAGCAATATGGAAGAGAAAAAAATCCACATTTTCACCTGCAACACATGCTACATGTTTACGGATCTTCCGGCCCAAAAACTCAACTTTACTTGTCAGAAGTGCAAACTTGTTGCCCTCTTAGAGGAAAAAGTGCAGGGACTGGAAGAAAGAATAGCAACATTGAAGGTAATTAAAGAACATGAGGACTTCTTGGATCAAGCAGAAGCAACCATTCAGGATTTGGAAAGTGAGAAAAGCTTCAGAGCACATACAGAGGCTGAAAAGTGGAGCCATGTGACGAACAGAAGCAAATGGATCAAGTGGTCATCACCACCCACACAGCTTAGCAACCAATATGAAGCCCTCATGCTGGAGAACAACAATGGCACAGCTCAGGATGATACCGTATCTACAAGAGAAGACACACTATCAACAAAAGTTACTCTGTCAACAAAAGCGGAAACAAATGACACTCAAAAACACTCACGAGCAACAAACAGTGCGTCCAGAAAGAAAAGAAGAGTGGTAGTTGTGGGCGACTCACTACTAAGAGGCACAGAGGCAACTATCTGCAGGACGGACATAACCGCATGAGAAGTATGCTGCCTCCCAGGAGCAAAAATCAAGGATGTGGCCAGCAGGATACCAACTATCCTCAAATCCAAGGACGACTACCCTTTCCTACTGATACATGTAGGCACAAACGACACAGCAAGAAATGACCTACCAACTATCTGCAAAAACTTTGAAATTCTGGGGAAGAAAATAAAGGAACGGAACGTACAGGTTGTTTTCTCATCAATCCTCCCAGTCGATGGCCATGGCATCAGAAGATGGAATAGGATACTAGAGGTGAACAACTTGCTACAACGGTGGTGCAGGCAGCAAGGATTTGGATTCTTGGACCATGGCGTGAATTACCTCTACGATGGACTTCTTTCAAGAGATGGGATGCACCTCACAAAACCTGGGAAACACATTCGCCAGAAGACTTGCCACACTCATCAGGAGGGCTTTAAACTAGAAGAAGAGGGGATAGGAGGAAAAACAGCAGACAAGAACATGCAGCCAAAGGACAAACTAATCAAGGATACTAGATGTGGCAAAGAGGACCCAAGACAGGGTACTCAGAAGGAAGCTAAGAAATATGAAGCAAAACTTCTTTCCTGCATGCTGACCAATGCAAGAAGCCTGACCAATAAGACTGAAGATCTGGAGTTGGTAATGTATGAGGAAAAATACGACATAGTAGGAATAACTGAGACATGGTTAGACGACAGCTATGACAGGGCGGCTAACTTGCAAGGATATGATTTGTTTAGGAGGGATCGTAAAAAAAGGAAAGGGTGTGGAGTCTGTCTATATATAAAGTCCACTTTAAAGCCCACACTAAGAGAAGATACACAAGAGGGAAATGAAGAGGTGGAGTCTCTATGGGTGGAGATACAAGGAGAAAAAAGTAATAAAATCCTCATAGGGATTTGTTATAAGCCACCAAATATAACAGAAACCACTGAAAATGTATTATTGAAACAAATAGACAAAGCAGCAAATCACAATGAGGTGATTATTATGGGGGACTTCAACTACCCCGACATAGACTGGGAAACTGAAACCTGCGTATCTCAGAAAGGAAACCAATTTCTGTCAGTAACCAAGGATAATTATCTGTCACAACTTGTGCAGGGCCCAACTAGAGGGACAGCCCTTCTGGACTTAATTTTAAGCAACAGGCCAGATAGAATAACAGAAGTACGAGTCAATGGGCTGCTAGGGAACAGTGACCACAATATAATACAATTCCACTTGTCCTTCAGTAAGGTGCCCTGGAAGGGGGTTACGAAAACGCTGAATTTCAGGAAAGCAAAGTTTGATCAGCTTAGAGAGGACCTTCGCCGAATTGATTGGGACAATGTCCTCAAAAATAAGAGCACAGAAAATAAATGGGAAATATTTAAATCAGTTTTACACACCCACTGCGAGCTAGCCATACCGTACAGAAATAAAAGGGCTAGGAACAGGAGAACACCAATGTGGCTAAATAAGGATGTAAAAAGGGCAATAAATAACAAGAGCAAGGCATTTAGGAAGCTAAAACAAGAAGGCAATGAAGAAGCATTAAAAAGTTATAGAGAAAAAAATAAAATGTGTAAAAAACAAATACATTTAGCAAAAGTGGAAACTGAGAGACTCATTGCTAAGGAAAGTAAAACAAACCCCAAACTATTCTTTAATTATATAAATAGTAAAAAGATTAAAATTGATGGTGTCTGCCCTTTAAAGAACAATGAGGGTGAAATCAAAGAGAGCTATGTAGGAAAAGCAAATGTGTTAAATACTTTTTTCTCAACAGTGTTCACACAGGAAAAGGATTTGCCAGGGGAAATGCAGAGTGATAATGTAAATTCCCCATTAAGTATTACCTGCCTAACCCAGGAAGAAGTGCAGAACCGCCTTAATAAGATTAAAATTGACAAATCACCAGGCCCTGATGGCATTCACCCTCGGGTATTAAGGGAGTTAAGTAATGTGATAGACAGGCCTCTATTCCTTATATTTAAAGACTCTATAGAAACAGGGTCTGTTCCTTTTGATTGGCGGCAAGCAAATGTGGTACCAATATTCAAAAAGGGGTGTAAAAGGGAACCTGGAAACTATAGGCCGGTAAGCTTAACATCTGTTGTGGGTAAAATTTTTGAAGGGTTTCTAAGGCCATTATGGAATATCTCAATGTTAATAAATGTTTAACTCCATATCAACATGGATTTATGAAGGAACGCTCCTGTCAAACTAACCTGATCAGCTTCTATGAGGATGTAAGCTCTCAAATGGACCAAGGAGAATCATTGGATGTCATTCATCTCGACTTCTCTAAAGCATTTGACACTGTCCCACATAAAAGATTGGTAAGTAAGATGAGAAAGCTCGGGCTAGGGGAAAATGTGTGTAGATGGGTAGGTAGCTGGCTTAGTGATAGAAAACAAAGAGTGGTTATTAATGGTGCATACTCAGATTGGGCGAGGGTTACAAGTGGGGTACCACAGGGTTCTGTATTGGGCCCCCTACTATTTAATATATTTATTAATGATCTAGTGGATGGCTTACACAGTATAATATCAGTATTTGCAGATGATACAAAACTATGTAAGGTAGTTAACACAAAGGAGGACAGTTTGCAACTACAGACAGATTTGAGTAAATTGGAGAATTGGGCTGAAAAATGGCAAATGAGGTTTAACACAGATAAGTGTAAGGTTATGCACATGAGAAGGAGAAACAGATGCTATAATTACTTACTAAATGGGAAACTGCTCCGGAAATCAGACATGGAAAAAGACTTAGGCATCTTAGTCAATAAAAAGCTAAATTGGAGTGCCCAGTGTCAGGCAGCTGCCACCAAAGCAAATAGGGTCATGGGATGCATTAGAAGAGGTCTGGGGACACGAGATGAAGACATAATTCTCCCTCTGTACAAATCACTTGTCAGACCACACTTGGAGTATTGTGTGCAATTTTGGACGCCGGTGCTCAAGAAAGACATTACTGAACTTGAAAGGGTTCAAAGGCGGGCTACTAAAATGATAAATGGAGTTGGTTCACTACAATACCCAGAAAGGTTATCAAAATTAGGTCTATTTACTCTAGAAAAGTTAAGACTTAGGGGAGACTTAATACATACTGTATGTACAAGTATATCAGAGGGCAACACAGAGATCTCTCCAATGAACTGTTTGTACCAATGACTGTGACACGAACAAGGGGGCATTCTCTTCGATTGGAGGAAAGACAATTTCTGAACAAGCATAGAAGAGGGTTCTTCATGGTAAGAGCAGTGAGGCTCTGGAATTCTCTTCCTGAGGAAGTGGTGATGGCCAACTCACTGAATGAATTTAAGAAAGGAATGGATGCTTTTCTTGTGAGTAACAGTATAGAAGGTTACGAATAACAGAATATTATAGGTAGATGGTTGACCCAGCTTAGGGGAAGGAATTTTTTTCCCTATGGAGAAAATTGGTTTCTACTCTGTGGGTTTTTTGCCTTCCCCAGGATCAACAATGCAGAACAGCTGCACTAAAAATAGGCTGAACTAGATGGACATAAGGTCTTCCTTCAGCCTTCAAAACTATGTTACTATGTTACTATGTTATGTTAAGTGTTTCTAGGAAACTCATTTTCTTATAATTGTGGAGTATAAATTGTAAAATGTGCTGTCAATACCCCTTAAAAGGCAATGCAGCGAATCTAAGGCTTAGAATCATAGAAAGCCCAATTCACAAATCTATCAATCTCTAGAAGCACAACATCAGCATCAACAGAAGAGATTTGCACAGGAAAAGGGACAGGTACGTTTGTTTCAGAATTTCTTCAGGTCCTGAAATAATGGAAGAATTGAGTATGCAAATATATTATGTTTGTCATTTCAGGGTATTTCAGGTAATCTCCAGTATTCATCCTTGTTCCTTCTGAAGGAGTTTGGAAAACAATATATTCTTTGAATGGAAATGTATGACTGATTTTCATTAAGACCTTGGAAATCAAGGAAACTAGTGGAAAATGAACCAGTCGAAACCTTCAATCCGATGCCAAGTGATTGTCCTCCAAATTTGACATATTAAGCCTGGTAACCATGAAATCAATCTCTGACACTTACTACAATCTGATGTTCTAAAAAAAAATTCAAGATTTACATAGCATGCTCCTGAGATCTGTAGACCATAATTCAAAACATCTAATTGTTTATTTAAATCAAGTTTTTATGTCACACATTAGGGATGAGCATACCTGTGGATGCTTGGGTTTGCCTGCTTCGGACAGACTTTTTAAAAAGTCCAGTCTGGGTCCCGAACTTGACTGAACTTGACCCCGTACTTCAAACCCTAAATAAGTCAATGGAGACCCGAACGTCTGTGCTGTAAAATGGCTGTAAAATAGTCGTAGTAAGGGCTTGGGGGCTGCAAAAGGAAGAAAAAAGGGGGGTAAGAAAAGTACACTTGGCCTGCAAACAAATGTGGATAGGGAAATAACTTAAAAGGGTTTTGTCACCATAACATTCATGGTAAACCTAGAAGTAAATGAATATCAAAAATGTTAACAGTGCCCTCATAGAGACTGAGGTTTGTTTCAACCACTCCAGTTGAAAATTTTACTCACAGGGCATGGGGCAGAGCACTCCTACAGAAGCAACTTACACATTTCACCCATATTGTAGGCATGTGTAGTGCCCTCTTGGGGCCTGCTGATGGCCAGAAGTCACAGCATACCATAAATATCAAGCCTCAACTTCTAGTCACAGACCCGGAGGTCACTGGGCCTGCACACAGCACAGTTTGATGTCCAAGCCCAGAGGGAATCAGACAGTGATTAAGGAGCAACAGTGGTGGCAGAAAAATGAGCAGTAAGATGAGTACACTCTTTTCTTCTTTTTAACTGTCAAGAAAATTCATACTCACCATGCCTCACTCCAGCCATCTTCCCTGATCTCTGCTCATTGCCTGGTTCTCTTTAATACATTTCACCACATCTCTGGTCAACTGTTAACTCTAGGCTGAGACTTTCGGCTCTGAGCAGACCCTTCAGGTTATTGCGAAAGCATATGGTCCTCTGAGTCTTGGTAACGCCCAGTGTGTTTAGTATGTTAGTATGCTTTGGAGGTAATTTATTTGGGATATTCTTATGGTCTGAAACATTCAATGAGGGCAACAGCTTATTGTTGAAATAAATAGTTTTAAAGCAGTTATATTTAGCCTTCAATGATTGACCAAATGGATTGCTAAAAGCCACTCTTTAAGAACCATGGATGAAAATTGTTAAAATGGAGTAAACTGCTGCTTGCAGTTTTTATGTAATATAAATTAGTCATCAATTGATTGTCACAAATGGAGTAACAAATCCAAAAAATGTACACTGTCAATTGGTATGGAGTATGTTTATTAGAATTATGGTTTATGGAGGAAATAAATTAAATACACCAGCCAGAAAAAAGCACATCATCTATGAAATCAAAGAATCTAATAGCTTGATAAAAAAACAAATGATATATGTGGCTATACAAGGGTCAGTGGGTGTTATCGTCTACTGGCCTGGCTGTCATTATAAAGACCGGATGGACAAAGGCTCATCCCACTGAACACCCATACTCCTTCCCTCTGGGCAGAATAGTACTCTGACAACACAGGGTGAGGATAACACAGTGTAACAATACTTTATTGCATCACCAACAGTCACTAACATATAGTACAGTCGCAGCAAATACACAAGATTGTGCAAATGACAGTTTTACCCTTCTGCTGGCTAGCTGGGAATTAGAACATTTGCAACTTTGGGGCTCCATGGCCAACCACCACAACCTGTGGCACTCAGCTTTTGGCAGGCACCCACAGAGAGGATGTAGTGGCATCCTTAGGAAGATAACAGAGAACATTGAGTTATGTGGCCAGGTGACCTGATTGTCCCACCTGGGTTCTCCAAATATCTTTGAAGGTTCAGTGATGGTCAATGGAGCATATCTGTATTCCTCCATTTGGTGCCATGGTTCTTCAGTTGCTGTCCTGCATAGTCTCACTGGAAACAGAAACAGATCCCTTTTTATATTCCACAGTACATTCTCTCACAGGATTATGAGAAGGTGGGATGAGGTAATCCCTCATTTTTCAAGTGTTAAATCAACCTGCATATTTTGTATGATAATAAATTTCAGGGCTAATACATTGGGTTATCAACAGACATGTTGAACATCAACAACGATCAGTTGTTCAATTACATAGCAACATAGTAACATAGTTAGTAAGGCCGAAAAAAGACATTAGTCCATCCAGTTCAGCCTATAAAATTCTGTCAGAATAAATCCCCAGATCTACGTCCTTCTAAAGAACCTAACAATTAACCTGCATCTTTGTAATCCACAGTTATTAGAATAATAAATTGCAAGGGCTAATGCAATAGATAATTAGCAGGCATTCAACAATTCAACATACAAGTCAACATACAACAAGAGTCAATGTGCAGACTCATATGAACAATGGCTCATGTCTCTTGACCTATTGAGTAATAAGCCTGGCATAATTAAGAATAAGCACTGTGTCATCACAATATACAAGTGATGTCACTCACCAACCAATGAAAAGGTTGGGGTAACTTAGTAACATACATAGTTTTGAAGGCTGAAGGAAGACCTTATGTCCATCTAGTTCAGCCTATTTTTAGTGCAGCTGTTCTGCATTGTTGATCCTGGGGAAGGCAGAAAACCCACAGAGTAGAAGCCAATTTTCTCCATAGGGAAAAAAATTCCTTCCCCTAAGCTGGGTCAACCATCTACCTATAATATTCTGTTATTCGTAACCTTGCAGAAATTGTCTTTCCGCCAAACGAAGAGAATGCCTCCTTGTTCTTGTCACAGTCCTTGGTACAAACAGTTCATTGGAGAGATCTCTGTATTGCCCTCTGATATACTTGTACATATATATTAAGTCTCCCCTAAGTCTTCTCTTTTCTAGAGTAAATAGACCTAATTTTGATAACCTTTCTGGGTATTGTAGTGAACCAACTCCATTTATCATTAGGTAGGAGGAGCATAGTGTGCGCCCATTGCGGTACTAAATATCAGCAAGTAAAAAGTCATGTAAAGAACAAAATAGTTGTTATGAAATGCAAAATCAAGAAAATCAATCAGAAATAAGTCATGCAGTCTACCTTAGTGCTTTTGCAAGTACAAAGCAAATATGACTGCAAGAAGGCCATCAGCATGTGATATGTTTGAGAAGACAGACTCAGTGTCACAGCTTACTCAATGTGCAACTGTGGACACTTGTGCTTGCATCATCCTCATAGACGGATGAAATATTGCGCCTGTGCAGAGATATCAAGGGCTTGTGAATGCGCACTTATGTTTTAGGCTCAGCTGACAGTAGGGTAGAGCAATGTTTATAAGCATGAGCCAGTGATGTCTCTGAGCAGTAGTGAGATTTTGAATGGCTATGTGGATACTTAGGAGGCACCATCCACATCAATCACAGCAAGAGGATGGCAATCAGTGGTCGGGAGGAGGGATGGACACCACAGAAAGGACACCTATTGGACTGAACCATCCAGATTTACATAGAGTGCTGGAGAATTTTAAAAGGTTATTGGTTAAGTTACAGGGGTAGTCAGGGGATAATATGCACCTTTATGGAATGCAGCACATGCGCTGATTAAGGAGCTAGTCTTAGTTTAGACATGAAAAAAATGGTGAAGGCTTCCCTGTAAAGACAACCAATCACTATTCTTTCATCCATTTTACAGTCTCTGCCAATAACAAATAATTTATAGCTGAAACATGATCATAAATATTGAAGTAAAACTCATTTAAATAAAGAATAATTAACACACTCACAGGTCATAAAAACCATCCAGTGTTTACTTAAAGAGTACTCATCAATATTCTGGGGATGCCTTTTTATTAAATAAAATAGCATTCTCAGACTGATGATTTTTCTAAATATATGTTTCTGTCAAAATTTCACAGAGCCCTATCTAGAGCCCTCAAAAATGTCGAACTTTCTGGAAAAAGTCAGTTCTTATATTCTGGGTTGTGGGATCTTGGCTTGCAGAGCAGGGTACCCTGCACATGCCGTCACACAATGTGAGATCTAAAGGCCCCGTCACACATAACGACTCACCAGCGATCCAGACAACGATATCAATGTGTCAGGATCTCTGGTGAGTCGCTACATGATTGCTGGTGAGCTGTCAAACAGACAGCTTCACCAGCGATCAGCACAGCGATGTCGAGCGCGTGGCGTCGCTGTGTTCATTAGTTACCAGGGAGCTGGTAACTAACGTACACATCGGGTATCCAAGGGACGTGCGTTCCTTAGATACCCGATGTGTACATTAGTTACCAGCTCCCTGCATCAGCGCATTGGTAACTAACATACACATCGGGTTTCTAAGGGACGCCCACCCGTCCCTTGGATACCCGATGTGTACGTTAGTTACCAGCTGATCGCTGGTCTCCCACCTGTCACACGCAGCAATACGTGCTGGCCAGCGGGAGACCAGCGACCAAAGTAAAGTCCAGGGCTTTCCTACAGCGATCAGCGATACCGGCAGGGGGGCCAGTCACTGATCGCTGTCACACACAGCGATCTCGCTGGTGAGATCGCTGTTGTGTCACAAAACTTGTGACTCAGCAGCGATCTTGCTAACAAGATCGCTATGTGTGACGGGGCCCTAACTCTTTGCATTAATCCAGCATTGCTATAACCTTTACTAAAGATTTAACCTCCACCGCTTAGTTAACAATGAGGCAGTGCTAAGATAAGGCAAAGAGCACGAGATGACATGAAAACACATGAATGGAGTGATCTGTGCACACTTGACAATATCTTATATTTAGAAAAATATCCAGTCTGGAGCTGAACACTCTTTTATGAAATGAAAAGTCTAGCCCCAGAAGTGAGAGATACAATTTAAGTAATCATCGAATGGTTTATATGACCTGAGAGCATGCTAACCTTTGTTTAAATGGGTTTAAAATGAACATTTATGGGTTTCAGCTGGAAATTCCTTATCATTTGCACACACTTTAAACTGGAAAGAAGATTTTAACTAGCATAATGGGAAGTGTTATTCATATATTGATGACGTAAAAGAAAAAAAATGAAATGTCAACGACTATAAGTGCAATTAGATTATGATTAAAATTGTTGGAAGTCAAAGTATTACAGTAATATTGGAAATTGAAGATGAAATGGATGAAAACTAAAATATTTGGATAAAAATTTGATAAAAGTTAAAATATTTCGCTTCTTAGTTTTAAGTTAAACAATAGGTTTATTAGTCATTTATGATAACTATGATTTGGTTTATTTAATAAAAAAGATTGTTTTGGATGCTGCGGATTGCAGAAGGAAGAATTAAATGTGTTCAAATTATGAAGATTTTCAGATATTGTTCATTAGGAATTAATTTGATATACAGCATCTATGCATAACTAAATTTTAATATGTTATCCCACTATAAACCTAATGTAGCTGTGGAAAATTTGGCTTTCAGTTGCTTAAAACATATCTGGAACTTTTGTGTTTACAGATGAAAACTAAACAAAAGAATTCAGCTTTACTGTCAATCTTTAATTTTGAGATTTTTTTGTGCATGCTAATTGGCATTGAAAAAAAGAAAAAAAAGAAAAAACATATCTACATATACAGTATTGTGAAAAGGTTTTAAGGCATCATTCTCACGTCAGTATTTTTGCATCAGTGTTTGTATGCCTAAACCAGGACTGTCTCCAAAGCACAGATCAGGTGTCAATCTTTCAATTATAGTTTATCTCTGTAAGTTCCACTCCTGGATTAGGCATACACACACTGATGGAAAAATACTGATGTGTGAATGAGGCCTAAGAAGGTGTGGAGAAAAATGCGGCAAAGTAAGAATGCTTTCAAAGACAATAGGGTTTTTAGGTTATTTTTATCAATTAACAAAATGCTCAGTGAGTGAATGGAAGAGAAATCTAAATCAAATATTTTTTTGGTGTGACCACTCTGTGCCTTCAAAACAACATCAATTCTTCTAGGCACACTTGCACAAAGCCAGTGAATTTGCAGGTATAGGGCAGGTGCAAACTGTTATATTTTTGTTTTTCTTTCTAACAAAATTTACAAAATCATTTTTTTAGCGACCACTTTACATTTGAATTGAGTTTGGGGGTCAATATAACAGAAAATACCAAAATGTGACAATTCTAAAAGCTGCACCCCTCATGGTGCGCAAAAGCACGTTCAAGAAGTTTATTAACCCTTCAGGTGCTTCATGAGAGCAAAAGCAATGTCGAAGAAAAAAATGAACATTTTACAAAAATTTCACTTTAGAACCAATTTTTTTTATTTTCACCAGGGTATCAGGAGAAAATGGAAAACAAAAATTTGTTTTGAAATTTCACCTGAGTAAGCCGATACCCCATATGTGTAGGAAAGCCACTGTTTGGGAGCATGGTAGGGCTCAGAAGGGAGAGAGCACCATTTGACTTTTTGAATTCAAAATTTGCTAGAATTAATGGTGGCGCCATGTCGGGTTTGGAGACCATCTGATGTGCCTAAACTGTGGAACCCCCCAATTCTAACTCCAGCCCTAACCCCAACAAACCCCTATCTCTAATCCCAACCCAAACCCTAGCCCCAACAAACCCCTAACTCTAATCCCAAATCTAAACATAACCCTAACCAAAAACGTAACCCTAACACACCCCTAACCATAATCCAGCCCTAACCGTTATCCTATCCATTACCACAACCCTAACCCTAACCCAACCCTAAGTTTAGCCCAACCCTCACTTTATCTCAACCCTAACTTTAGCCCAACCCTAACACTAGCCCCAACCATAAGTTTAGCCCAACCCTAACTTTAGTCCAACACTAACTGTAGTCCAACCTTAACCTTAGCCCCAACCGTAACCCTAGCCCCAACTTTAACCTTAGCCCAACCCTAACCCTAACTTTAGCCCATCACTAACTTTAGCCCACCCTAACTTAAGCCCAACTCTATCTTTAGTCCAATTCTAACATTAATAAAAAAATGGAAATAAATACATTTTTTTAAATTATTTTTGCATAAGGGGGTGATAAAAGGGGGTTTGATTTACTAATTTTTAATTTTGATCACTGTGATAGGGTCTATCACAGTGATCAAAATGAACCAATAGGAAAAATTTCCTATTGTTGCCAGGTGCTGACCAGTAGATCTCGGCGGGTGCACTATGCAGGTACCCACCATTTTCTTCCTAGAAGAAGACGCTGGCAGCAAGGGAACTTCGTGGGGGGATGCAGTGACACCAGGGGTACCGGGGGGATTGAAGGACCCCATTTTTCTCTCCTCTGATGTGCGATGACATCAGAGGAGAGAGAAATGAAATGGGAAATTAGACTTTTTTACTTTTTGTGGTCACCCTTATTCTGTTAACCCCTTTCCGACCTTTGACGCCTACGTAGGCATCATAAAAATCCATGCCATTCTGACCTATGACGCCACATTGGCATCATGGTGGAATCACGTTCCTGCGGCTTGGGTGACCGGGGTCACTGAAATGTCACCCGACCCGCAGGTACATAAGGATCTGTAGTTAACCCCAGGGGAGTGTCTTTGCCCCCCCATGGCTACGATCACTCTGATTGGCTATTGAAAGTGAAACAGCCAATCAGAGCAATTGTAATATTTCACAAATGAGCTTGATGAAATATTACAATCCAGCCATGGCTGATGCTACAATAGCATCAGCCATTGGCTGGAGCTAGGTGAACTCTGTGTCACCCCCCTGATCTGATTGGAGCTAGTGTCCACATGACCCTATCCCTCCAATCAGGCATGGAGGGGTGGTGTCAGGTATGACTGCCTTCGCTCTTCAGCCTCATCTCATCCATGGAAGGTGAAGAGTGAGGTGTTGCCTGCTGCCCTGACACCTGACAGGTCCCTGCCTGCTGCCCCCACCGCCAATTACCACCTGCTGCCGCCGCTGCTACCTATCACTCCACCTGCTGCCAATGCCAATATCTCCTCTGTGCCATCCTCTGCTCCCCTCTGCTGCCTAATTCCACCCCCCGGCCCTGTGATCACCCCAATGCCCCAGTAATTACCCCCTGCCCCAGTGATCTCCCCCTACCGCTGTGATCACCCCTCTGCTGCAGTGATTACCCCTCCTCCCCACTGATCACCCCCATGGCCCTGTGATCACTCCCCCACCCCTGTGATTGCCCCACATCCCGGTGATCGCTCCTCCACCCCAGTGACCACCCCCACCACGGTGATTGCTCCCTCCCACCCCGGTGATCACACACCACAGTGATCACCCCCTTGCTGCTACTGCCGGCTCCTGCCCCCGCACCTGATAGCCCCCTCCTGCTCCCCCATGCCTGACTGCCCTGATGCCTTACAGCCCCCTCCTGCCTCCTCACACCTGACAGCCCCCCATGCCTGACAGCCCCCTCCAGCAGTAGAAAGTTTCACCAAACACTCATGCATACACATGCACACTATAATAAATATCTTTTTTTTACACACACACAATGTCCCGATCGTCCCACTCGTCCTGCTCATCCCAGTCTCAAAGGGTGTACTCAGCTGAGGAGGCATATGCCTTTATTGCCTCCGAAGCTGATAGTGAGGGAGAGGACCCCACTTTTCTGTATTCCTCCCACTCTTCCTCCTCCAGTGACACAGACTCGCCATGAAGCAGTTGCAGGACAAGAAATCGTCTGGAGGCTGGGGGAGAAGAGCTGGAAGCCTTGGAGGAAGACCCACAGCCAAGCATGAGTAACCCCCAGCCTTGAATGTAGTTTTGAGTAGTTTGAGGGGTGGAGTTTTTGGAATGGTGTCACTTTTGAGTGTTTTCTGTCATGTAGGCCCCTCAAAGGGACTTCAAATGTGATGTGGTCACTAAAAAATGGTTTTGTAAATTTTGCTGGAAAAATGAGAAATTGATGATAAACTTTGAACCTTATTACTTCCTAACGAAAAATTTTTGTCCCGAAATTGTGCTTATGTAAAGTAGACATGTGGGAAATGTTATTATTAAGTGTTTTGTGTCACATAACTCTCTGGTTTAACAGAATAAAAATTAAAAATGTGAAAATTGCCAAATTTTCCAAAATTGTGCAAAATTTCAGATTTTTCACAAATAAATGCAAAAATTATTGATCTAGATTTACCACTAACATGAAGCCCAAAATTTAACGAGAAAACAATCTCAAAATCACTAGCATTCGTTGGAGCGTTACTGAGTTATTACCTCATAAAGGGACACTGGTCAGAATTGCAAAAAATGGCCAGGTCATTAAGGTCAAAATAGACTGGAGTGTGAAGGGGTTAATAACAGCGACTGCAACACTGAAGTCAGTAAAAACTGACCAGAATCATGTTCTCTGGGGTCTCAGCTACCCCCCAGTAGCCGAGACCCTGGAGAATTTCCGACGCTGGGAGGCACTATACACTTATTTCTCAGCGCCGTTAAAAAGCAGCGCTTAGGAATAAGTACCATTAATTCCCACCCTTAAAAGGTGTATCGGAGGTTGGTAAGGGGTTAAAACTGGGAGAAGAATATCCAAACGCTGCTACAGCGGTGAGATTGTGGAAGACATTTTCATTTCACAGTCATACACTATGGCAAGAGTGAGCATAGCAACAAGACACAAGGGTCCTGATTCATCACATTGGAACTGTCTGTTTTTTTGCCTAGTTTTGTATGTTTTGTGCCTTTTTCTTTTGTTTACATTATCCTATTTATGCCTTTTTGTAAATAAATTGTATTTGTGCTTGTCTTTTAAATTTTTGTTTTCCGATTTGTGGTTGGAGTTTAATTATTTCAGATGTTTCTGTTTGAGTTATCAAATGCAATTTGTTGAGAATTTGGAAATTTCAGTTCCAGTTCACTCCTGGTGTATTTTTGAGTATAGTAGTATTTTAGAGCAAATTAATTAACCATTTTACATGAAACACCAAAAAGTTGCAAAAACAGTTCAAGTAGAGTTGAGCGACTTTTGGTTTTTTAGGGTCGCGTTTCGTTTCGTGAAACCCGACTTTT
Source organism: Dendrobates tinctorius (assembly GCF_039654945.1). Classification (NCBI taxonomy): domain Eukaryota; kingdom Metazoa; phylum Chordata; class Amphibia; order Anura; family Dendrobatidae; genus Dendrobates; species Dendrobates tinctorius. The sequence goes on along the minus strand of NW_027361823.1, from coordinate 18,685,339 downwards.
CCAAAAGTCGGGTCGATCAAGATCGTCCGATTATAGGGAAAAGTCGGGGTCGTCCCGAAACACGAAACCCAATGTAAGTCAATGGGGAATAAAAGTCGGCAGTGAGAGGAGGACAGAAAACACACCTACAGTGCCCATTTGAATGCCAAAAGCATCAATTCTTCTTACTTAAGCTTGTCAACCTTAATTAACTTCATAATACAAGTTACGCACTGAAAAATGGGGGTTATTTGGCTAAAGTTGTGGGAGGGAGGGCTGGCTGCAGGTTTTCATGTGCCCTGGGCGAAAGAGCGCCCCTTTAACACATACCACAACTCATCATGCTCCGATACGGCAGATAAATAGCGGTATAGTACAATGAAAAATACCTCACTTTTTACATCTCATGACGAGGCCCATCTATTTCTCCATACAGAATCATTGGTCCCATATAATGTTTGAAACAGTATATGATGAGCTCCACATAATGCTACAGTATATGTTGGTCCCCATGGATGAAGCTCCACTGTCTTATGGGCCCAAATAATGCTCCAAACATAATGGGCCCCATTTCTAATGCTCTAGTGTATAATAGGCCCTGTAAATGCTGCTCCAGTGTCTGATGTCCACCTTTGGAATGTTCCAGTGTATGGTGGGCCCCATCTATCATTCTCCAGAGTATAGTGCTCCCCAAAAATTGCTGTCCCAACATTGAAAACAATCAAATAAGTCTCCTCGCTAGGGAATCCCTGTACTTGTCTGAACAGGTGCTGTAGCTTGCTTAACAGCTCGCCAGCCGTTCTCACGCCCAGTATGGATTGCACGTGATTGCACAAAGGTTAGAAAGGGTACCGTATCCCTGGATAACATGTATGGATAGCGTACACATTCAAAATATATGTCTCAGGAGGCAGGCTCAGACGGTGTCAGGCCCAGTATGGATTGCACGTGATTGCACAAAGGTTAGAAAGGGTACCGTATCCCTGGATAACATGTATGGATAGCGTACACATTCAAAATATATGTCTCAGGAGGCAGGCTCAGACGGTGTCAGGCCCAGTATGGATTGCACGTGATTGCACAAAGGTTAGAAAGGGTACCGTATCCCTGGATAACATGTATGGATAGCGTACACATTCAAAATATATGTCTATACAGCATGAGGCAGGCTCAGACGGTGTTAGGCCCAGTATGGATTGCACGTGATTGCACAAAGGTTAGAAAGGGTACCGTATCCCTGGATAACATGTATGGATAGCGTACACATTCAAAATATATGTCTATACAGCATGAGGCAGGCTCAGACGGTGTTAGGCCCAGTATGGATTGCACGTGATTGCACAAAGGTTAGAAAGGGTACCGTATCCCTGGATAACATGTATGGATAGCGTACACATTCAAAATATATGTCTCAGGAGGCAGGCTCAGACGGTGTCAGGCCCAGTATGGATTGCACGTGATTGCACAAAGGTTAGAAAGGGTACCGTATCCCTGGATAACATGTATGGATAGCGTACACATTCAAAATATATGTCTCAGGAGGCAGGCTCAGACGGTGTCAGGCCCAGTATGGATTGCACGTGATTGCACAAAGGTTAGAAAGGGTACCGTATCCCTGGATAACATGTATGGATAGCGTACACATTCAAAATATATGTCTCAGGAGGCAGGCTCAGACGATGTCAGGCACAGTATGGATTTGACGGCCCAGATTACACAGCGGAGGAGCAGGGAGAGGTAAAGATTGCAAATGCTGGGGCCCTGCCCAAGCAAGGGGGGCACACTCGTGGGCGTCGGTACTGGCACTGGGCCCCTCATGGTACAGCGGTGTGTCTGACGGCGGGTGTGCACCACCACCGTCAGAGACACTTGATTGCACTATGAGGGACCCTGTGCCAGTGCCCGCGCCCAAGAGTCGGCCTACCCACCTGTCCAGGGCAACGGCACTCGCACGGTGTCGTGCGGTAGGTGGTGACCCCGGCCATGGGGGGGAGGCAGCACAGTTAGGGAGTTTTAGAAAGTGGCATATGTTGATGTTGGACATTCAGCTGATGCAAAAGGCGAAATAGGTGAAGTACCAGGAAGAGGTGGACCAAAGCAAGCCATTTTTCTGTCACCCTATGTGTCATCAGGGGAAGGTGGGACAAAATCCTTGGAAACCCATGCGTGGTTCATTTTAATGAAGGTTAGATCATCCACATTTTGGGTTGACAGACGGGTCCTTTTTTCTGTCAGGATTGATCCAGCTGCACTGAAGACTCTTTCCGATAGCACACTTGCAGCTGGGCAAGCGAGCTCCTGTAAGGCATATTGGGCCAATTCAGGCCAGGTGTCCAGTTTAGCGGCCCAATAGTCAAAGGGGAATGACCTGTGTGGGAGAACATCGATATGGGAGGAAAAGTAGTTTGTTACCATAGTTGACAACTGCTGTCTCCTGTCACTTTCCATCGATGCAGTATTACCAGTTGTGTGAGCGGTATTTGAAAAATCAGTCCACAACATTGTCATGAAACCCCTGTCTCCAATGCCACTTCTGCTGTGTGCACCACGAACACCTCTGCCAAGCTGCCCCCGGCCCGTACGGCTCGTGTGAGAACCATCACCGCTGCTGTGTGCTGGGAATGCCTCAAGCAACCGATTTACCAGAGTTGCTTGTTTATTAGCCAATATTAGGTCAAGGTTCTCCTGTGGCATGATGTTTTGTAATTTGCCTTTATAGCGTGGATCCAGGATGCTGGCCAACCAGTAGTCATCATCGTTCATCATTTTGGCAATGCGGGGGTCCCTTTTTAGGATCCGCAAGGCATAATCTGACATGTGGGCCAATGTTCCCGGTGTCAATGATGCACTGCGAGTGCTGGGTGGAGGAGCACTTTCTGGCAAATCCACATCCCTCCAGTCACACACAAACCCTGTACCAGACCTTGCCACGCCAACATTTTCACTTGCTCCACGAGATGCATCCTCCTCCCCTAAGTAATCATCCCCATCATCCTCCTCCTCCTCCTCTTCTTCCTCCACCTCGTCCAGGAGAGGTCCCTGAGCAGACAATGGCTGAATGTCATCAAGGATTCCCTCCTCCTCTTCCTCCTCATCAACATTGGCTGCAGACGCCTGCTCCTTAAGGTGCGTCAAAGTTTGCATGAGCAGACGCATAAGTGGGATGCTCATGCTTAGGATGGCGTCGTCTGCGCTTACCAGCCGTGTGCATTCCTCAAAACACTGAAGGACTTTACAAAGGTCTTTCAGCTTCGACCACTGCACGCCTGTCAACTCCATGTCTGCTCTCAAAGTGCCTGGCCGTGTATCCTCCCACAAATGCATTATGGCCTGCCTCTGCTCGCACAGCCGCTCCACCATGTGCAGGGTGGAGTTCCACCTTGTTGCAATGTCGATAATGAGGCGGTGGTTGGGAAGGTGGAGCAATCGCTGCAGCTCCTGCATACGAACGGAGTGTACAGGCGACCGGCGGATGTGCGCGCACAGTCTTCGCACCTTCTGGAGCAGGGCTGTTAACTCCGGATAATTTTTGAGGAAGCACTGCACCACCAGGTTCAAGGTGTGAGCCAAGCAAGGTATGTGGCTGAGTTTTGAAAGGTCTATGGCTGCCACAAAATTACGGCCGTTATCACTAACTACCTTGCCTGCCTCAAGATGTACACTGCCCAGCCATGACTCAGTTTGTCGCTTCAAGTACTCGGCCAGCACCTCGGCGGTGTGTCTGTCACCCAAACACATCATCTGCAACACAGCCTGCTGACGCTTTCCACTAGCTGCTCGATAGGGGGACACATCATGTGCAACAGTGGCAGCTGCAGATGGAGTGCTCGTACGACTGCGCTCTGTGGATGAGCTTTCGCTTCTGGAGGAGGAGGAGGAGGAGGGTCGAACGCCTACAGCCAACTGTTTCCTATACCGTGGGCTAGGCAGCACTGTCCCACCACCGCTGTCCCCTGTGGACCCTGCATCCACCACATTAACCCAGTGCACAGTGATGGACACGTAACGGCCCTGGCCATGCCAACTGGACCATGCATCAGTTGTGAGGTGCACCTTTCCGCTCACTGACTGCTTGAGTGCATGGACAATGCGGTCTTTCACATGATGGTGGAGGGCTGGGATGGCTTTGCGAGAGAAGAAGTGGCGACTGGGTAGGTCATAGCGTGGTACTGCATAGGTCATGAGTTCGAGGAAAGCTGTGCTTTCCACCAACCGAAAGGGCATCATCTCAAACGAGATTAGTTTGGCAATGTGGGCGTTCAAACCCAGTGTACGCGGATGAGAGACTGAGTACTTTCTTGACCTACTCATAGTGTCTGGGAGGGTGAGCTGGACTTGAGAGCTGCATATGGTGGAAGTAGCGGTGGACAGGGCGGACTGAGAGAGGGTTGATGATGGTGATGGAGTTGGTGTTCTTTCTGATGGCCTAGAATCAGTCTTTCGTTGATATAACAGTGGGATTCCCTGACTGCTGTGGTCTTGCAACGACACCTCAACATTTGCTGCTGTGCTAACCGGTGGGCTTACAGTGGGGGAAACAATGTAGCGTTGCTGACTACCTTCGTTGTGATCAGTTGCACATGTGGCACTTGAGGTTTGGTGTTGTGTCCACACTTGCAAGTGCATGCTGGTTAAATGTCTAAGCATGCAACTGGTATTCAAATTTTTCAGATTTTTCCCTCGGCTAAAGGTCTTTGCGCACTTCTTACAGATATCCTTGGCCTGATCATGAGGATTTTGTTCAAAAAAGTGCCACACTGCACTCTTCCTACTTTGGCAGACATTTTGCGGCCTAGCACGCTGTGATCTTTTGACCCTCTGGAAAAGCTGTCCAGCAACTCTTTTGATGTTTGGAACCTGTCTTTGGAGTGCTCCGGGCCTGCCAGATAACAGCTGTTGCGATGTCGATGTCTGCTGTGGATGCTCCTCATCTGAGCTATTGGAAGCAGCACCCTCTTCCCCCAATGGATGCCAATCTGGGTCAACAACTGGGTCATCCATCACCTCCTCTTCTATGTCATGTGCACCTTTCTCTGTGTCACCGTGTATGGTGGTATAGTGTGCGGGAAGGGGCACCTGAGTCTCATCAGGGTCAAAATCTGGCTCTGTACACTGCGAGGACAATGTAGTGCTCTGAGTGAATGTACCAGCAGAATCATCCATCAGCGGCTGTGCATCAGTGCACTCCATGTCAGATTCATCTTGGCCTGGGTAATTCACCATTTCACTTGATAATCCAGGCATGGTATGTGAAAACAGCTCCATGGAGTAATCAGTAGTATGGCCTGCGTCATCCTTCAATCTTGGTTGGGGTGAAGGACACAAGGAAAGGTGTGGTTCATGAACATGAGCCTCCAATGACGACTCAGTGCTTTTACTTTTTACAACTGAAGAAGAGGAGGCGATAGAGCTGGAGGCTGAGTCAGCAATGTAAGACAAAACTTTTTCCTGATGCTCTGCCTTTAAAAGCGGTTTCCCAATTCCTAGAAAACTAAGCGTTCGAGGCCTTATGTAGCCAGACGATGACGCAGGGTCAGCACCTCCTGCATTCGGTCCTATTTTGCTCTTGCCACTACCATCAGATCCACCACCAACACCATCATTACCAGCTGCCAACCCCCGCCCAATTCCACGGCCTCTTCCACCAGCCTTCCTCATTTTTGGTAGAAATGTAGACAAAATCCAACAAACTATATAGTAATGTAAAACAAGGTACAAGGTGTCTATAGGACAGGGGAGATTTAGAATTTCTGCACACACTTGTGGACAGTGGACACTTTTGGATTGTGTGAGGCCCACTGATATCTGAGCGCTATGTGACAGGCTCGATGGCACAGCTGCCTGTGACCAAAGTGACGAGAGGACAATGGAGATTTTGAATCTCTGCGCACACTTTTGGACACTGGACACTTGTGGATTGTGTGAGGCCCACTGATATCTGAGCGCTATGTGACACGTTCGATGGCACAGCTGCCTGTGACCAAAGTGACGAGAGGATAATGGAGATTTTGAATCTCTGTGCACACTTTTGGACACTGGACACTTGTGGATTGTGTGAGGCCCACTGATATCTGAGCGCTATGTGACAGGCTCGATGGCACAGCTGTCACCAAAGTGACGAGAGGATAATGGAGATTTTGAATCTCTGCGCACACTTTTGGACACTGGACACTTGTGGATTGTGTGAGGCCCACTGATATCTGAGCGCTATGTGACACGCTCGATGGCACAGCTGCCTGTGACAAAAGTGACGAGAGGATAATGGAGATTTTGAATCTCTGCGCACACTTTTGGACACTGGACACTTGTGGATTGTGTGAGGCCCACTGATATCTGAGCGCTATGTGACACGCTCGATGGCACAGCTGCCTGTGACCAAAGTGACGAGAGGATAATGGAGATTTTGAATCTCTGCGCACACTTTTGGACACTGGACACTTGTGGATTGTGTGAGGCCCACTGATATCTGAGCGCTATGTGACACGCTCGATGGCACAGCTGCCTGTGACCAAAGTGACGAGAGGATAATGGAGATTTTGAATCTCTGCGGACACTTTTGGACACTGGACACTTGTGGATTGTGTGAGGCCCACTGATATCTGAGCGCTATGTGACACGCTCGATGGCACAGCTGCCTGTGACCAAAGTGACAAGAGGATAATGGAGATTTTGAATCTCTGCGCACACTTTTGGACACTGGACACTTGTGGATTGTGTGAGGCCCACTGATATCTGAGCGCTATGTGACACGCTCGATGGCACAGCTGCCTGTGACCAAAGTGACGAGAGGATAATGGAGATTTTGAATCTCTGCGCACACTTTTGGACACTGGACACTTGTGGATTGTGTGAGGCCCACTGATATCTGAGCACTATGTGACAGGCTCGATGGCACAGCTGTCACCAAAGTGACGAGAGGATAATGGAGATTTTGAATCTCTGCGCACACTTTTGGACACTGGACACTTGTGGATTGTGTGAGGCCCACTGATATCTGAGCGCTATGTGACACGCTCGATGGCACAGCTGCCTGTGACAAAAGTGACGAGAGGATAATGGAGATTTTGAATCTCTGCGCACACTTTTGGACACTGGACACTTGTGGATTGTGTGAGGCCCACTGATATCTGAGCGCTATGTGACACGCTCGATGGCACAGCTGCCTGTGACCAAAGTGACGAGAGGATAATGGAGATTTTGAATCTCTGCGCACACTTTTGGACACTGGACACTTGTGGATTGTGTGAGGCCCACTGATATCTGAGCGCTATGTGACATGCTCGATGGCACAGCTGCCTGTGACCAAAGTGACAAGAGGATAATGGAGATTTTGAATCTCTGCGCACACTTTTGGACACTGGACACTTGTGGATTGTGTGAGGCCCACTGATATCTGAGCGCTATGTGACAGGCTCGATGGCACAGCTGTCACCAAAGTGACGAGAGGATAATGGAGATTTTGAATCTCTGCGCACACTTTTGGACACTGGACACTTGTGGATTGTGTGAGGCCCACTGATATCTGAGCGCTATGTGACACGCTCGATGGCACAGCTGCCTGTGACAAAAGTGACGAGAGGATAATGGAGATTTTGAATCTCTGCGCACACTTTTGGACACTGGACACTTGTGGATTGTGTGAGGCCCACTGATATCTGAGCGCTATGTGACACGCTCGATGGCACAGCTGCCTGTGACCAAAGTGACGAGAGGATAATGGAGATTTTGAATCTCTGCGCACACTTTTGGACACTGGACACTTGTGGATTGTGTGAGGCCCACTGATATCTGAGCGCTATGTGACACGCTCGATGGCACAGCTGCCTGTGACCAAAGTGACGAGAGGATAATGGAGATTTTGAATCTCTGCGGACACTTTTGGACACTGGACACTTGTGGATTGTGTGAGGCCCACTGATATCTGAGCGCTATGTGACACACTCGATGGCACAGCTGCCTGTGACCAAAGTGACAAGAGGATAATGGAGATTTTGAATCTCTGCGCACACTTTTGGACACTGGACACTTGTGGATTGTGTGAGGCCCACTGATATCTGAGCGCTATGTGACACGCTCGATGGCACAGCTGCCTGTGACCAAAGTGACGAGAGGATAATGGAGATTTTGAATCTCTGCGGACACTGGACACTTGTGGATTGTGTGAGGCCCACTGATATCTGAGCACTATGTGACAGGCTCGATGGCACAGCTGTCACCAAAGTGACGAGAGGATAATGGAGATTTTGAATCTCTGCGCACACTTTTGGACACTGGACACTTGTGGATTGTGTGAGGCCCACTGATATCTGAGCGCTATGTGACACGCTCGATGGCACAGCTGCCTGTGACAAAAGTGACGAGAGGATAATGGAGATTTTGAATCTCTGCGCACACTTTTGGACACTGGACACTTGTGGATTGTGTGAGGCCCACTGATATCTGAGCGCTATGTGACATGCTCGATGGCACAGCTGCCTGTGACCAAAGTGACGAGAGGATAATGGAGATTTTGAATCTCTGTGCACACTTTTGGACACTGGACACTTGTGGATTGTGTGAGGCCCACTGATATCTGAGCGCTATGTGACAGGCTCGATGGCACAGCTGCCTGTGACAAAAGTGACGAGAGGATAATGGAGATTTTGAATCTCTGTGCACACTTTTGGACACTGGACACTTGTGGATTGTGTGAGGCCCACTGATATCTGAGCGCTATGTGACACGCTCGATGGCACAGCTGCCTGTGACCAAAGTGACGAGAGGATAATGGAGATTTTGAATCTCTGCGCACACTTTTGGACACTGGACACTTGTGGATTGTGTGAGGCCCACTGATATCTGAGCGCTATGTGACACGCTCAATGGCACAGCTGCCTGTGACAAAAGTGACGAGAGGATAATGGAGATTTTGAATCTCTGCGCACACTTTTGGACACTGGACACTTGTGGATTGTGTGAGGCCCACTGATATCTGAGCGCTATGTGACACGCTCGATGGCACAGCTGCCTGTGACCAAAGTGACGAGAGGATAATGGAGATTTTGAATCTCTGCGCGCACTTTTGGACACTGGACACTTGTGGATTGTGTGAGGCCCACTGATATCTGAGCGCTATGTGACACGCTCGATGGCACAGCTGCCTGTGACCAAAGTGACGAGAGGATAATGGAGATTTTGAATCTCTGCGCACACTTTTGGACACTGGACACTTGTGGATTGTGGGAGGCCCACTGATATCTGAGCGCTATGTGACACGCTCAATAGCACAGCTGCCTGTGACCAAAGTGACGAGAGGATAATGGAGATTTTGAATCTCTGCGCACACTTTTGGACACTGGACACTTGTGGATTGTGTGAGGCCCACTGATATCTGAGCGCTATATGACACGCTCGATGGCACAGCTGCCTGTGACCAAAGTGACGAGAGGATAATGGAGATTTTGAATCTCTGCGCACACTTTTGGACACTGGACACTTGTGGATTGTGTGAGGCCCACTGATATCTGAGTGTTATGTGACAGGCTCGATGGCACAGCTGCCTGTGACAAAAGTGACGAGAGGATAATGGAGATTTTGAATCTCTGCGCACACTTTTGGACACTGGACACTTGTGGATTGTGTGAGGCCCACTGATATCTGAGCGCTATGTGACACGCTCGATGGCACAGCTGCCTGTGACCAAAGTGACGAGAGGATAATGGAGATTTTGAATCTCTGCGCACACTTTTGGACACTGGACACTTGTGGATTGTGTGAGGACCACTGATATCTGAGCGCTATGTGACACGCTCGATGGCACAGCTGCCTGTGACCAAAGTGATGAGAGGATAATGGAGATTTTGAATCGCTGCGCACACTTTTGGACACTGGACACTTGTGGATTGTGTGAGGCCCACTGATATCTGAGCGCTTTGTGACAGGCTCGATGGCACAGCTGCGAGTGACAAAAGTGACGAGAGGATAATGGAGATTTTGAATCTCTGCGCACACTTTTGGACACTGGACACTTGTGGATTGTGTGAGGCCCACTGATATCTGAGCGCTATGTGACACGCTCGATGGCACAGCTGCCTGTGACCAAAGTGACGAAAGGATAATGGAGATTTTGAATCTCTGCGCACACTTTTGGACACTGGACACTTGTGGATTGTGTGAGGCCCACTGATATCTGAGCGCTATGTGACACGCTCGATGGCACAGCTGCCTGTGACCAAAGTGACGAGAGGATAATGGAGATTTTGAATCTCTGCGCACACTTTTGGACACTGGACACTTGTGGATTGTGTGAGGCCCACTGATATCTGAGCGCTATGTGACAGGCTCGATGGCACAGCTGTCACCAAAGTGACGAGAGGATAATGGAGATTTTGAATCTCTGCGCACACTTTTGGACACTGGACACTTGTGGATTGTGTGAGGCCCACTGATATCTGAGCGCTATGTGACACGCTCGATGGCACAGCTGCCTGTGACCAAAGTGACGAGAGGATAATGGAGATTTTGAATCTCTGCGCACACTTTTGGACACTGGACACTTGTGGATTGTGTGAGGCCCACTGATATCTGAGCGCTATGTGACAGGCTCGATGGCACAGCTGCCTGTGACAAAAGTGACGAGAGGATAATGGAGATTTTGAATCTCTGCGCACACTTTTGGACACTGGACACTTGTGGATTTTGTGAGGCCCACTGATATCTGAGCGCTATGTGACACACTCGATGGCACAGCTGCCTGTGACCAAAGTGACGAGAGGATAATGGAGATTTTGAATCTCTGCGCACACTTTTGGACACTGGACACTTGTGGATTGTGTGAGGCCCACTGATATCTGAGCGCTATGTGACACGCTCAATGGCACAGCTGCCTGTGACTAAAGTGACGAGAGGATAATGGAGATTTTGAATCTCTGCGCACACTTTTGGACACTGGACACTTGTGGATTGTGTGAGGCCCACTGATATCTGAGCGCTATGTGACACGCTCGATGGCACAGCTGCCTGTGACCAAAGTGACGAGAGGATAATGGAGATTTTGAATCTCTGCGCACACTTTTGGACACTGGACACTTGTGGATTGTGTGAGGCCCACTGATATCTGAGCGCTATGTGACACGCTCGATGGCACAGCTGCCTGTGACCAAAGTGATGAGAGGATAATGGAGATTTTGAATCTCTGCGCACACTTTTGGACACTGGACACTTGTGGATTGTGTGAGGCCCACTGATATCTGAGCGCTATGTGACAGGCTCGATGGCACAGCTGCCTGTGACAAAAGTGACAAGAGGATAATGGAGATTTTGAATCTCTGCGCACACTTTTGGACACTGGACACTTGTGGATTGTGTGAGGCCCACTGATATCTGAGCGCTATGTGACACGCTCGATGGCACAGCTGCCTGTGACCAAAGTGACGAGAGGATAATGGAGATTTTGAATCTCTGCGCACACTTTTGGACACTGGACACTTGTGGATTGTGTGAGGCCCACTGATATCTGAGCGCTATGTGACACGCTCGATGGCACAGCTGCCTGTGACCAAAGTGACGAGAGGATAATGGAGATTTTGAATCTCTGCGCACACTTTTGGACACTGGACACTTGTGGATTGTGTGAGGCCCACTGATATCTGAGCGCTATGTGACACGCTCGATGGCACAGCTGCCTGTGACAAAAGTGACGAGAGGATAATGGAGATTTTGAATCTCTGCGCACACTTTTGGACACTGGACACTTGTGGATTGTGTGAGGCCCACTGATATCTGAGCGCTATGTGACACGCTCGATGGCACAGCTGCCTGTGACCAAAGTGACGAAAGGATAATGGAGATTTTGAATCTCTGCGCACACTTTTGGACACTGGACACTTGTGGATTGTGTGAGGCCCACTGATATCTGAGCGCTATGTGACACGCTCGATGGCACAGCTACCTGTGACCAAAGTGACGAGAGGATAATGGAGATTTTGAATCTCTGCGCACACTTTTGGACACTGGACACTTGTGGATTGTGTGAGGCCCACTGATATCTGAGCGCTATGTGACACGCTCGATGGCACAGCTGCCTGTGACCAAAGTGACGAGAGGATAATGGAGATTTTGAATCTCTGCGCACACTTTTGGACACTGGACACTTGTGGATTGTGTGAGGCCCACTGATATCTGAGCGCTATGTGACACGCTCGATGGCACAGCTGCCTGTGACCAAAGTGACGAGAGGATAATGGAGATTTTGAATCTCTGCGCACACTTTTGGACACTGGACACTTGTGGATTGTGTGAGGCCCACTGATATCTGAGCGCTATGTGACACGCTCTATGGCACAGCTGTGACAAAAGTGACTAGAGGATAAGGGAGATTGGATTGCTTTTAAAAAAGCAGTTTGCGGAGCAGTGGGTAAACAGCAATGCCAGCATGTCAGGAAGCCTTAAAAGGCAGCCCAACAACCAACACCACTGATACCCCACAATATAGCCTCCCCTTGCACTGCACACACATTGACTTGTGTGTTGTGCAGGCCAAATCGCTAGCAGCAGAAGCAGTTTTTTTGTCTTCTTCCCTGCCTAATGCTCTCCCTACAGAATCAGTAGCAACCTCTCCCTATACTAAGATCGACAGAAGTAAGATGGCGGTCGGCGTGCACGCCTTTTTATACCCCCTGTGACGCCCACCAAAGCAAGCCAATCACTTGCATGCCCTTCTGAAAGATGGTGGTGACCCGTGCCTAGGTCATCACGTTGCCCACAGTGTCCGTGGATCCTGATTGGCTGAAAAAGAGCGCAAAACAAACTTTTGAAACGCGACTTTGGCGCGTAAGTCGCCGACCTCGTGGCCGACCTCATCCTACGGTCGGGTTTCGTTTCATGAAACCCGACTTTGCCAAAAGTCGGCGACTTTTGAATTTTTTCGACCCGTTTCGCTCAACTCTAAGTTCAAGTCATATTTTAACTATGCACAAAATTCAAGTCGCATTCACCATTTTAAATGAATTGATGTAAAAAACAACAACTAATATCACAAGACAAAAAAGTGACTTAAAGTGACTTAAACAATGCAAAGGCACTTAAAAGTCTTCTTCAAGATCTTTTGAAAATTCACAAAGAAATGGGTAATGACCAGGATCAGAGACACACTGAGAGGCCGTGGAAACTAAAGGTACTGTCACACTTAGCGATGCATCAGCGATATGACGCGGTCAGGATCGCTGGTGCATCGCTAAGTGGTTGCTAGTGAGCTGCCACACAGGTGGATCTTACCAGCGACATAGCAGCGGTCGGGGGTCGTTACTTTCCTGTCAGACGAGGTGATCCTGACGTCCTCCCGCCCGCGTCCACGTGTCGCTCGTTGGCGCCACAGGAAGACCAGCAGGAAGCTGACGAAGGAGAAACGGTCTAGGACGTTCTTGCGCGATCAGCGCTAATCAGCAGGGGAGCCGGTCGGAGGTAATTATCACACATAGCTGCTGCATCACAAAACCAGTGACGTTATAGCAATATTGCTAGCGATATCACTTAGTGTGACAGGCCCTTTAGTCCAGCAGATGCAATACATCCTTACTTTTCTTCAAAATCAGAAGAGGACCATCAGTGTCATCAGCTCTGAGCTGGCAGCAACCAGTGGGAAACATTTACACTCAACTACTGTTCAGAATTAGTCTTCAAGGAAAAATGATTGTCATAAAGCCATACTTTGAAAAGAAAACAAAGGTACAATAAAATGCCAGCAGATGCTATGGACTTGTGTGGAAGAAATTGAAATATCTGGCAGTAATATAAGGCAGTTTGGAGATATATGAATGAGACTAGAGGTTCCTTGCGAGTTTGGAGCGGCATTTCAGCAAATGGGGTTATGCATCTGGTCAGGATTAATGGCATCCTCAATGTGGAGAAATACTGGCAGATATTTACCCATGTGCTTTGAAATATTTTTTCCACATCTGACTATGAACTAACATTTCCTTTGTGCTATGGAGCTCAAAGCTGCAGAAGTACTTATGATTTACTGAAGGGAAGCTTGGTTTGTTTATAGGATATGGTTCAATGAGTCGTTTATTAATTTAATATCTTGGCCTAGGCACGAGATTGACATAGAAGCAATGTGGACTTTCTTGGAATACATTATCCACTAAGTGTATTGTTGTTTGATGCTCTGGTTTGATTGAATAACTGCTAGTATTTAATTTTTGAATGGTTCTTACTCTGGCAAATTTGAGCCATCTATGAATACATGAAGGATAATTCAATTGATTGTCCACCATGTAAAACTGTAATTCTATTTGCTCCCCAACAACTACTACAGGGGAAATTGTCAACCAATGGAACTTCCACTGACAAAACCAACTATCAAGTTAATCAATAAAATAAGTTGTTTATAATGAGATATCTCCTTTTTAACAGCATGTTATGTCAATTGTGGGTGTACATTTCATATACAATGTACAAACATAATGAACAAAGTAGTGTCAGCAGTTATTCAGATAGATTTCAAAAATAATTTTTACTGGTCAATTTAATTTTTCTTGAAATATTTTAAAGATAAAGAAAAGTGAATGTTTAGCCCTGTGGCTTCGTGATAGCAATCAGAAAGCATATCCAAAAGTTTAGTGAAATCATCAAAAAATAAAAATGTTTCTTGCTTTAGGAACATTTTCTTCAGAGACGTATACATTTGATGGTACAGTAAGAAACCATCTGGTGCTCACTGACTTTTTACAGCCTATTTATTTGAATAGACTGCAAGGAGTTTCCATTTGCCAAGATTGTCACAAAACAGTCTGATAAACAATGTATAAAAGTATCTTCAACAGATGAAAAATACTAAAGCTTCCTAATCTGAAATTCTCTTTTCACTAGGTCCAACTGCATGACACAAAGAGTTCAAAGGATTATCCCATTATTAAAGTGGACCTATAACTATGTCAAACATTGCCAGTATTTGCTCAACCTTTATTCCTACTGCTTACCTTGGTGTTTTTTTAAATTATTTTTTAAAAATCTTCCATCATATGATTTTTATTCAGAACTTAGCTTAATGATTTTTATAAAAGTGTGGGGATACAGGATTCTCTGGGGTGTGGTTACGCTGCAGTGTATTGTTACCCTTGAGTCACACCCCTTTAGTAATAATCGTAAAAGCTAGCTCTGTATAAAAGGTCCACATCAATGAATAAAAAAAAATTGGAATATTCAAGAGAGCAGTGGGATTAAATTCAGAATAAAAAAGCAGTGGAAAGGACACTGCCACTGCCCATGATAGCAATTCGCTACAATGCAATGATAGAAGCAGGGTGAATGATAGCAGCATCTCTCCACAGCTTTTATCACTGTCCAGAAAGGATATTTTCCCCACTTGAACCTTGCGAAAGTTGCACAGTGCAAAGACGAGTTCTCCGGGACAATGGTGAAGTTACCTCTGCACCATGCGACCTTCTCACGGTACTAGCGGGGATCTCACCGAAGTCATCGCATTTCAACCCGTCAGGGAAGACAGCCTCAGTGATGTCACTGCTAGTCAATGAGGCTGTGCTTGGAGCAGTTCAGTCACCAGTGATTCTCAGCGTAGACAGTTGCATCTTGGCTCCATCCAGGTTCAAAACTATTTCTCCCCTAGACATGGATTACGGCGTGGGTCAGAACGACAGACAGGTATGGCATATTTGAATGAATGGAAGAAATACCTGCGCAAGTGGAGTTGTCCAGAATGTGAATCGGACCACAGTCCTGCCTTGCTCGTAGCGATGTAGCGAGCACACCGGGATAAACTGTGTGCGGTGGTGGACGTGCCACAGCGGTGTGATTGGGAGATGTGACGCTAAAGAAAAGTCACCCCAATCGGCGATGTGGTCGGGTAATCTCCAACGCTAACAGCCGCTGGAGATGGAGATGAGTGGCGGCGCGCTCTGGCCAAGAGGCGCCGCCAGTATACAGCAGCTGTGGCGTGGAGGGGAGGGGGGGAGGCGGGGAGGCAAGGCTGGGTGACGTCACCGGGGAAGGAAGGGAGCGTGTGCTCCTGTAGCGCTGACATATTCCGGAGCACTTTACATTTCAGAGGGGACTTGTACAGACAATATATATTACAGCATAACAATAATCACATAGATCATAACAGATACCAAGAGGAATGAGGGCCCTGCTCGCAAGCTTACAATCTATGAGGAAAAAAGGGGAGACACGAAAGGTGGGTGGTAACAGTTGTCCTGATTGTATGGACCAGCCATAATGTTATGTGTGTAACAGTATGGATGCAGAGGGCTAATGGATGCATAAAGCATGTGGGAACATGATGCGGGGAACCTGGTTATGGTAAAACTTTTGGCTGTGCCACACAGGGATAGATTAGGTTAATATGTTGAGGCGATAGGCCAGTCTGAATAAATGCATTTTCAGGGCACGCTTAAAATTGTGGGGATTGGGGACTAATCGTATTGACCTGGGAAGAGCATTCCAAAGAATTGGCGCAGCACGTGTATAGTCTTGAAGACGGGAGTGGGAGGTTCTGATTATTGAGGATGCTAACCTCAGGTCATCAGCAGAATGGAGGGCGCGGGTGGGATGGTATACTGAAACAAGGGAGGAGATGTAGGGTGGTGCTGAGCCATGGAGGGCTTTGTGGGTGAGGGTAATAAGTTTGTACTGGATTCTGGAGTGGATGGGTAGCCAGTGTAATGACTGGCACAAGGTAGAGGCATCGGTGTAACGATTGGCGAGGAATATAATCCTGGCAGCTGCATTCAAGACAGATTGGAGGGGGGAGAGTTTGGTAAGAGGGAGACCGATTAGAAGGGAGTTACAATAGTTGAGACAAGAATGAATAAGAGAAACAGTAAGAGTTTTTGCAGAGTCAAAAGTAAGAAAAGGTCGAATTCTAGAAATGTTTTTGAGGTGCAGATAACAAGAGCGAGCCAGTGATCGGATGTGGGGGACAAAGGAAAGTATGACCCCAAGACAGCGGGCATGTTGCTGGGGAGTAATAGTAGAACCACACACAGAAATGGCAATGTCGGGTATAGGTACATTAGTAGCGGGAGGAAACACAAGGAGTTCAATCTTTGACAAGTTCAGTTTCAGATATAGTGAGGACATGATGTTAGACACAGCATTTAGACAATTGCTGGTGTTTTCTAGAAAGGCTGGCATGATGTCAGGAGAAGAAGCATATAATTGGGTGTCGTCAGCATAGAGATGGTACTGGAAACCAAATCTACTGATTGTTTGACCAATAGGGGCAGTATACAAAGAGAAGAGGAGGGGGCCTAGGACTGATCCTTGAGGAACCCCAACGGTAAGGGGAAGATGAGAGGAGGAGGAGCCAGCAAAAGATACAGTAAAGGAGCGGTCAGAGAGATAGGAGGAGAACCAGGAGAGAACAGTGTCCTTGAGGCCAATGGAACAGAGCACAGTGAGGAGGAGCTGATGATCCACAGTGTCGAATGCTGCAGAGAGATCCAAGAGAATTAGCATGGAGTAATGACCATTTGATTTAGCTGCTAGTAGATCATTAGAGACTTTAGTGAGGGCAGTTTCAGTAGAATATAAAGAGCGGAAACCGGATTGGAGAGGGTCGAGAAGAGAGTTTTCTGAGAGATAGCGGATAAGACTGGAGTGGACCAGGCTTTCCAGGAGTTTAGAGATGAAGGGAAGATTAGAAACAGGTCTATAGTTAGCGGCACAGTTTTGGTCGACGGATGGCTTTTTAAGTAGTGGATGTATGATGGCATGCTTAAATGAGGAGGGAAAGATACCAGAAGAGAGAGAGAGGTTAAATATTTTAGTTAGGTGAGGGGTGACAGCAGGGGAAAGGGTCTGGAGTAGATATGATGGAAATGGGTCACTGGTGCAAGTGGTTGGGCGAGAAGACGCAAGGAGCCTGCTTACTTCTTCTTCTGTGACTGGTTCAAAGTCAGAGAGTGAGCTAGATGCAGTGGGGGAGGGAGGACAGTGCATGGTTTGAGGTGATTGGGAGATAATTTCCTGTTGGATCTGGTCAATTTTTTCTTTGAAGTAATTGGCCAGATCGTCAGCTCGAAGCTCCGTGGTAGGGGCCTGCACTCTTATGTTGAGTAGAGAATGAAAAGTGTCAAAGAGACGTTTAGGGTTATTGGACAGTGCGGTGATGAGGGTGTTGAAATAGGTTTGTTTTAAGAGGTGAAGGGCAGTGTTGTATGTTCGAAGCATAAACTTATAATGGATGAAATCTTCGGGTAGGTTGGATTTTCTCCACAGACGTTCGGCGCACCTGGAGCACCACTGCAGGAAACGTGTTCGCAGGGTGTGCCAGGGTTGTCGCCGTCTGTGTTGTGGTGTTCTATGTATAGGAGGAGCAAATTCATCCAGGGCACTTTGAAGTGTTTCATTGTAATGCTTCAATGCAGAATCAGGACATGAAAGGGAGGAGATAGGGGCCAATGAAGTGTGCAAGTTCTTCATAAGTTTCTGGGTGTTAATGGCCTGTATGTTTCTATAAATATGGGCAGTGGGGGTGACCTGAGCAGCCTGGCAGTTCTTGATAGAGAATGAAAGAAGGTTGTGGTCAGAGAGTGGGAGAGGGGAGTTTGCAAAATCATCCACTGCACAAAGCCGAGAGAAGACCAAGTCGAGGGAGTTTCCGTCTTTATGCGTTGGAGAATTAGTAAGCTGCGAAAGGCCAAACGAGGAGGTTAGAGATAAAAGGTGAGTAGCAGATGGGGAGAGTGGAAGAGCAATGGGGATGTTGAAATCGCCCATGATGAGGGTAGGGATGTCACAGGAGAGAAAATGTGGAAGCCAAGTGGCAAAATGATCCAGGAACTGATGGGAGGGGCCGGGAGGACGATATACCACCGCCACTCGCATGGAGAAGGGGGTGTAGAGTCTGGTGGCATGGACCTCAAAAGAAGGAAAGACAAGTGAGGGTACTTGAGGGATAACTTGAAAGGTGCATTTTGATGATAGGAGCAGACCAACGCCTCCACCTGCTCTATTGTCTGATCTTGGGGTATGAGAGAAATATAGTCCACCGTATGAAAGAGCAGCAGCAGCGGTAGTGTCTGACTGCAGGATCCAGGTTTCAGTAAGAGCCAGGAGGTTAAGAGAATTAGAAAGGAAAAAGTCATGAGTGAAGGAGAGTTTGTTACACACTGAGCGAGAATTCCAAAGTGCACAATTTAGAGAGACAGATGGCAGGCAGGAAATATTGATAAGATTAGAGGGGTTTCTGAGTGTAGCAGTTGGGGGGGTTTGACTTTCTATAACATGGGGGACCTGGGTTGGGAGCAATGTCTCCTGTGACTAGGAGAAGGAGGATAGAAAGAGTGAGCAGATGGTTAAGTGATTTGTGAGAGCGTCTCTTATGTTGAATGGTGGGACTGAATGGATCTGTGCAATTTAGCAAAGTGAAAAGAGCGTGCGTGCTTTACATAGGAGAGGAAAGGAGTGAGGGGCCAATATGGACAGAGTATAGAGAGTTAGTGCCAGGGCGGTGGATGTGTGTAAATGCAGCGGTCAGAATATAAATTAAACAAATGCATATGGTAAATATTTGGGGTTGCCCAAATGTACAGGGAAGAGATATATTTATTTGTCTTACCTGTCTCCTTACCTGATGGTTTCACCGCCAATCAGAAGCGGTGTTTGCCGCACTGTCATGCATATGACAGTGTGTCAAACACTGTATTTTCGGGCCCCCATTAAAGTTAATGGGGTTCAGATCTGCTCTGCTGGATGACAGGCTGTATGGACGCATCATGCAGCCTGCCATCTTATGTAGTGGAGATGACTGTGAGGTCAAATCCTGCTGTCCTTGACTTTTCTGCAGCAAATACACTGAAAAAATGTCAACCTGCATATTTGCAGTGTTTTTTCACCATCCATTCAAGTCAGTGGGTGAAAAATGCTGCAAAAACGCTGAAAAAAAGCTGAAAGAAGTGACATGCTCTATATCAAAAAAATGCTGCAAAGTGCAAAATCCTAATGACAAAAAAAAATAATGTGTGTGCATGAGATTTCTTAAATCTCATAGGCTTTGCTGGTACTGTAAAAAGCAGCTGAAAATTAGTATAAAATTAGTGAACTTATAAAACACTGGGCCTAGTGCTATTCAATGTTTTCTTGCATAGCACTCGCCCAAAATCTACGGTAGTGTGATGCCGGCCTTCATCAGCTGCTCTTGTACTGTGAATAAATAATAAAAAACCTGCATGGGTTCCCCTGTAATTTTGATAACCATCCAGGCAAAACTCACAGTTGGGGCTGCAACCTTCAGCTGTCAGCTTCAGCAATTCTGGTTTACAAGAATAGAGGGGTCCCCATGCTGTATTTTTTAATTATTTAAATAAATAGTAAAAAAAATGGCATGTGGTCTCCCCATTCTTTGACAACCAGCCTTGCTAAAGCAGACAGCTGGGGGCTGTTATTCTCAGGTTGGTAAGGGCCATAGATATTGCCCCCCACCCTAAAAAAAGCAGTCCACAGCCGCCCATAAAAGGCACATCGATTAGATGCACCAATTCTGGCACTTTATCAGGCGCTTCCTACTTGCTCTGTAGCAGTGGCAAGTAGGGTTCATATTTGTGGGATTGATGTCACCTTTATATAGTCAGGTGACATCAAGCCCACGGATTACTAATGGAGAGGTGTCTATAAAACACCTATCCTTTACGAATCCTATAGTTGTATGGTAAATAAAGACACAGCCAGAATAAAGTCCATAATTAGAAATAAGACTAAACACAGTTTTCCATTTTATTTAAAAATAACAAACAGTTATACTCAACTAACACATAATTCCACCGAAGCCCTCATTCTCCTGTAATAAAAGTAAAATAAAAAAATATATACCTTATCTGTCTTTCATTCTGTCCCACGCTGTAATCCATGTCTGGGAGGTTAATAGTTTTCAATCTGCACGATGCAAGATGCAACCATCCAGGCTGAGAACCAATGGTGAATGAGCTGCTGCAAGCGCAGCCTCAGTGACTAGCGGTGACATCATCGAGGTTACCTCTGGTCACTGAGGCTGCGTTCCCAGCAGGGCTGAACTGCCATGACCTTAGCACCATGGGAGAAAATCAGTGATGAGTTCACCACAGTTCAAGCTCAGTAACTTCACCGCAGATCACAGTGAGATATTCTCACGGTGATCTGCTGTGAAGCCACTGTGCTGTGAAGTCAGTGACTTTCCCACAGTGCTAACGGGGATCTCATCGAGGTCACAGCATTTCAGCCTGGAAGGGAATGCAGCCTCAGTGACCGGAAGTAACTTCGATGACGTCACTGCCAGTCACGGAGGCTCCGCTTGCAGTAGTTCATTCTCCAGTGGTTCTCAGCCTGTACGGTCGCATATTGGCACTGTACAGGTTGAAAACAATTAATCTCCCAGTCATGCATTATGGCGTGGGACAGAACGACAGACAGGTATTGTATATTGTTGTTTTTTTATTTTACTTTTACTACAGGAGAACGAGGGCTTCAGTGGAATTAGGTGTTAGGTGAGTATAACTATGTTTAATATTTTTCCATAAAATGGAAAGCTGTGTTTAGTCTTAATTCTAATAAAGGACTTTATTCTGACTGTGTCGTTATTTACCATACAACTATAGGATTAGCAATGGAAAAATGTCTCCATTACTAATCAGTGGGCTTGATATCACCTGAAAATATAAAGGTGACATCAACCCCACAATTATGAACCCACTTGCCACCGGAATAGGGCAAGTGGGAAGAGACAGGCAAAGTGCCAGAATTGGTGCATGTAATAGATGTGCCTTTTATGTGTGACTGTGGGCTGCTATTTTTAGACTGGGGGTAATATCCATGGCCCCTTACCAGCCTGAGAATACCAGCCCCCAGATGTCTGCTTTAGCAAGGCTGGTTGTCAAAAATGGGGGGACCCCATGCAGTTTTTATACATTATTTAGATACATTATTTAGATACAGACCCCTCTATTCTTCAAAACCAACCTTGCTTAAGCTGACAGCTGAGGATTGAAGACCCCAGTTGTGAATTTTGCCTGGCTGGTTATCAAAAATACAGGGGAACCCACACAGGTTTTTTTTTTAATTATTTATTTACAGAGCAGAAGCTGCTGATGAATACCCCCATCTGCTTCTTCTGCTCTCACTGTTATTAGCAGCAGCAAGTCAGCTCATGGGAGCTGTAGTCCCATCAGCTGACATCACTTTTTACCTCTGATCACAGCTGAGCACTCACGCTGTCTTCTGACAGCATGGGAACCATGGCTCTCTGACCAGCAGGGATAATTTCACCACCGATCAGAAGCGCTATGCCGGTGTTTCCCATGCTGTCATGCAGCTTGGGAAACACCTGCTTTTGTGCTGTGTATGTTCGGCTATATTCGACGAATTATTTGACGATTAAATTGGTGAATATTGCATATTTTGCAATTGTGAGCTGAACCAAACATTGAAATATTCTCTCATCTCTAATCAACAGTAGTAACTTTCAAATTAAAACATAATTTTATCAAAGGGACACCGAGACCTTGGCTTCAAGCCAGACAGATTTTTAATGGTAATATAAACAAACAGCGGTCAATAATTTATAGAATCATAGAGACATATCTGGGCAAGTAGGTGGTTATCCAAGGCCAGTCTATGCATTGGACTTTTTCTGGTTGTGGTCATATTAAGTAGTATAGCATCCAATGTCCAGGCTCTAAGCATTTGCCATGAACATTGAGGTTTTTGTCACTTATCACTCTTTAGGAAACTGCCACCCAAAGATGTATGGGCTCCTGATAAAGTGTAGTAGGTACACAAGTCTTGGCAGATGCCTATCAAGATGAAATGCCAGGGACATGGTTGTGTCAAGGTAATTAGGAGATGGGAACTGCACTAACGAACTTCATTTTGTCAGAAAGTCCATTAAGAAACTTGCAAAGATCATTGTCATTCCATTAAGAGTCTACTGCCCAATGCCTGAACCCATAACAATATTATTTCGCATTAAGTTGCAAATTTGTCAAATCAAGCAGAATTTACATAGAAATTCAACTTGCTAAAAAATTATTCACAGTGAATTGAGGGTTCCTTATTATTCTCTGAACATAGCAAGTTTAAAAAATACTTACCCCACTACTTACCTGTTCTGACACCTAATCAATCTTTTTCACTGGGGGTTTGGATTTCTGGTTCAACCAGACCTCAAATGTCACTGCATATCATACCAGTTTTGTTAATTTGACATGCATTATCCAAAACCTCGTTAGCTTTTCTGGGGACCCAAGTTGATAATGGCATGCTCTGCATAAGCATGGCAGTCAGCGACGTTAAAGACTTGACAGAAATCAAGACGGAAGTGCTGGCCCAAATAGAAGAGGCCTGAAGAAAATTGCAGTTGGGAGTGGAGGTTGGTGTAAAAAAGCATCCCAGAGGACCGTATGGTAAGCAGTGGGGGTAGCAGGACAGATAAGTTGTGTTGAGTGAACTTGTTCGGAAAAAACGTCCACCAATCTCAAAATTGGCACAAACATAGCTCATTTGGATTCATGTTCGGACGCCCGAGCATTTTTTTTTAAAAATCAGCAAAAGTCAGCCAAAGTTCAGTAAATGACTAAGTTCACTAGGGGCTCTTTCTGATGTCTGTGTTTCCGGTAGCAGCACGGGCTGCAAAATGTCCCCCACATGTGCACAATAATGATACATGGATGACATCCCTGTGTCATCAGTGTGACACATAGAGTTGAGCGAAACGGGTCGAACAATTTCAAAAGTCGCTGACTTTTGGAAAAGTCGGGTTTCATGAAACGAAACCCCACCCTAGGATGAGGTCGGCCACGAGGTCGGCGACTTACGCGCCAAAGTCGCTTTTCAAAAGTTTGTTTAGCGCTCTTTTTCAGCCAATCAGGATCCACGGACACTGTTGGCAACGTGATGACATAGGCAGGGGTCGCCACCATCTTTCAGAAGGGCATGCAAGTGATTGGCTTGCTTTGGTGGGCGTCACAGGGGTTATAAAAGGGCGTGCACGCCGACCGCCATCTTACTTCTGCCGATCTTAGCATAGGGAGAGGTTGCTGATTCTGTAGGGAGAGCGTTAGGCAGGGAAGAAGACAAAAAACTGCTTCTGCTGCTAGCGATTTTGCCTGTGCAACACACCAGTCACTGTGTGTGCAGTGCAAGGAGAGGCTATATTGTGGTGGATCAGCGGTGTTGGTTGTTAGGCTGCCTTCTAAGGCTTCCTGACAGCTGCATTGCTGTTTCCCCACTGCTCTGCAAACTGCTTTTTTAAAAGCAATCCCAATTTTTTTTTTGTCCTGCTAAGGTACTGAGCGTGCATTTATTCACACCATACAGCGGTGTACGCTCCTCACACAGTACCATGTAACGGCTGTTATCACAGCCACAGTGAAGCTATCTGTGTGTCACTGTGGAAGGATAAGTGGAGGACTTGTTCCGTTCTTACAGACCTACACTCTAGGGAGATTCCTATTCTGCCCAATTCTACAATTCACTTTTTTCACACCTGTGCCATCGAGCCTGTGACATAGCGCTCTGATATTCAGTGGGCCTCACACAATCCAAAAGTGTCCAGTGTCCACAAGTGTCTGCAGAAATTCAAAATCTCCCTTATCCTGTAGTCACTTTTTTCACACCTGCTGCATCGAGCCTGTGACATAGCGCTCTGATATTCATTGGGCCTCACACAATCCAAAAGTGTCCAGAGTCTGCAGAAATTCAAAATCTCCCTTATCCTGTAGTCACTTTTTTCACACCTGCTGCATCGAGCCTGTGACATAGCACTCTGATATTCATTGGGCCTCACACAATCCAAAAGTGTCCAGTGTCCACAAGTGTCTGCAGAAATTCAAAATCTCCCTTATCCTGTAGTCACTTTTTTCACACCTGTGCCATCAAGCCTGTGACATAGTGCTGTGATATTCAGTGGCCTCACACAATCCAAGTGTCCAGTGTCCACAAGTGTCTGCAGAAATTTAAAATCTCCCTTATCCTGTAGTCACTTTTTTCACACCTGTGCCATCGAGCCTGTGACATAGCGCTGTAATATTCAGTGGGCCTCTCACAATCCAAGTGTCCAGTGTCCACAAGTGTCTGCAGAAATTCAAAATCTCCCAGAAATTCAAAATCTCCCTTATCCTGTAGTCACTTTTTTCACACCTGTGCCATCGAGCCTGTGACATAGCACTGTGATATTCAGTGGACCTCACACAATCCAAGTGTCCAGTGTCCACAAGTGTCTGCAGAAATTCAAATTCTCCCTTATCCTGTAGTCACTTTTTTCACACCTGTGCCATCGAGCCTGTGACATAGCACTGTGATATTCAGTTGGCCTCACACAATCCAAGTGTCCAGTGTCCACAAGTGTCTGCAGAAATTCAAAATCTCCCAGAAATTCAAAATCTCCCTTATCCTGTAGTCACTTTTTTCACACCTGTGCCATCGAGCCTGTGACATAGCACTGTGATATTCAGTGGGCCTCACACAATCCAAGTGTCCAGTGTCCACAAGTGTCTGCAGAAATTCAAAATCTCCCTTATCCTGTAGTCACTTTTTTCACACCTGTGCCATCGAGCCTGTGACATAGCACTGTGATATTCAGTGGGCCTCACACAATCCAAGTGTCCAGTGTCCACAAGTGTCTGCAGAAATTCAAAATCTCCCAGAAATTCAAAATCTCCCTTATCCTGTAGTCACTTTTTTCACACCTGTGCCGTCGAGCCTGTGACATAGCGCTGTGATATTCAGTGGGCCTCACACAATCCAAGTGTCCAGTGTCCACAAGTGTCTGCAGAAAATCTAAATCTCCCCTGTCCTATAGACACCTTGTACCTTGTTTTACATTACTATATAGTTTGTAGGATTTTGTCTACATTTCTACCAAAAATGAGGAAGGCTGGTGGAAGAGGCCGTGGAATTGGGCGGGGGTTGGCAGCTGGTAATGATGGTGTTGGTGGTGGATCTGATGGTAGTGGCAAAAGCAAAAAAGGACCGAATGCAGGAGGTGTTGAGCCTGCGTCATCATCTGGCTCCATAAGGCTTCGAAGGCTTAGTTTTCTAGGAGTTGGCAAACCGCTTTTAACGCCAGAGCATCAGGAAAAAGTTTTGTCTTACATTGCTGACTCAGCCTCCAGCTCTATCGCCTCCTCTTCTGAAGTTGTAAAAAGTAAAAGCACTGAGTCGTCATTAGAGGCTCATGTTCATGAACCACACCTTTCCTTGTGTCCTTCACCACAACCAAGATTGAAGGATGACGCAGGCCATACTACTGATTACTCCATGGAGCTGTTTTCACATACCATGCCTGGATTATCAAGTGAAATGGTGAATTACCCAGGCCAAGATGAATCTGACATGGAGTGCACTGATGCACAGCCGCTGATAGATGATTCTGCTGGTACATTCACTCAGAGCACTACATTGTCCTCGCAGTGTACAGAGCCAGATTCTGACACTGAAGAGACTCAGGTGCCCTTTCCCGCACACTATACCACCATACACGGTGACACAGAGGAAGGTGCACATGACATAGAAGAGGAGGTGATGGATGACCCAGTTGTTGACCCAAATTGGCATCCATTGGGGGAAGAGGGTGCTGCTTCCAATAGCTCAGATGAGGAGCATCCACAGCAGACATCAACATCGCAACAGCTGTTATCTGGCAGGCCCGGAGCACTCCAAAGACAGGTTCCAAAAATCAAAAGAGTTGCTGGACAGCTTGTCCAGAGGGTCAAAACATCACAGCGTGCTAGGCCGCAAAATGTCTGCCAAAGTAGGAAGAGTGCAGTGTGGCACTTTTTTGAACAAAATCCTCATGATCAGGCCAAGGATATCTGTAAGAAGTGCGCAAAGACCTTTAGCCGAGGGAAAAATCTGAAAAATTTGAATACCGGTTGCATGCTTAGACATTTAACCAGCATGCACTTGCAAGCGTGGACACAACACCAAACCTCAAGTGCCACATGTGCAACTGATCACAAAGAAGGTAGTCAGCAACGCTACATTGTTTCCACCACTGTAAGCCCACCGGTTAGCACAGCAGCAAATGTTGAGGTGTCGTTGCAAGGCCACAGCAGTCAGGGAATCCCACTGTTATATCAACAAAAGACTGAATCTAGGCCATCAGAAAGAACACCAACTCCATCACCATCATCAACCCTCTCTCAGTCTGCCCTGTCCACCGCTACTTCCACCATATGCAGCTCTCAAGTCCAGCTCACCCTCCCAGACACTATGAGTAGGTCAAGAAAGTACTCAGTCTCTCATCCGCGTACACTGGGTTTGAACGCCCACATTGCCAAACTAATCTCGTTTGAGATGATGCCCTATCGATTGGTGGAAAGCGCAGCTTTCCGCGAACTCATGGCCTATGCAGTACCACGCTATGACCTACCCAGTCGCCACTTCTTCTCTCGCAAAGCCGTCCCAGCCCTCCACCATCATGTGAAAGACCGCATTGTCCATGCACTCAAGCAGTCAGTGAGTGGAAAGGTGCACCTCACAACTGATGCATGGTCCAGTCGGCATGGCCAGGGCCATTACGTGTCCATCACTGCGCACTGGGTTAATGTGGTGGATGCAGGGTCCACAGGGGACAGCGGTGGTGGGACAGCGCTGCCTAGCCCACGGTATAGGAAACAGTTGGCTGTAGGCGTTCCACCCTCCTCCTCCTCCTCCTCCAGAAGCGAAAGCTCGTCCACAGAGCGCAGTCGTACAAGCACTCCATCTGCAGCTGCCACTGTTGCACACGAGGTGTCCCCCTATCGAGCAGCTAGTGGAAAGCATCAGCAGGCTGTGTTGCAGATGATGTGTTTGGGCGACAGACACACCGCCTAGGTGCTGGCCGAGTACTTGAAGCGACAAACTGAGTCATGGCTGGGCAGTGTACATCTTGAGGCAGGCAAGGTAGTTAGTGATAACGGCCGTAATTTTGTGGCAGCCATAGCCCTTTCAAAACTCAGCCACATACCTTGCTTGGCTCACACCTTGAACCTGGTGGTGCAGTGCTTCCTCAAAAATTATCCGGAGTTAACAGCCCTGCTCCATAAGGTGCAAAGACTGTGCGCGCACATCCGCCGGTCGCCTGTACACTCCGTTCGTATGCAGAAGCTGCAGCGATTGCTCCACCTTCCCAACCATCGCCTCATTATCGACATTGCAACAAGGTGGAACTCCACCCTGCACATGGTGGAGTGGCTGTGCGAGCAGAGGCAGGCCATAATGCATTTGTGGGAGGATACACGGCCAGGCACTTTGAGAGCAGACATGGAGTTGACAGGTGTGCAGTGGTCGAAGCTGAAAGACCTCTGTAAAGTCCTTCAGTGTTTTGAGGAATGCACACGGCTGGTAAGCGCAGACGACGCCATCCTAAGCATGAGCATCCCACTTATGCGTCTGCTCATGCAAACTTTATCGCACCTTAAGGAGCAGGCGTCTGCAGCCATTGTTGACGAGGAGGAAGAGGTGGAGGGAATCCTTGATGACATTCAGCCATTGTCTGCTCAGGAACCTCTCCTGGACGAGTTGGAGGAAGAAGAGGAGGAGGATGATGATGATGGGGATGATTACTTAGGGGAGGAGGATGCATCTCGTGGGGCAAGTGAAAATGTTGGCGTGGCAAGGTCTGGTACAGGGTTTGTGCGTGACTGGAGGGATGTGGATTTGCCAGAAAGTGCTCCTCCAACCAGCACTCGCAGTGCATCATTGACACCGGGAACATTGGCCCACATGTCAGATTATGCCTTGCGGATCCTAAAAAGGGACCCCCGCATTGCCAAAATGATGAACGATGACGACTACTGGTTGGCCAGCATCCTGGATCCACGCTATAAAGGCAAATTACAAAACATCATGCCACAGGAGAACCTTGACCTAATATTGGCTAATAAACAAGCAACTCTGGTAAATCGGTTGCTTGAAACATTCCCAGCACACAGCAGCGGTGATGGTTCTCACACGAGCCGTACGGGCTGGGGGCAGCTTGGCAGAGGTGTTCATGGTGCACACAGCAGAAGTGGCGTTGGAGACAGGGGTTTCATGACAATGTTGTGGACTGATTTTTCAAGTACCGCTCACACAACTGGTAATACAGCATCGATGGAAAGTGACAGGAGACAGCAGTTGTCAACTATGGTTACAAACTACTTTTCCTCCCATATCGATGTTCTCCCACACAGGTCATTCCCCTTTGACTATTGGGCTGCTAAACTGGACACCTGGCCTGAATTGGCACAATATGCCTTACAGGAGCTCGCTTGCCCAGCTACAAGTGTGCTATCGGAAAGAGTCTTCAGTGCAGCTGGATCAATCCTGACAGAAAAAAGGACCCGTCTGTCAACCCAAAATGTGGATGATCTAACCTTCATTAAAATGAACCATGCATGGGTTTCCAAGGATTTTGTCCCACCTTCCCCTGATGACACATAGGCTGACAGAAAAATGGCTTGCTTTGGTCCACCTCTTCCTGGGACTTGACCTATTTCGCCTTTTGCATCAGCTGAATGTCCAACATCAACATATGCCACTTTCTAAAACTCCCTAACTGTGCTGCCTCCCCCCCCATGGCCGGGGTCACCACCTAGCGCACGACACCGTACGAGTGCCGTTACCCTGGACAGGTGGGTAGGCCGACTCTTGGGCGCGGGAACTGTCATAGGGTCCCTCATAGTGCAATCAAGTGTCTCTGACGGTGGTGGTGCACACCTGCCGTCAGACACACCGCCGTACTATGAGGGGCCCAGTGCCAGTACCGACGCCCACGAGTGGGCCCCCCTTGCTTGGGCAGGGCCCCAGCATTTGCAATCTTTACCTCTCCCTGCTCCTCCGCTGTGTAGTCTGGGCCGTCAAATCCATACTGTGCCTGACACTGTCTGAGCCTGCCTCCTGATGTATAGACATATCTTTTGAATGTGTACGCTATCCATACATGTTATCCGGGGATACGGTACCCTTTCTCACCTTTGTGCAATCACTTGCAAGCCATACTGGGCCTTACACCGTCTGAGCCTGCCTCCTGATGTATAGACATATCTTTTGAATGTATACGCTATCTATACATGTTATCCGGGGATACGGTACCCTTTCTCACCTTTGTGCATTCACGTGCAAGCCATACTGGGCCTAACACCGTCTGAGCCTGCCTCCTGATGTATAGATATATCTTTTGAATTTGTACGCTATCCATACATGTTATCCGGGGATACGGTACCCTTTCTCACCTTTGTGCAATCACTTGCAAGCCATACTGGGCATTACACCATCTGAGCCTGCCTCCTGATGTATAGACATATCTTTTGAATGTGTACGCTATCCATACATGTTATCCGGGGATACGGTACCCTTTCTCACCTTTGTGCAATCACTTGCAAGCCATACTGGGCCTTACACCGTCTGAGCCTGCCTCCTGATGTATAGACATATCTTTTGAATGTGTACGCTATCCATACATGTTATCCGGGGATACGGTACCCTTTCTCACCTTTGTGCAATCACTTGCAAGCCATACTGGGACTTACACCGTCTAAGCCTGCCTCCTGATGTATAGACATATCTTTTGAATGTGTACGCTATCCATACATGTTATCCGGGGATACGGTACCCATTCTCACCTTTGTGCAATCACGTGCAAGCCATACTGGGCCTAACACCATCTGAGCCTGCCTCCTGATGTATAGACATATCTTTTGAATGTGTACGCTATCCATACATGTTATCCGGGATACGGTACCCTTTCTCACCTTTGTGCAATCACTTGCAAGCCATACTGGGCCTTACACCGTCTGAGCCTGCCTCCTGATGCATAGACATATCTTTTGAATGTGTACGCTATCCATACATGTTATCCGGGGATACGGTACCCTTTCTCACCTTTGTGCATTCACGTGCAAGCCATACTGGGCCTAACACCGTCTGAGCCTGCCTCCTGATGTATAGACATATCTTTTGAATTTGTACGCTATCCATACATGTTATCCGGGGATAAGGTACCCTTTCTCACCTTTGTGCAATCACGTGTAACCCATACTGGGCGTGAGAACGGCTGGCGAGCTGTTAAGCAAGCTACAGCACCTGTGGTTTGCACACGTTTTTCATTTTTTTCAGGAATGACGGTTAGGCCTAATTCCGGAACTGCGGTTGACCTGCACTTACTGGGGAATCATCGTTCGCGAGTAATAATTGTAATCAGTGATCCCCATCATTAACGTTGTTCAGCGGGTTATCTGCACCTGTAAGCGACAAACGCTGGCCTTTTCAGTGTAGAGCACATGCAGCCACGGACATGTAAGGGCATGACACACCAGTTTTTGGCCAATCTCATGTGCCAGAGCCTCACGTGTCCCTCTAGTAAGCCGGACTCGGACCGCGGGGCATGACGGAGTCTCGTTCGTTAACGGAATTAAGCTTGCAATGTGTGCATCTGTTCTGTAGCTGGCATGGTTGAGGTTGCCCGTGTTGAGTCAAATTACGCCGTAGGCTCCACTCCTGGTGGTGCCCTTCTGGACATTACTTTAAGGTTCAGCTTTGCAACCATACTGCCCACGTAAAACAAACACTTTGCCTTCATGAACGCTGTTTGGAGGGTCATGACTCGTGGGAATAACGCCGCCCAATCAGTTAACCTGCTAGAGAGATCCTTCGTTGCTCCCAAGCATGACATCACACTCCCTAGGAGGAAGGTAATGCCACTGTGGCGACCGTACTCCTGGGGGCGACACAAGTGCACTGATGCCCAGCCACTGCTCGATGAATCTGCTGGTACATTGACCCAGACCACTACATTCCCCTCGCACGCTACCCGGCCTGAACCTCAACCTGAACCTGACCCTGATGAAACTCAGGTTACCCTTCCCATATACAGTTCCATCTTACACGGTGACAAAGTGGAAGCTGCAGATGAAAGTGCAGGTTCGGCCCACCCGCCATCGACACACCACCGTACTATCAGGGGCCCTGTGCCAGTGCCGTCGCCAACGAGTGGGCCCCCCCTGCTTGCTCAGGATCACAGCACTTGCAAGGTTGAAATACTGTGCAGTGAGATGGAAGATGGGGACGACGAGGAGTCCAGACTAGTACAGGGATTCCCTAGCGAGGAGACTTATTTGATTGTTTTCAATGTTGGGACAGCAATTTTTGGGGAGCACTATACTCTGGAGAATGATAGATGGGGCCCACCATACACTGGAACATTCCAAAGGTGGACATCAGACACTGGAGCAGCATTTACAGGGCCCATTATACACTAGAGCATTAGAAATGGGGCCCATTATGTTTGGAGCATTATTTGGGCCCATAAGACAGTGGAGCTTCATCCATGGGGACCAACATATACTGTAGCATTATGTGGAGCTCATCATATACTGTTTCAAACATTATATGGGACCAATGATTCTGTATGGAGAAATAGATGGGCCTCGTCATGAGATGTAAAAAGTGAAGTATTTTTCATTGTACTATACCGCTATTTCTCTGCCGTATCGGAGCATGATGAGTTGTGGTATTATGTGTTAAAGGGGCGCTCTTTCGCCCAGGGCACATGAAAACCTGGAGCCAGCCCTAGCCCCCCACAACTTTAGCCAAATAACCCCCATTTTTCAGTGCGTAACTTGTATTACACAGACACAGATTAGATATTAGAAAAAACTTTTTGACAGTTAGAGTGATCAATGAGTGGAACAGGCTGCCACGAGAAGTGGTGAGTTCTCCTTCAATGGAAGTCTTCAAACAGAGGCTGGACAGACATCTGACTGGGATGATTTAGCGAATCCTGCTTTGAGCAGGGGGTTGGACCAGATGGCCCAGGAGGTCCCTTCCAACTCTACGATTCTATGATTCTATTATGAAGTTAATTAAGGTTGATCAGCTTAAGTAAGAAGAATTGATGCTTTTGGCATTCAAATGGGCACTGTAGGTGTGTTTCCTGTCCTCCTCTCACTGCCGACTTTTATTCCCCATTGACTTACATTGGGTTTCGTGTTTCGAGACAACCCCGACTTTTCCCCATAATCGGCCGATCTTGCTCGACCCGACTTTTGGAAAAGTCGGGTTTCACGAAACGAAACTCGACCATAAAAAACCAAAAGTCGCTCAACTCTAGTGACACATACTGGAGCCAATTAATCAGTGGCATTGCTTAAGCTGTTCCCTGGCTGAAGTGAAGACATCTCACATCAGATTCCACTACTCATGCTGCGATCAGCACTAGCAGGGGATAATGTTGAGAGTTGTATTCAACTGTTAACAGCGAGTGCAAGCGGGGGCTAATGGGAGTATTCATCAGCCATTGGATGTGCTATAAATAAATAATCTAATATATAAAGCTCAATGTGGATGTGGATGTGTGTGTGTATGTATATGTCCGGGATTGGCATCCGCACCGTCGCAGCTACAGCCACAAAATTTGGCACAGTCACACGTCTGGACCCCTAGAGCGTCATAGGCTATGCTGTGAGGCAAAACTTTAACCCCGCGCGTTCCAATTCACGAAACAATTTTGCCCCTATTTACATAATGGGGAAAAAGTGTATGTATTGGCATCTGCACCGTCGTAGCTACAGCCACAAAATTTTGAACAGTCACATGTCTGGACCCCGAGAGCGTCATAGGCTATGTTGTGAGGCAAAATTTTAACCCCGCACATTCCAATTCACCAAACAATTTTGACCCTATCTACAAAATGGGGAAAAAGTGTTTGTATTGGCATCTGCACCATCATAGCTACAGCCACAAAATTTTGCAGTCACACATCTGGACTCCGAGAGCGTCATAGGCTATGTTGTGAGGTGAAATTTTAACCCTGCGTGTTCCAATTCACCAAACAATTTGGCCACTATCTTCATAATGGGGAAAAAGTGTATCTATTGGCGTCTGCACTGTCGTAGCTACAGCCACAAAATTTTGCAGTCACACGTCTGGACCCCGAGAGCGTCATAGGCTATGTTGTGAGGTGAAATTTTAACCCCGCATGTTCCAATTCACAAAACAATTTTGCCCCTATCTACATAATGGGGAAATAGTGAAAGGAAAAGTGTTGGAGGCAAATTGACAGCTGCCAGATGTGAACAAGGGGGACCTAAAGAATGAGAGCGATGGCGCTAAACAGTATATACCTTAAAGTTGCTAAGGTGAGGCCCTGACATGGGATGCTCACCACACACGGGGATATGAACACACACACAAAGTGCGCCACACACTACCATGTGCTTCAACACATATACCACCCTCAGCACATTTCACCACACATACACCAACCTCGCCACATAAAAGTCAAACCACAAAAGTCGCCACTCAAAACTCGCCACGCTGTCCCAGAGCTGTTTAAAAGATGAAAAATGAGCTGTGATTGGTTGCTATCAGCAACAGTTTTCTCTGTAGACAGTTGAGGTAACTGAGGCCTATTATTCTTATCATTTCTATGGTGTTATCGTCTATTAGATACACGGCTCAGCAGACAGTATCACACAGAATGGGATTAGATACATGGCTCAGCAGTCAGTATCACACAGGATAGGATTAGGTGCACTGCTCAGCAGTCAGTATCACACAGGAGAGGATTAGATACACAGCTCAGCAGTCAGTATCACACAGGAGAGGATTAGATACACGGCTGAGCAGTCAGTAACATACATGATAGGATTTGATACAAGGCTCAGCAGTCAGTATCACACAGGATAGGGTTAGATACACGGCTCAGCAGACGGTATCACACAAGATAGGATTAGATACACAACTCAGCAGACAGTATCGCACAGGATAGGATTAGATACACTGCTCAGCAGTCAGTAACACACGATAGGATTAGATACACAGCTCAGCAGAAAGTATCACACAGGATAGGATACTTGGGTAAACGTTTAGTTAATTTGTGTTGCAAATCTGTAGTGTTGAATATATGATGTGAAATGTCTTTATGTGCAATATAATCATTGTAATTTGTCATAACTAACCACAGTTGGTTGCTCTTCAGCTAGTTATTAATAAAAATGTAGATGGGTTCCCCTGTATTTTTAATAACCAGTCAAAACCAACAACTGCAGGCTGCCACCCTCAGCTGTCCACTTCAACAAGGCTGGTTATCAGGAATAGATAAGTCCCCACACTGTATTTTATTTTAATTAAATACTTTACAAAAAGCATGAAGTCCTCCTCATTTTTGACAAACAGCCAAGCTAATGCAGGTCGCTGTGGTCTGGTATTTCCAGGCTGGCAAGGGGCCATTGGCACCACCAGCTTAAAAATAGCAGCCCACAGCCGCCCTAGAAAAGGCACGTCTGTTAGATGTGCCAATTCTGGCACTTTGCCTGGCTCTTCCCACATGTCCTGTGACTATGTCATGTGAGGTTCATATTTGTGGGCTTGTTGTCACCTTTGTATTGTCCAGTGACATCAAGCCCACAGGTTAGTAATGGAGAGGCATCTATAAGACACCTATTCATTATTAATTCTATAGGTATACTGTAAATAAACACACAGCCAGAATAATGCCCTTTAATTGAAAGTCACTGATGTCAGTGCGAGCACTGTGGGAAAAGTTGTAATGGCACTCATGCTGAAGTCAGTGAGTTGAACTGAGCTCACTGGCTTTGAACTCCCAGGACTGTTGTGAATTCTCTTTCTGGGCTCCCTCTGGTGGTTACTGAAGGTAGTGGAGCTGGTCAGATTGACAGAGGTGTTGCGAGTTCTCTTTCTGGGCTCCCTTCAGTGGTTACTGGAGGTAGTGGAGCTGGTTAGATTGACAGAGGCTTGCCACCTGATAATGATGATGATGATTGGAGATCTGGGGTTTCTGACTGGAGTATTTAAGACAGCTGACTTCCTTCAATCCCTGCTGGTGATTTTCTTCCTGTGCCTTCTGAGGTCTGATGTCTCCTGCTCTGATCCTGATGGTTCAGCTAAGTGGTTCATTTGCTAATCTTTTTGCATTTGATCTGGTTTTGTCTATCTCTGCTTTGTGCGGGTCAATTTGCTCCTGCTGGGGCTGTGCTGGTTAACCGCCCATATGTTACTGCTTGTGTCATTTTTTTCTGTCCCCTGTTATATTGGTCTCTTTTTGCTTTGCTTTCAGTATATACCAGAGTGCTGATATAATGGGGGCAAAGTTGTGTGACTTCAGTGTTTTTTTGTGCATCAGACGTGTTGGTTTTTTCAGGGTTTTTTGCGTGATTGCAGACAGTGTCTTTCCTTTCCTGTCCTGTCTAGTCAGTTTGGGCCCCATCATTTGCTCAGTCTATTTTTCTGCCTGCGTTTGTGTTTTCATCTTGTCTCACCGACAATATATGCTTGGGAGCTATCTATTCCTTTGTGGTCTTCTCCGGAGCAGTTTAGATTTCACCTTTCTTGCTTTAGGCTGAGTTAGCTCTCCGCTGTGCCCTAGGGCATTGTAGGTATGCTCCATGGCTACTGCTAGTTGTGTGGATAGGATCAGGGGTCTGCAATCTGCTTAATTACCAACCTCTCTGGTTTTCTGGTGGCTTAGCCTTGTCCTGCTATCCTCCTCCGTGACCCATTCATAACACAGGACCTTTCTGATGACATAAAATGACTTTATTCTGGGTGTATGTTTTTTATACAATATGATTTTGGGGTTAATATTGGAGGCATCTTATAAATGCCTCTACATTACTAACTTCTGGGCTGGATGTCACCTGACAATTCAAAGGTCACAAAAAACCCCAACTATCACCTCACTTGCCACCGCGACAGGGCAAGTGGGAAGAGGGAGGCTAAGTGACAGATTAGGTGCATTTCTGGTGTGGCTAAGAGCAGATGTTTTTAGTCTTGGAGGGGCCAATATCAATGGTGTCTGCTTAGCCTTTGCTGGTTATTAACCCTTTCATTAATGGAGGTATTTTTGTTTTTTGCTCCCCTTCTTCCCACAATTGTTTTTTGTTTTGCTTTTTTTACTATGTTCACTAAATGCTAAAACTGACCAGTCATTATATTTTTTTTGCGATGCCTTTGCATTACCCTTCTCATGGTCTCTTTGAGTGTGTATCTGGAGGCCTGATGTTGATTTTTAGGTCTGCACCTGGACATTGTGGAACATCAATGCATTAATATGCTCCACACACTTCTTTAGGTTTCAGCCTTGCACAAAATAATAGTATGAGTAATGAAACATGCTCTATATATGCTGCTAGTTCGAAAATCTTACTCACACATCCCTTTATAAAGGGAAATTTGACATAATACCTCTGTTACCATATATTGCTGACATATGCACCAATCCAGTAGGTGGGTGGAACACGTAAGTACAAAATATGTGTCTGAGGGTGAAACTACTGGCCCTTCTCCTGTGCTACGTCCTTCCCAATCTTCGGTCCAGGAAGCAGTGCTGATGCCTCTTGCCCACAACCTGCAGTTGCACATATATTAAGAACTGTCAGCACATCCACTTTTTGGTCCCAGCGCAGTGTTCAGCTTTCCCTTGTCAGCATATATGTTTCTTCCCAAATTGTTAGATAGGGCATACATATTCTTTAGCACTTTACATTATCCGGTGCTGGACAAAGTCCATTCTTGGTTTTTCCAGGCTCCTAAATGAGACTTCTGTCTCTTTATTAAACTGTTGCTTCACTTAATTTTCTAATTGTTAAAGAAAAATGGTGGTGGGGTATTGGCCAGTTTCTGAACATTTTAAATAAGTGTAGGAGACTGGGTTAATATGTTCCACAGACCTATTCAGGCAGCAGTACACATATTGGAACATGGTGATTGACATGCTAAGGCCTTTACCTGTGCTCTGTAGCACTGACTGTCACCTGAATAATACACTCCACAACCATGCAAAAGATACATTCTGCCTGTTTGGGTAGTTATCAGAAGAAGTTTGCAGGTTTATGCAGATTGGTAAATGGAACTCCTTTCTCTTCCCCTTGAGGAAGCTGCTTCAAAGTAAAAGGGAGCTTTTACATGTTCCTGACATGGATTTCAGGCCTGACAGCCTTACCACAATACAAGCCCTCGACTGCATACACTGTATTCAGAATTTAATTTAAAAGCTTTTTGTGTCTGGTAGAATCCAATTTACTGACATTGAGCATATACAGTAGCTCCCCCAACTCCTTGTATTATATTCACCTTACAGCGGCTTCACCCACTATGACAGTGGCTCCATTGGGATCTGGTTGCCAAAATGAACTGTGGATCTCACAAAACTCAGGTTTAACAGCACTTCCTGGCCCTCTTAAAATGTGAAGCAAGGGCCACATAATGACAAGG
This sequence comes from Dendrobates tinctorius, assembly GCF_039654945.1. Classification (NCBI taxonomy): domain Eukaryota; kingdom Metazoa; phylum Chordata; class Amphibia; order Anura; family Dendrobatidae; genus Dendrobates; species Dendrobates tinctorius. Next base: position 18,647,194 of record NW_027361823.1, on the reverse strand, counting down.
CTGATGACATGGTGGTAGTGGCGAGCAAAGCCTGATATTCAAATGGGCATGTTTTAGCTGGCATTGTAAAGTACTGGGGAATATGTATTGCACTATCTAGCAAACAACTTTGAATGAGGGAGAAACCTCCCAAATGTAGGAGTGAGAACCCTCCCAAATTTATGATACAGGGCCACCTGAGGGCCCTTTGCAAACTCAGTTTTCACAGAACCTGCTGGCCCTCTGAAAATGTCAAGCGAGAGCCACATAATGACATGGAGGTGGACGTTGTGCTGGTGGTGGCTGACAAAGCCCAAAATCCAAATGAGCATGTTTTAGCTGGCATTGTAAAGTGCTGAGGATTTTTTATTTCACTAACTAGCAAACAATTTCAAATGAGGGAGTGACATCCCAAATGTAGGAGTGAAAGCCATTCCTAATATATGATCGAGAGCCACCTGAGGGCCCTTCCCAAACTCAGGTTTCATGGCACCTGCTGGCACTCTGAAAATGTGAAGCGTGGGCCACATAATGACATGGCGGTGGACGTGGTGATGGTGGCAGGAAAAACCCAAAATTAAAATAGGCATGTTTTAGCTGTTATTGTAAGGTGATGGGGAATATGCATTCCACTATCTAGCAAACAATTTTGAATGAAAGAAGGACATCCCAAATATTGGAGTGAGAACCCTCGCAAATGTAAAAGGAAAAACAAAAGCCAAAATGCTATGTGTGAACATTTGCTAAAGGGTAGGTGTAGTTTTTTTAATTATTTTTTTATTTTTATTTTGTGTTGCACCAGTAATTATGAAGGAAAAAATGTGTCTTTGCACTTTTCCCTTTAAAAACATTTAGGTTTGGTTTAGGAAATCTTCTAATAAATCCATAAAACCAGCGCAATAGTCTGACAATGTTATTCCCAGATACCTTATGTGTGTCAGTAAGGCATTCAGGCATCTTCTCCATGCTGTTCCCCTTTAGTTTTAGTACTTTCCCATCCATTTCAGCTTTTTTCTCCAGCCACCAGACCTGTTTGTTGGGTCCAGCAGAAAAGTATTCTGCTTTCCCTTTGACTTGCATTGGATTCGTTATTCAGTATTTCAGTATGAATACACAGATATTAGATTTTATTCATACTAATTATCACTAATCCAAATATTTCACAATTCGATCATCTCTAGTAGTTACCGTATTTTTCGCTTTATAAGACGCTCCGGATTATATGACGCACCCCAAATTTTGAGGAGAAAAGTAAGAAAAAAATATTTTTTTAATAAAATGGTGGTGCTTCTTATAATCCATGTGTCTTATTGCTTACCGGGGGTGGTGGCTGCGGTGAAGCGGGGTCCCAGGGTCGCTTCTGGAGGAGGCAGGAGTGGGGTAATACTGAAGGCCGCAGGAAGGGATGAGAGGGTGCTCCGATGTGCAGCACGCTGCCAGGGGGTCTTTTGCTGCTACCAGGGGGGCTTTTGCTGCTGACGGGTGTCTCCAGGTGCTCAGCCCGGGGCTCTGCCGACATTTACCGGGTGTAAGCCGCAGAGATGTCTGGGTGTCTCCGGGTGTCCAGCAGTGCTGTGGGTGTCTGTGGGTGCTCAGCCATTTCTCTGTTGCCCAGCCCGGGGCTCTGCCGACATTTTGAGACAGGCCACAGCCACGGGGCTCTCTCTCATTTCCCTCTGTGAGATAATCGACTCCGGCAATATGGCGGCAGCCGCCGGGGGCGGCGCCTGCGCACATCGTGATCTCGAGACTGAGATCTCGAGAGATGAAATTTCAGTGCTGAGATCTTATCTCTCGAGATCTAGGTCCCGACATCACCATCAGCTCAAGCGCTGCCCCCAGAGGCGGCCGCCATATTGCCGGAGTCAATTATCACACAGAGGGAACTGAGAGAGAGCCCCGGGGCTCTGGCCTGTCGCAAAATGTTGGCAAAGCCCCGGGCTGGGCAATGGAGACACCGCTGTGCACCCGGAGATGCGGCTGGGCACCCAGAGACACCCACAGCACCGCCGGACACCCAGAGACACCCGGACACCCCTGCAGCCTACACCTGATAAAGCATGTCCACTTTGTAAGGCACACACCCATTTTCCCCCCAAGTTTGGGGGAAAAAAATGCGTCTTACAAAGCGGAAAATATGGTAATTATTTTACATGTTTTTTTAAGTTTGAGCACAGGCATGTATGCTGTGTATGGGTTTGTTTTTGCCTCCCATTGACTCCAGGGGCGTTCGGCTTTATTCTATGATTAAATCGGTGAATATTGCAAATTCGGTGATAGTGATAAGAACTGAATATTATGAAATATTTGCTCATTTCTAATCATAACCCATACGATAGATGCCATTAAAAAAAGTTAAATAAACACACCAAAAATGTTCAAAAAACTTACCAAAGGGTGCATAGAAGAAAAAATAGTATCAATAAAAATGTCACTATGAACTGCAAAGAATGTGGCCCCCATATTCAATTTTTTTCTATTTGCTGCCCATTTACCAAGCAGAGTTTGAAACCCTTGCTGTGTAGCATAGTTTCTTTTCCAAATCCTGTTATAATAATTTCTAGAAAAGTTGTTAAAAATTTCAGCTTGAAAATGTCAAACTTCTTTATTAAGGCATATTTCAAAGAGCAAAGTAAGGGTCAGATGCTGTCTAGTTATCAGGTTTTATGATAAAAATTCCAAGATATGAGTTCATGTCATCTATCTTTTTAGAGATATTATAGTTGAATTACTTCATATATCAGGAGGCACTGTCCATTCTGTTGATTGTCAAAATGTAACATAAAATCTTCCAAATGATAAAATTTCATTAGTATCTTTTGTAAGTGAAAAAATATCACAAAAAAGAATGTGGAAGTCAATAACTATTAAAGAGGAAAATCAGAATAAGAATCAAAGATGTTAAGTAGTGATGAGCCAATTTATTCAAGCAGTATTGAATTTTCTTTGAATTTTACTAAAATGTCGCATTCTCTACAGAATATGGATTTTTTTGTAATTCACTCCACACTAAATCAGCAATATGATGGACAGCTCAACATTTTGCTGAACTGTGGCGGGCTGTCAAACGTTACAAAAAAAATTACAGTGCCTTGCGAAAGTATTCGGCTCCCTGGAACTTTTCAACCTTTTTCCACATATCATGCTTCAAACATAAAGATACCAAATGTAAATTTTTGGTGAAGAATCAGCAACAAGTGGGACGCAATTGTGAAGTTGAATGAAATTTATTGGTTATTTTAAATTTTTGTCCAGAGCCTCTCACCTAGCCAAATCAGTTCTCATACTTTGCACTGATGAGAGCCAATAGCTCGAAACACCGTGTCTGCAAATTGAGATTCTGATTTGGTTTTTATCCTAAGTCATATTACAAGACTCGTAAAAGGGTTGATTGTGACTTGCAGGATTGCTACTACCAACAGGTGGCGCTAGAGTTCAAGTCGTCTTTTTCTCTGAAGAGGCAATTTGCATGTGGAAATTCAAAAACTGAAAAGTGGGGTGTGCAATATTATTCGGTCCCTTTACTTTCAGTGCAGCACACTCACTCCAGAAGTTCATTGTGGATCTCTGAATGATCCAATGTTGTCCTAAATGACTAATGATGATAAATATAATCCACCCGTGTGTAATAAAGTCTGCCACCCCATATTGAGATGAACTTTTGTTAATGACCAAATACTTATTTTCCACCATAATTTGCAATATAAATGTTGCCAAATCAGACAAGGTGATTTTCTGGATTTGTTTTCTCATTTTGACTCTCATAGTTGTGGTCTACCTATGATGTTAACAACAGGCCTCTCTCATCTTTTCAAGTGATAGAACTTGCACAATTGGTGGATGACTAAATACTTTTTTTCCCCACTGTATATAGTGTCATTGCTACTCAAAAAAATTAAAAAATCAAAAAGTGCAATTTAACAGCCATGGTAGACTTCAGATACTTTAAAGAGATGATGCTTAGAGGAAGGAAAGGAGAGATAAAAGAGACATTCTAAATTGAGAGATGACCACAGTTATATTAACATAGTATGAAAAAACTTGCCCAACATAGATAATATAGTTTATTTTTTATCAGCAATAATGTGGTATGTGGGAAATGTATGAGTCAATAAAATTGTAGGAAGCTGAGACAATTGGCTAACAGCAATAACCTTTGGAAGATTATGCAACCAACTTAGGGTGCAAATATTCTGCCAGAACACATCAGCAGTATGAAATCCAAGATGCTTGCCACCAGGAGACCCCTGCAATGCACTGTACATACATGAGTGACCAATGAACCATGCAGGTCTTTAAAAATTTAAGAATTCACATGTGAACAAATTCAGGTGAATATACAGTTTAAAATTATCATCTCCATAATGTATGGATCTGATCCACTGACAAACAAGCTGAATCAGAAAGTGTTGCAGCTTCTATATGGAAACAGTGGGTACTGAACTCCAAAGAACTTTCACCAACCATGCACTAACACTTTTTGAAGAGTCAAGAGAACAGATATTTTGCTACTGGAGAGGCATTCTCACAAACTAGGAACGAGCAGCTCTGTAAGAGCATCCCAATATACTGATTAATAATTTTAACAAATTAAACTGGATTTAATCTAGTAACCTATTTAAATATTGACAGTCATGTACCCTTGTCATAAACATCAGTCTTCAAGCAACAGTTCAAACATGATTAGCACTTTGAAAAAATGGCCATTATGTATAGCTGAAGAAATTAGCTTTATCAGCTGAGTTGCAAAATTTGGCATCTATAATAATAAATGCCCTAAGCAGCTTCCGGTTGTAACAACTTCCGTCCAGTTGTTACCGGTGACGTCACCACACACACACGCACATGTTAACCCTCAACACACCACACCGCCTCAACACACACTCCTCTCACCTTTCACCTCCACTCACGTCCACTCACTCTTTCACTCCACATACGTTCCTTTCTCTCACTCCGTTTCTCATACTCACACCGTCATCGTCGCTGCCCCGACATCTTCCTCCGCCGCCGCAATCCTGGATCCAGACGTTCTCCAGGCCGCCGACATGTTCTTGCGGCGACGCCATCTTGGATTTCGTGATATCCCGCGATATTCAAGATGGCGTCGCCGCAAGAACATGTCGCTGGAGTGGATGACTCGGGATCCAAAAAGATGGCGTCGGCGAAATCTCGCGAGATTACGCCGACGCCATTTTGGATCCCGATGTCGTCCACGCCAGCGACATGTTCTTGCGGCGACGCCATCTTGAATATCGCGGGATTTCACGAAATCCAAGATGGCGTCGCCGCTAGAACATGTCGGCGGCCTGGAGAACGTCTGGATCCAGGATCGCGGCGGCGGAGGAAGATGTCGGGGCAGCGACGATGACGGTGTGAGTATGAGAAACGGAGTGAGAGAAAGGAACGTATGTGGAGTGAAAGAGTGAGTGGACGTGAGTGGAGGTGAAAGGTGAGAGGAGTGTGTGTTGAGGCGGTGTGGTGTGTTGAGGGTTAACATGGCAAGAGGTGTTAACGACGTCGGCGACACCATCTTGCATTCCTGAAATTGCGTCATTTACCTCACGCCGACTTACTGTGCGGACGCTTGGCATTGCCTGTACCACCATAACTACTGCTGCCTTGGTCCTCTGCCTGTTTACTGCCGGTGTCTAATTACTGGGCCAATTTGCCTGTACTGCCATAACTATTGCTGCCTTGCTACTCTGCCGGTGTCTAATTACAGGGCTAATTTGCCTCTACCGCCATAACTACTGCTGCCTTGCTCCTCTGCCGGTGTCTAATTACAGGGCTAATTTGCCTCTACCGCCATAACTACTGCTGCCTTGCTCCTCTGCCGGTGTCTAATTACAGGGCCAATTTGCCTCTACCGCCATAACTACTGCTGCATTGCTCCTCTCCCGGTGTCTAATTACAGGGCCAATTTGCCTATACTGCCATAACTACTGCTGCCTTTGTCCTCTGCCGGTGTCTAATTACAGGGCCAATTTGCCTATACTGCCATAACTACTGCTGCCTTTGTCCTCTGCCGGTGTCTAATTACAGGGCCAATTTGCCTCTACCGCCATAACTACTGCTGCTTTGGTCCTCTGCCTGTTTACTGCCGGTGTCTAATTACAAGGCCAATTTGCCTCTACCGCCATAACTACTGCTGCCTTGCTCCTCTGCCGGTGTCTAATTACAGGGCTAATTTGCCTCTACCGCCATAACTACTGCTGCCTTGCTCCTCTGCCGGTGTCTAATTACAGGGCCAATTTGCCTATACTGCCATAACTACTGCTGCCTTTGTCCTCTGCCAGTGTCTAATTACAGGGCCAATTTGCCTCTACCGCCATAACTACTGCTGCTTTGGTCCTCTGCCTGTTTATTGCCGGTGTCTAATTACAAGGCCAATTTGCCTCTACTGCCATAACTACTGCTGCCTTGCTCCTCTGCCGGTGTCTAATTACAGGGCTAATTTGCTTCTACCGCCATAACTACTGCTGCCTTGCTTCTCTGCCCGTGTCTAATTACAGGACCAATTTGCCTCTACCGCCATAACTACTGCTGCATTGCTCCTCTGCCGGTGTCTAATTACAGGGCCAATTTGCCTATACTGCCATAACTACTGCTGCCTTTGTCCTCTGCCAGTGTGTAATTACAGGGCCAATTTGCCTCTACCGCCATAACTACTGCTGCTTTGGTCCTCTGCCTGTTTACTGCCGGTGTCTAATTACAAGGCCAATTTGCCTCTACTGCCATAACTACTGCTGCCTTGCTCCTCTGCCGGTGTCTAATTACAGGGCTAATTTGCTTCTACCGCCATAACTACTGCTGCCTTGCTCCTCTGCCCGTGTCTAATTACAGGACCAATTTGCCTCTACCGCCATAACTACTGCTGCATTGCTCCTCTGCCGGTGTCTAATTACAGGGCCAATTTGCCTATACCGCCATAACTACTGCCTTGGTCCTCTGCCGGTGTCGAATTACAGGGCCAATTTGCCTATACCGCCATAACTACTGCTGCCTTGCTCCTCTGCCGGTGTCTAATTACAGGGCCAATTTGCCTCTACCGCCATAACTACTGCTGCCTTGCTCCTCTGCCGATGTCTAATTACAGGGCCAATTTGCTTATTCCGCCATAACTACTGCTGCCTTGCTCCTCTGCCGGTGTCTAATTACAGGGCCAATTTGCCTCTACCGCCATAACTACTGCTGCTTTGGTCCTCTGCCTGTTTACTGCCGGTGTCTAATTACAAGGCCAATTTGCCTCTACCACCATAACTACTGCTGCCTTGCTCCTCTGCCGGTGTCTAATTACAGGACTAATTTGCCTCTACCGCCATAACTACTGCTGCCTTGCTCCTCTGCCGGTGTCAAATTACAGGACCAATTTGCCTCTACCGCCATAACTACTGCTGCATTGCTCCTCTGCTGGTGTCTAATTACAGGGCCAATTTGCCTCTACCGCCATAACTACTGCTGCCTTGCTCCTCTGCCGGTGTCTAATTACAGGGCCAATTTGCCTCTACCGCCATAACTACTGCCTTGCTCCTCTGTCGGTGTCTAATTACAGGATCAATTTGCCTCTACCGCCATAACTACTGCTGCATTGCTCCTCTGCTGGTGTCTAATTACAGGGCCAATTTGCCTCTACCGCCATAACTACTGCTGCCTTGCTCCTCTGCCGGTGTCTAATTACAGGGCCAATTTGCCTCTACCGCCATAACTACTGCTGCCTTGCTTCTCTGCCGGTGTCTAATTACAGGATCAATTTGCCTCTACCACCATAACTACTGCTGCATTGCTCCTCTGCTGGTGTCTAATTACAGGGCCAATTTGCCTATACCGCCATAACTACTGCTGCCTTGCTCCTCTGCCGGTGTCTAATTACAGGGCCAATTTGCCTCTACTGCCATAAGTACTGCTGCCTTGCTCCTCTGACTGTTCACTGCCTGTGTCTAATTACAGGGCCAATTTGCCTCTACCGCCATAACTACTGCTGCCTTGCTCCTCTGCCGGTGTCTAATTGCAGGGCCAATTTGCCTCTACCGCCATAACTACTGCTGCCTTGCTCCTCTGCCGGTGTCTAATTACAGGGCCAATTTGCCTCTACCGCCATAACTACTGCTGCCTTGCTCCTCTGCCGGTGTCTAACTACAGGGCCAATTTGCCACTACCACTTCATAACTACTGCTGGGCAATTACAGGGTCAATTAGTATCTGTTTACTCTACAATACTCCAGGACGCCTTCTTCACTGTCAGATAACTGCCAAATAGACTCCTTTACCTGTGCCAACATGACTCATAACAAAAAGTATGCCAATGCCAGTGAAAGGAAAGCAGCTTTAGCACTACGACAAAAACAACGCCGTGCTAATGAGACTCCTGAGGAAAGACAGCATCGACTTGACAAGATTAAGGCTTATAAACGCCGTCGTCTCGCACACGAATCCCCTAACTCTAAATCTATTACATTGGCTGAAGAAGCCTCTGCACGCCATCACCGCCAACAACAGACGGCTTCTTCCTCATCATTATTAGTAGACTCACAACAGGATGCTTCCATATCAGCATGTGGAACAAGTTACTACCACACTTCATCCTATATGCCGTTCACTGACATAACTAATCAGCAATCTGTTTCTGCCCTATCAATACCACCATTAGTCAATACCAACGCACAGTTTCTTCACATACAAGCTGCAGTTAGCCCGCAGAAAGTGCAACCAAGACAAATATACGTTGGTCTCAAAACTAGGCGCACCCCATCGGTTGGACATGCACTTCTACTAGAACCTCACATTTTCACTAATGATGAAAATAGTATTACTGAACACAGCTGTGGTGACATGACCCATGTATGTGAGCATTGCGAAGCTTTGCATTTTGTAGCAGAGATACCTTCTGATAAAAACTTTACGCTCTGCTGTCAGAAGGGTAAAGTCCATGTACCCATACTACAATATCCTGATGTCTTTACACGTTTGCTGAAAGGGCAAAGTGAATTTAGCAAAAATTTCATGGATAATATTTGAAGTATTAACAGTTCCTTTGCTTTTGCCTCCATGGGTGCAAATATTTCACCACCTCCTGGATATGGCCCATACTGTTTCCGCATACATGGCCAGATCTATCATAGAACTGGAACACTACATCCCTCAAATGACCAGCAATGCACATTTGCCCAACTTTACATTCTCGATACCACTACCGCAAACGAACAACGCTTACGATGTAAAGAAAATCAAAAATGTCATCCTACATTGATGAACATTATTGCCCTTCAATTCCAAACTAGTAATCCTTTTGTGGAAGCTTATCAAATGTTACATGATGTGGAAGAACAAGAAAAAATTAAATCTCTACAAAACGGAACTGTCATGCCAAACATCACTATGGCTATTAAACAAGATCGTACTCAAGACCCTCGACGCTACAATAATCCCACTGTCAGTGAAGTAGCAGTCGTGTTTCAAAATGACAATGGTGAGCCACCTTTCCATAGAGACATATTAATTAATTTAAAACCTGATCCCCATAACCCTTTAGCTCCAAAAACACAACAAATTAGTATTCTCCATAGCAATTTGGATGCCCTCCTCTATCCAATATTTTTCCCTTATGGAGACCAAGGATGGCATGATGGACTCAAACAACAAGGCAAAAGTCCGAGGAGGATCACTCAACTCCAATACTATTGCTATATGTTATCTGTCAGAAATTACTTTAATCCACTCCTCAATGGTGGTAAGCTAACACAGCAATATTTAGTAGATGCTTATGTCAAAATCGAAGCTAATCACCTACATTACATCCGCAACCACCAAAAAGATTTAAAAGTGGAGGATTACTGCCTCCTTCAAGAACATCTACTCAAAAAATCGGTTCAAAAGGGCATCCCTATTGGGAAAACCGTCATTTTACCATCTTCTTTTGAAGGCAGTCCAAGAAACATGCAGCAGCGCTACCAGGATGCTATGTCTATTGTTACAAAGTATGGTCGACCAGATCTATTTATCACCATGACATGTAATCCTAAGTGGAATGAGATTACTACACATTTAGAACCGTGGCAGCGTGTTGAACACAGACCAGACTTGGTTGCACGTGTCTTTAAAATTAAACTGGAATCCCTCTTAAAAGACATTAGCAGTGGATTATTTGGAAACGTCACTGCAATGGTCCATGTCATTGAATTTCAGAAGCGTGGTCTCCCACACGCTCATATTTTAATTATTCTTGACAGCCTGTCTAAATTACGGACTGAGGCGGACATAGACAATATAGTCTGGGCTGAAATACCTGATGAAACAATCTACCCTCAGCTCCATAACATTGTTCTTCAACACATGATTCATGGTCCCTGTGGAGAAAACAATCCTAATTCTCCCTGTATGGATCTTGGAAAGTGTAGCAAAGGTTTCCCAAAACAAAACCAACCATATACCATCAAAGAAAAGGATGGCTATCCCACTTACCGCAGACCCATTGGCAAAACATATGAACACCATTCTAAGATGATTGACAATTCATGGGTAGTTAATAATAATAATAATAATAATTTTTATTTATATAGCGCCAACATATTCCGCAGCACTTTACAATTAAGCGGGGACATGTACAGACAATAAATTCAATACAAGTTAAGACAATTCAAACAATGACATTAGGAGTGAGGTCCCTGCTCGCAAGCTTACAATCTACAAGGAAATGGGGGGACACAGTAGGTGAGAAATGCTTGTTAATTCAGGTCTGGCAATTATAATAGGGATTTTCATATAAAGCTGCATGATCCGGTCATCAGCCCGTGTGTTTAAGTGCAATAGACAAGTATCAAGTGCAGTTATCATGTGCATGAAGGGTGTGGAGACAGATGAATAGTAGGGTGCAGATTCAGAATAATATTTGGAAGGAGGGAACAGGGCAAAGTTAGCTTGCTGAGTAGTTGATGTGATAGGCTTCTTTGAAGAGATGGGTTTTCAAAGCGCGCTTGAATAGGTCAGGGCTAGGTATCAGTCTGATCGTCTGGGGAAGTGCATTCCAGAGAGCTGGAGCAGCACGAGAGAAGTCTTGGAGACGGAGGTGCGAGGTTCGGATTACGGGGGATGTTAGTCTTAGGTCATTTGTAGAACGGAGGGCACGTGTAGGGCGATAGACAGAGATGAGAGAGGAGAGATAAGGCGGTGCAGAACAGTGGAGAGCTTTGTGGGTGAGAGAGATGAGTTTATACTGGACCCTGTAGCGAATAGGTAGCCAGTGTAATGACTGGCACAAGATGGAGGCATCGGTGAAGCGGCTGGACAGAAATATGACCCTGGCTGCTGCATTCAAGATGGATTGGAGAGGAGAAAGTTTGGTAAGAGGGAGACCGATCAGAAGAGAGTTGCAGTAGTCCAGACGAGAATGAATAAGAGCGACAGTAAGAGTCTTAGCAGTTTCAAAGGTGAGAAAAGGTCGGATTCTGGAGATGTTTTTAAGATGCAGGTGACAAGAGCGACTGAGTGATCGGATGTACGGAGTAAAGGAAAGTTCAGTGTCGAATATGACCCCAAGACAGCGGGCATGCTGCTTGGGAGTTATGGTTGAACCCTCCAGGGTTATTTCGATGTTAGGTAGAGTGAGGTTAGTAGAGGGGAGAAACACAAGAAGTTCAGTTTTAGAGAGATTTAGTTTCAGATAGAGGGAGGACATGATGCTAGAGACAGCAGACAGACAATCCTTGGTATTTTGAATTAGGGTAGGGGTGATGTCAGGGGAAGAAGTGTATAATTGGGTGTCATCAGCATAGAGATGATACTGGAACCCAAATCTGCTGATTGTTTGTCCAATAGGGGCAGTGTATAAAGAGAAGAGGAGGGGGCCTAGGACTGAGCCCTGCGGGACCCCGAGAGTAAGGGGATGAGAAGAGGAAGAGGAGCCGGAAAAAGATACAGTGAAGGAGCGGTCAGAGAGGTAGGAGGAGAACCAGGAGAGGGCTGTGTCCTTGAGGCCTATAGAGCGGAGCATAGTGAGGAGGAGCTGGTGATCCACAGTGTCAAATGCGGCAGAGAGATCCAGGAGAATCAGCAGGGAGCAATGACCTTTCGATTTAGCTGTTATTAAATCATTAGAGACTTTAGTGAGGGCAGTTTCAGTAGAGTGTAAAGAGCGGAAACCAGATTGTAAGGGGTCGAGAAGAGAGTTATCCGAGAGATAGCGGATTAGACGGGAGTGGACCAGGCGTTCCAGGAGTTTAGAGATGAAGGGAAGGTTAGAGACAGGTCTGTAGTTAGCAGTGCGGTTCTGGTCCAGGGATGGCTTTTTAAGTAAAGGGGTTATGATGGCATGTTTAAATGAGGAGGGAAATATACCTGAAGAAAGAGAGAGGTTAAATATTTTAGTCAGGTGAGTGGTGACCACTGGTGAGAGAGACTGCAGGAGCTGTGAAGGAATAGGGTCACTGTTGCAGGTTGTAGGCCGAGCAGAAGCGAGGAGCTTGGAAACTTCTTCTGAAACAGGCTCAAAGATGTCTAGTGAGCTTGAGGTGCGGCAGGGAAGGGGATCCAGGCACTGAGGAGATAGGGCTGAGATATCCTGATGGATGTGGTTGATTTTTTCTAGGAAATAAGTGGCCAGATCCTCACCGCTGAGGTTGGTGATGGGGGCCTGTACTTTAGGTTTCAGGAGGGAGTTTAAGGTTTCAAAAAGGCGTCTTGGGTTGTTGGATAGTGAGGTGATGAGGGTGGTGAAGTAGGATTGTTTGGCCAGATGAAGGGCAGAGTTATAGGTTTTGAGCATGAACTTATAGTGGATGAAGTCTTCTGCTAAGAGAGATTTTCTCCACTGCTGCTCTGCACACCTCGAGCAGCGCTGAAGAGAGCGTGTTTGCGTTGTGTGCCAGGGCTGCCTTTGTCTGTGTCGGGTCTTTCTGCGTATAGAAGGTGCTGCTTCATCTAGGGCATTCTTCAGTGTATTATTGAAGTGTGACAATGCTATGTCTGGACAGGAGAGGGTGGAGATGGGGGCTAAAGATGTGTGGAGATTGTCCCTAAGCTGTTGGGTATTAATGGTACGTGTATTCCGATAAGTGTGGTAAGTGGGGGTGTCCCGGGTGAGGAGACAATTCTTGACAGAGAAGGAAAGAAGGTTGTGGTCCGAGAGCGGGAGAGGTGAATTAGTAAAGTCGTGCAGCGAGCCGGGACGGGAGAAAACCAGGTCCAGAGTATTCCCGTCCTCATGTGTAGGAGAATTAGTAAACTGTGAGAGGCCGAATGAAGAAGTTAGAGAAAGAAGATGAGAGGCAGACTGGGAGAGCGGATCATTGATGGGGATGTTAAAGTCTCCCATGATGAGGGTGGGGATGTCACAGGACAGAAAGTGAGTAAGCCAGGTGGTGAAGTGGTCTAGAAACTGGCGGGAGGAGCCTGGAGGGCGATAAACGACCGCCACTCGTAAGGAGAAGGGCTTAAAGAGTCTGACGGCGTGGACTTCAAAGGAAGGAAATGTAAGTGAGGGACCTGGGGGGATGACCTGGAAAGCACATTGTGATGAAAGGAGCAAACCAACACCTCCACCCTGTCTGTTCTCAGGTCTGGGGGTATGTGAAAATTTCAGCCCACCAAACGAGAGAGTGGCAGCAGCGGTGGTGTCTGAATGCTGGATCCAGGTTTCTGTAATAGCCAGAAGGTTAAGGGAATTAGAGAGAAAAAGATCGTGAATGTAAGTCAGTTTGTTACACACAGACCGTGCATTCCAGAGAGCACATTGGAAAGTGAGAGGAGAAGGAATGCACTGAATGTTAATAAGATTAGCAGGGTTTCTATATGCAGCTGGAGGAGAGTAATGTATGCTGGTGGAGGGAGGCCCAGGGTTGGGGGAGATGTCACCTGCAACTATTAAAAGGAGAAAAAACAGAAAAAGCAGGTGGTGTGATGATTTGTATGAACGTTTTGAGTGCTGCATGGAGGTTTTGGATGGTTTGGTGTGGGTAAGAAATGTCAATAGAGCCTCAGAGTTAAACATGGGAGAGGGGAAAAGGGAGGGGTGGATATGCAGAGAGTGCACAGAATGTGTAAAAAGGCAGGCGAGTTGTTAAAAAGCAGAAGTGAAGACAAATAAGCAGCAGGTTAATATGATCAATGCATATGTAGTACGACTGACCAAGAAGCATGCGTGCATGAAAAACTTATGCACCTTACCTGTCTCCTGCCCTGTCCAACTGCATTGTCTAACTGCAAAACACTTGATCCTGTTGCACTTAATATCTGTTGCACGCGTAAGCCCGCACGCGTGCTATCCCAGCCAGAGCTAAATATATATGAAATGAAATGTCTGCTAGCTTCAGCCACCAAAAGGCCACAATCAGTAATTAACCAATTAGCACAAGGCCAGAGCAGGCATTACTATGCAGGGTAAATAACTAACGCTGGACAAGGCCATCAAACAGAGAAAGGGAAAAAAAAAAATAAATAAATAAAAAAAATAAAAAAAAAAAAACCTTTCTACACTTCAAAGCAGAAACCAAATAGATAAAAAATAAAGACCCACCACAGGAGTGATGGAATGAAATACCATAAAAATATCTGGCACTATATGATGCAGTTCACACTTGTCAGACAGCATACATGGATGATGGAATGAAATACCATAAAAATATCTGGCACTATATGATGCAGTTCACACTTGTCAGACAGCATACATGGATGATGGAATGAAATACCATAAAAATATCTGGCACTATATGATGCAGTTCACGCTTGTCAGACAGCATACATGGATGATGGAATGAAATACCATAAAAATATCTGGCACTATATGATGCAGTTCACACTTGTCAGACAGCTTACATGGATGATGGAATGAAATACCATAAAAATATCTGGCACTATATGATGCAGTTCACACTTGTCAGACAGCATACATGGATGATGGAATGAAATACCTGTGTGAAGAAGAGAAGAGAGGAACATCAGCTTCTATGCATTGTCTAACTGCAAAACACTTGATCCTGTTGCACTTAATATCTGTTGCACGCGTAAGCCCGCACGCGTGCTATCCCAGCCAGAGCTAAATATATATTATGATATATATATATATGGTAGTTCCATATAACCCATTTTTACTCATCAAATACAAGTGCCATATTAATGTAGAAATATGTGCTTCCATTCAAAGTGTAAAATATTTATTTAAATACGTTTACAAAGGACATGACAAAGCCAACCTTGAAATGTACCAAAATAACATCCAACATGATGAAACACACCAATTTACGGATACCAGATATGTTAGTGCACCAGAGGCTGCGTGGCGGATATTTGCTTTTCCTATGCATAAACAATCTCATGCCATCATTCGCCTAGCCTAATTCTCAACCACTCTATTTTCATGAGAATGACTCTGCAGACAACATCCATCAAAAGCTCAATTCCAATTCTACACTTATGGCGTATTTCAACCTTAATAAGATCGACCACAATGCACATAACTATTTCTACCGTGAAATTCCAGAACACTACGTTTGGAAACAAGGCACATGGGAACAAAGAAAACGAGGGGGTCTCACAGTTATTGGAAGAATGTACACTGTTAGTGTGAAAGACCAAGAACGCTATTATTTGTTTGTTGTTACTGCATGTAAAAGCTGCTACCAGTTTTGACAGCATTAAAACCGTCAATGGAGTTATGCATGAAACCTTTAAGGATGCTGCGTTAGCACTTGGATTATTATTCGATGATAGCATCTGGAGACATACTTTAACAGATGCTTGCATTCTTAACATGCCTTCCCAACTTAGAGACATGTTTGCGTATATCTGTATTTTTGGCCCCCCCAGTAATCCACTTGAATTGTGGAGTGAATTTAAGGACCATTTTTTACAAGACTACTGTCATACATACCACAGCAACACTGAAGAGTGTATCGATTGTGAAGGATATGCTATGAAAGATGTCCAAGATGTCCTCATAGTCCATGGAAAACTTTTGCTGATTTCAATTTACCACGCCCAGCAAAAAATATTAAACAACTCCTTAAACAATATGATAAGGATTATGAGTTAAAAAAAGCTGCAGAGATGAAAGAAACTCTTAATCAGGAGCAACTTTTTGCCTATGATGTCATTACTGAAGCTTTACAAAATAGCAGTTTAATACCAAAGTGCTTTTTTCTCGATGGACCTGGTGGCAGTGGAAAGACCTACCTATACCATCTACTTACACATCATTTAAGAGGACAAGGAGAAATTGTGTCACCTGCAGTGACTACAGGAATAGCATCTAACTTGATACAAGGAGGCCGAACAATCCACTCTCTATATGGCATACCTATTCCGATCAATGAAACATCTGTTTCCAGGATTAAAAACGATACAAATGCAGGAAAACATTTACAGAGTACAAAACTTTTTATTATTGATGAGTGCACTATGGTTCAAAAACATGCATTGAATGTGATAGATAGACTTCTACGTGACATCATGACAACAAATGTTGCTGAAAAAAATAAAACACCATTTGGAGGTAAAGTTATTGTTCTTGGAGGAGACTTCAGACAATGTCTTCCCGTCATCGCTCATGGAACAAGAATAGACATTGTAGAGTCCTGCATTAAATATTCAGAACATTGACAACATTTTACCAGACTACCGCTAATTAACAACATGCGCTCCACTGATCCTGAATACAGCACTTGGTTGCTTAAACTTGGAAATGGTGAGCTGTCTAATGAACAAAACCTTGGAGAGGATGTCATTGAAATTCCTCCAGACATCCTTTGCATCTTTGGAGACCATATTTGCATTGATGTTAATGACAAACAAAGCCTCAACACTGCTGCATCACATGCTATACTATGTCCGAAAAATGATGACGTTGATTTTCTGAACTGTAAAGTAATGGATCGCATTAGTTGTGATTATACTGTATATACAAGTGATGATTCTGTCGATGCTGATGAGGCAGAGGAATGTGAAAACTACCCAGTTGAATTTTTAAACTCTCTGACACCATCAGGAATGCCATCACATCTCTTAAAACTTAAAATTGGCACCATTGTGATGCTATTAAGAAACCTAGACACCAAGAAAGGTCTCTGCAATGGCACTCGCCTCATTGTCATTGCCTTACTCCACAACATCATACAGGCTAAAGTGATTACTGGCTCAGCTGAAGGAGACATTGTGTTTATTCCACGCATCGATTTGTGTCCTTCAGAAACTGGGTTACCTTTTAAATTAAAACGTCGACAGTTTCCTCTAAAACCTGCTTTTGCTATGACCATTAACAAATCCCAAGGACAGACCCTCAATCGAGTTGGAATTTGTTTTGCCCGAACCTGTATTTGCCCATGGACAATTGTATGTTGCATTCTCCCGAGTAAAGCAACGCAGCAACGTTAGGGTCAAAGTGGTGGATACACCACTTCAAGGACAATTGCTACCTAATAGCCCAAAAATCTTCACTAGAAATGTCGTTTACAAAAATGTCTTACTTTAAACTATTTAAGTTGGTCCTAGAATGGATAGATATATAGATATATAAATAATAGTTACATTCTAAATAGATATAGATAATAGACTTCTAAGACTTCTATACATAGCTTGATATATGTTATATATATAAATATTTTAAGCAGATAGATATATCTTACACTAATTATCTCTTTCACATATATGTCATAGACATATTTAAATCCATAAAAATATACATAGGTATAGGTATATATAGATTAAAAAAAAAGGCAAAAACAAAAAAAATTTAGGCAAACATACGTAGATTTCAACTACATAGCTAACACATACCTACATAACTTAGGTAATAATAATTAATTTTTCATTTATTAATAGAGTACTATTATTTCAATAGCACTTTACATACATCAGTAATACTGTCCTTCTTCAGGCTCACTATGTAAATATCTTATCCACATAAAAACATAGGTGTGATACATCTACTATAATAAATGCGCTAAGCAGCTTCCGGGTTGTAACAACTTCCGTCCAGTTGTAACTGGTGACGTCACAGCACACCTCTTGCCATGTTAACCCTCAACACACCACTCCTCAACACACACTCCTCTCACCTTTCACTATCTCCACTAATGTCCACTCACAGGATTTCAGAATACTCAAGATGGCGTGGCCGCAAGAACATGTCGCCGGTGTGGACAACGTCGGGATCAAGGATGGTGCCGGCGGAAGATGTCGGGGAACGTGGAGCAGCGACGATGACGGTGTGAGTATGAGAGACGGAGTGAGAGAAAGGGTCGTATGTGGAGTGAAAGAGTGAGTGGACGTGAGTGGAGATGGTGAAAGGTGAGAGGAGTGTGTGTTGAGGCGGTGTGGTGTGTTGAGGAGGAGTGTGTGTTGAGGGTTCACATGGCAAGAGGTGTGTCACTATCCTCCTGATGCGATAGCATCGGGCCTTAATCTACTATAATAAATGCGCTAAGCAGCTTCCGGGTTGTAACAACTTCCGTCCAGTTGTAACTGGTGACGTCACAGCACACCTCTTGCCATGTTAACCCTCAACACACCACTCCTCAACACACACTCCTCTCACTTTTCACTATCTCCACTAATGTCCACTCGCAGGATTTCAGAATGCTCAAGATGGCGTGGCCGCAAGAACATGTCGCCGGCGTGGACAACGTCGGGATCCAGGATGGCGCCGGCGGAAGATGTCGGGGATCGTGGAGCAGCGACGATGACGGTGTGAGTATGAGAGACAGAGTGAGAGAAAGGGTCGTATGTGGAGTGAAAGAGTGAGTGGACGTGAGTGGAGATGGTGAAAGGTGAGAGGAGTGTGTGTTGAGGAGGTGTGTGTGTATTGAGGGTTAACATGGCAAGAGGTGTGTCACTATCCTCTCGATGCGATAGCATCGGGCCTTAATCTAGTTATACATTAAATGCCTAAGCCAGTGGTTCCCAAACTCCAGTCCTCATGGACCCCAACAGGTCATGTTTTCAGGCTTTCCATAGTGTTACACGTGATACTTCCATCACCTGTGAAATACTAAGGAAATCCTGAAAAAAAGACCTGTTAGGGCCCGTGAGGACTGGAGTTTGGGAACAACTGGCCTAAGCAGACTGAAAGATATTGATCTCCTGGAATTCCTAGACATTTTTTTTATCTTTTAAAATTTGACAAACTGCAATTTTTTTTGCAACATTGGCAAAGCCCACCATTTTAAAAGCAAAGGCCAATTCTGTCAGATGGTTTGTACCATTGCTGATGAGGCACCCAGCTGTAGCAATGTTAAATAATCAAGTTTTGCTTACAAGCTTGTTTTGATAAGTCTGTTTCATGGTGTGCACATTCCAGCCATTCCAGCCATTCCAACCATACCTAATGATGAGGATTTAAAGTAGACACATCAACTGAATTTTCAATCCTCCCAGGGCACACATTGTGCTCTGTGAGGTTTCGCCATTCTCTGGCCTGAGAACAGTGGTGAGGTATGCGATATGCCGAACAGAATCAATCTAGTGGGAGTGGCCTCGCTGAGTACACTATAATATACCGAAGGAGCAGGGTGTAACGCGCTTATCGGGGCTAGGAGACTGGAGTCTGAGAGCGCCGTTTCCACACACGGCAGTGGCATTGAGGTTATTTATTGTCCTCCATGTTTATATACATGCTGCATCACTTTGATATCTGGCATAAAGCTTATTTATCCCTGTCAGTTCAGTCTGGTATGTGGACAGAGAAATGTATTTAATGTGGACAGAGATGTCCTACAGTTACAGCTTTGCAGCTAGAGGATCCTAGGCTTAAACTATGAATGTCTGATAAGTGATTTCCTTTTTTTAATGCATAAGACACGTTAGAATTGTTAATTAATATCATCTTTGATTGATCACCTGATGTAGTCAACGCTAAGGAAAAAAAAGGGGCGCAATAGGGTCTTATCTGGGTGGAAAGATATAAAAGGTGTGAAACAAAGCTACTCACCTTTTCCAAGAAGGAAACACGCATATAAAGCAGCTGTCAGCCTGCTGCACGCCCGAAGGTCCACTCCGTGACCGCCAATGTAGATCCTTATGGATAAAGTTTTTTTCGGGTTTAATGTGCGCTGCTTGACCAAGATAAATTTCCCACACATAAGAAGTTAAGATTGTTTTAATTCCCAACGCGTTTCAAAGTGTAAACCACTTCTTCCTCAGGGGATGACATGAAGTCATCCCCTGAGGAAGAAGTGGTTTACACTTTGAAACGCGTTGGGAATTAAAACAATCTTAACTTCTTATGTGTGGGAAATTTATCTTGGTCAAGCAGCGCACATTAAACCCGAAAAAAACTTTATCCATAAGGATCTACATTGATCACCTGATGCAATTGCAAAACTCTGTACTATGTATCTATTTATTTTGGCATATGTATGTTTGGATGAATTTACATAATATCACCTTTTGGCATTATGCACTTTAAACGAAACCTTGGTTGATGTTTCATCAGCATTTTTCTAGGTAGTACTTGCTCTAAATGTATTTAATTTAAGAAAACTTTGGAAGTCATTATATAAGTCATTGCCATTTATTTATCTATTTATTGTGGACTTTATTTCTGTCTCTATTACTCCAGTACTTATTCCAGAAATTTTAAAATGTTTTATCTATAAATCAATAAAGCTTCATGTTTTAATATTCAGTTATTAGTCACTTCAATTTTTGTTCCTTAAATACCAGTTAGGTGAACAAATAATATGTAAATCCAAGAGAAGACAAATGGACCACTCTCATCAGGCTGGTGAAGAAATGCTACTGCTTTATTGGCACATGCGATTCATGTTGGCCGGGGGAGTGATAGAGGGAGTAACCAGAAAGCTGACAACTGCCATTGAAGCCTGATGAGCGCGGTCCATTTGTCTTCTCTTGGATTTGAATATTGCTGTGATTTTCCAGCATGAGCACCCATGGCTGCAGGCTAGCCAGGATTCCGATTACCGCACAGAACTTGATCTCATCACGGTAACAGCAGTGCCATCAGCATTTATTCTTATCTTGCATTTCCCTGAACAAATAATATGTGTATAAGATGTAAGTTAGATTGCATAAACCCATTGAATAATAATTGATGTAACACTGAGACGAGTATAGCTTTTTATAACAAAATGAATAGACATCATTATAGCCAAAAAGCTTAAATAAATCAATGAAATAAATATGAAAAACATTCCCGAAATGAAAAATAAAAAAAATGTGTGAAGAGGAGGGGAAAGTAAAGAAATGTGAATAATGAAAAACAAAAACAAAATGTGGGTGTTAGCCGTGTAGACTGGCAATGTTGTAAAAAAAAAAGCGAACAAATACAAATGTACTGGAGATTTAAAATGTAAAGTAAGGAAAATGAAATGTGAATGTATGATGAAAAAATGGTAAGGAAACTAACAGTATAACATGTTTTGTATAAAAATTGTATGAATATGCAATAGCAGTAAATACTAAATGTGAATAGTGTGGAAGAAAAATATGTGCAGATAAATTGTGAAAATATGTAATAGCAAAAGATGCAAATGTAAAATATGATGCTTTGAATTATATGCAAACAAAGTGTTGAAAAGAAAAGAAAGAAAAATACAGGGCTATTTGATATCTTTTTCATGCATGTGATGGTAATCTCTCTGCTCTTCAAAGATTCAAGGTTCCAAGTCAAAGAATGTGGATGAAGAAAAAATTTCTCGCACAAAATATGGACCAAAAGCTTAAATTGTGACTGAAAAAGAATTGAGAAACGTTAAACTCAAGTAAAAACAAGACAATAAGACATAAAGCAAAAACTGCTTATGTGGAAAACCCTCAATCACTTAAATGATTGAAATAACCATAGTGGATCACCAACTGGAACTAAACTGACAGGTGATGAATCAATCTGTAATTTCCTGGTTATTTAAATCCTAAAATTAGGCAATGAAAACTCTATAAACCGAATTGTCATGCACCCAAACTTAGCTTCTTTATTATTTCTTTTCTGTGCCACTCCAGGTTTGTCTAAACCGATTTTAAATCAGGGGAAAAAACAGAGGAATATAAAAACAATGGCTGAAAAACATGTCTGCTTCCGGCTTCCTGGGTCACATTTTTAACCACTTGCCCATCTTTTAAATTTTAATTAGTGTCTTCTATTTTTCCTGAAACAACTATCCCCTGGCAATTTTCCTTTCCTGAAAAAGAAAGGGTTAAATGTAATCTAACATAAAGTGAATCCTTGTGCTTCAATTTGTATGAAATGAACAATCAAAAGTGCCCTTCATTGAAAATGTAACATGATCTTGAAACATCTTCAACCCCTATGCCCTGTGAAACGAAACCAGCAGTAGCACATAGAAAATGAGAAAACAATGTTTGAGTTACATTATCTGGATATGCATGTCATTTGCTTTTAGTGACTAAATAATATCAGGCCTGATAGCAAGACATCCCCTAAATTTTTCATCATACTTCCATTATGCTGTACCCTGATGTATCTTATATGTGCAATAAATGGAGTTGATGTGCATAAACAGTTCAATGGCTTACCGTACTTCTGGCATATTATATGTGCAGTGAACCTGAGAGTTTGCAGCCTATTCCCAAAAGTCCTAGCTACTTTGAGCTTCTTATTATAAGATTTATTAAAATAACTACGCGTATCAATCCTTAGTTGCTTTGAAATAATCAATGAACATGTGTCCACGTTTTTTCTAATTTACACAGTTATATGAGTCCCAAAAGGGTAAATCCCTCAAGAATAGGAAATCCTCAAAAGCATTTCTGAAATTTTTGCCACCAGAGCTGGCAGACATACTGCTCTTTCTGGAGTAGATGACTGCAAATTATGCCCTTCTAATTTAAACAACATTTATTTTAGACCATTCCTGCCCATATCAACATTTTTATTCCAACCTTGCAAACAAGATAACTAACCAGTTGCATGGGACCTATGCTAACCATCAGAAGCCAGTATGTAGTGGATCACTGGTATAAGTGAAGCATTGGTGGTTTGCGCTGCCAAATACATGTGCTGTCCATGGCTGCTATAAGTTCTGCTCCTCCTTCTTTTCAGACTGCCATGTGACACCTGTTCTGATGATCATTTGATCCACCACTTTAGGAGGTGAAGCTTAACATCTTCTATGTCTTCTCCTGTATCCATTAGAACATTTCCTGCGTGTGTCACTGTGTGAGTGGTATCTCGGAGATAGGCCATGAACATGCATATAAGACCAATACAGCTAGTTGTGGAGTGCTGGGTGCACTGCTCACGTTATAGAATTTTTTTCACTTTTCCTTAAAGGGAATGCATGCCTATTTCTAGTAGGAAAGATGTATATCTTTGTACCGTGTTAGCCAGTAGAAAGAAAAATATTCAGAATTGAGAGTACTCAATGGTTGATACCTTTTAATGGCTAACTGAAAAGATGGTAACACATTGCAAGCTTTCGAGACTACTCAGGTCTCTTCATCAGGCATTGACTAATACAAAATATGAAGAGTCACATATCTATGCACAACACAGCACAGAAAAAATGCAATAGATAAGACAAGTGATGTGAAGCAGAACTATCATTATGGGAGAGGGAGAAACATAAATATCGGACCAGTTCATTGATAAGGAGTCTGGATATTTTATTGTGCTCTGATTGAGGTCTCCTAATGTGTTTTGATGCCCCCACAAGTTCTTAGGAGCAAATTCCTTAATTGATGTAAAAAGACATAAATCCATGGGGCACATTCATCACAGCATTAAGAGTGTTAAAGGTCATCATGAGCTTGTACTTCCAGAATCTTCTCTCTCTCTGAGATGTGGTTACTTTTCAATACCAGTAATTTCATATCCATGGTGTAGTGATCAGGCATACAAAATTGTTTTGCCACAGGTAGATCCATTCTTTTTTCTCTTATTGTGTGACGATGAGAAGTCATCCTTGTTCTCAGTTTTTGCCCTGTTTCCCCCACATACAGACCTCCAGTTGGACATTTTGTACACATAATTAGGTACACCACATTAGATGTGATGCAGCTGAAAGTACCTGGGATCTTGTAGTCCTGATGTGAATTGGGGATCTTTATCTTGTCCATGGTCATTATAAATGGACAGGTTTTACATTTTTTCTGGTTGCAAGGAAAGGTTCCTGCAGCTGTTGGAGAGGACAGGGAGCTTCTGACAATGATGCTTCTTAGATTTGGGGGCTGTCTAAAGCACAGTAGTGGGGGTTCTGGAAAAATGGATTGTAATCGAGCATCTTTTTGTAATAAAGGTTGTAATTTCCATGCAGCTCCCTTTAGCACCTCCAGATTTGGGTTGTAGGTGACTACTAGAGGCACCTGGTTATTTTCTTCTTTCGCTTTGTAATGTAGCAGGTGATTCCTTGACATTCTGGTGGCTCTTGTAATTTGGTTTTCAATTGTTCTTGGATAGTAGCCCTGATTCAAAAAGGTCTATTTCTAGTAGGGGATTCTTAGTGACAAGAATGCCTCACTAATTAGGAAATGATGTGTTTAATATTTGTACAGTAGATGGGAGAGGATGTGTGAGATTTCTCCGGGACCATCCAGCCAGCCTACCTGGAGGAAGATTGAATAGGATCAGGGGTATATTATGTCACAGGCAGTGCACTTGTCTGTCCTGTGCTGGCACAGAGAAGTTCATCTTGTTTATGCTGTGGCTCAGCATAGTACCGCATAGAGGGATGGAAAGGAGCTGGATAGACAAAAGTCTCACCACATGACTTGGTGCCAAGTCTTAGAGTGGACTTTGCTGTCAGCAGGCTCCAGAGTGACTGCCAGCAGCTATGTGACCATGGTACAGCTTGGATCCTTCATTTTTCTGTAAAGCATAGAGGCTGTACAGAATCATAAACATTGCCGTGTTATCTACTGCAATTATGATGAAACATTGCCACATAATTTAAATTGTCATTGCTAATAACTGACCATATAATTTATTTGATTATTTATCAAAACTGCAATACAGTATAAATGAAGTTTATATCTGATAATATATTCCTTTGACAAGCCAAATATAAATTGAAGATTTGTCCTAAAAGACATCTACCCGCTCATTGACCACTACTCTGACCCCTCAGCACTGCACCATCCACTAGTTTCTTCATGCTTCTTTTCATTACCCCTGCTGATTGTTCAAATGTAGTAAACGTTATCTCTATTCACAATGCACCACCATGAAAACTTGATAAATGGAGAAGATTGAAAATCATAGGTTTATTAATATAAAAAGAGAAAAGAAGCCCAATTTCAATACCATAAATACTTTAAAATTCTAAGCAAATGCGTCTTTAATCATTGCATGTGACATGACATAGCCATGCAGCAACAGCCATCTGAAACGCGTTTGCAGCCACCTGAAACGCATTTGCTTAGAATTTGAACAGTCTTACGATTTTGAGGTTGGACTTTATTTCTCTTTTTGTATTAATAATTTTATGGCTTTAAAGAAAAGACTCTGATGCTGCAGGATAATTTAAAGTTGCACAATCTACTGACCCATGGCAAGTTAGTTGTCACTGTCGAACGATATTGTGCTGTGATATCCCAGTGTTGCGTTATCTGATTCAAGGTAACCTTTGTCAGATCTGTACTTTTTCTTATAAAGAATCAATGAAGGAATGTGAATATGCAGGGTCATTAACATTTATTAGATCCTCCCAATCAGCATCCCAGCGGGATTTTACACATTTCAGCTTGCATTATGTTTGGATGGATGTCTTAGTGCCTTACTGGTATAGGTACAACATGGTTTTTGTTCTTTCTTAACACAATTGTGACAATGCCATTATATTTTAATATCATTACCTTGCAGATTCAGTGGTTATGGCAGGTAAAGTGGTGCTCACTATTGCCTCAGAAAATGTCACATTACTTTCTGTTTGCTTAATGAACCTTTAAATATCTCTCATGTGATGCGTCCAACAGTTCAGTGAATTCTCAGGAAGAAAGATTCAGCTAACACAAGAGGACTCTTACTCTTTGCTAAAAAGCTATTTTTTACAGCTCCTAAAATAAATTCAGAACCAGTGTAACTAATTGTAATTGTATTTTTCACATAATTGTGTAACTAATAACTGGTATAACTACCGCATTTTTCAACTTCTAAGAAACAAAATTTGGAGGGAAAACAGGGGTGCGTCTTTTATCTCGAATATACCTTATTGGTTGTGGTGGAGCGAAGTCACTGCTGGTGGAGGTAATATGTCTATTTTACATATTTTATAGTTGGATCATCCACACATTATACATACAATGGTTTTGGTGAATTTTTCCACATTTCATGTGTATTTTATTTGTATAACACTACATTCATCTGGATACATATTGGGATATCGCATTAATAAATGCATCTATTTTTAAATTCTTACCACATGTGAATATGTGCAAAATATTGGTAATAATTAGGTCCCTAGGGGCTAATATGGGCTGATCACAACACAGCATTATATGACCTATCCATATACAGGATGTGATGCCTCTATATACAGTGACTGTTTGGCGGTACGGTGCTGCTTTATCCAAGTTCAGAATAGCCCCCTCCATGTAGAGACGTTGGGACCACGGGTTTGCCTTATTAAAATCATTCAGCAAATACACATTCTCCAATGGAGAAGCAATTTCTTTATAGCATCCACCCACATAACTTTTGAATGGGTGGTCATTAGCCCACATGATGAAATCTAGACACATCTGTTGTCACATGACATCTAGCCACATGACTATGGAATGGGTGGTCATTAGTCCACATGATGTAATTGAGGCACATGTCTTCTGTCACATGACAACCAACCACTTGACTATGGAATGGGCGGTTACTAGCCCACTTCATGCAAGAGGCACATGACCACTGTCACATGACATCCAGCCACATGACTATGAAATGGGTGGTCACCAGCCCATATGATGTAAATGAGATACATGTCTGCTTCCACATGACATCTAGCAATATGACTATGGAATGGGTGGTCATTAGCCCAATTGAGGCATATGACCTCAATGTAGTTTCACATAATCACATGATATCCGCATCAGAACACCTGACATACTTACAGCTGGGGTAGGAGGAGCTATTAACTCTTAATTGGATACACCAATATGGCAGTTACATCTAAATTCGAGATATTCTCTGATTGGTGCTTCTGGGGTGCCCCGCGGGGCCTGGGGGTACTCGGTAACGGGCCCGTCGACTTCCATAGGGGGACGGTGTCACGGCGGCGGCGACCCGGTCCGTGGCCCAGAGGCGTCCAGTAATATAATAGGGGAAAGTTGTGTGGTATTTATGTGGCAAAAATGAAAATAAAGTTATTAGATGATGAAATACGTGACGCCACCTGTGGTATTCTAGTCAGAGGTGACCAGCGCTGCGGTGTTGCTTCTCTGGGATGGATGTTGGGCGCAGCTATGATGTTGTAGCCCTCCACATTGGGGTGCAGAGAAATGAGAGAAAGACACAGAGAGGTGCAGTTTCTTTACCTTTTACTGGTAATTCGCTGTAGTCCGGAGTACCACATACAGGTGATGGAATGAGTCCGGCTCGCCTGGAGGCATTCAGAGGATCCACCTTGCCAGGTGGGGATTTAGGACCTTCCTTTCTGCGCTTTGTGTGTGGGTCTCCGCCGTATATAACTATGGTGCGACCCTCTATTCGTGATGGTTTCACTAACCTGTACGGCTGTCAGCGTGAGCCTATTCCACAGGTACCGTTCTCTTCACTGTTGGCCCCGGGCTCCTTATCTGCTGCCGTGCATTCAGGTGTTCAATGTACACAGGAATTTACAATCCCATGTACTTTCAGATTCGGCTATCAGGACTTACAGTTACTGTCAGCCTAGGACTCTGATGTCCCTTTTCTCTTTATTAGCGCTTCACTCAGGGGTCTGCTATATGCAATATTTTAGCTTCCCTAGAGTCTCTTAGTCTCTGCTCTTGTCCTTTCCCTCTTCACAGATCAGCTCTGCCTATCGAGCTCCTCTCAGATCAATTCCCTGTCTTCATCTCACAGTATCTTCCAGAAAGATCTCTTTACCTCACATCCTCACGTTTTAACTGTCATCATCATTTCTCCTCACAGCTGTTTCGTTTCCATGACAACTCCCTCAGCTGATTTCTAGCTGACTCACCAACCGCATCTGCTGGCCAGAATTTATAAGGCATCTCCCTTTTCTGACCTGCAGCAGGAAATTGTGATTAAATCTATGCTGCCTGGCATGGGGGTCCCTTTTCTGCCTCCAAGCATAACTTTATGCATTAGAGGGAGGTAATGTCACTGTGACAACTGGACTCTGGGATGTCACACTTCCATATTAGGGTTGTTCCCCCTTCCTCTTTTGAATTATGGGACCAATATACTACATCAACATGATCATGAATATAATATCCAAATGTCAAGGCGTTGCACATCTCTGATACTTCCCTTACTTTGCTATGTGATTTTTATGTAAGTGTTGTTTATATTGTATTATTGTATGCTATGTCTTTCAATTGTATATAGTCTTCATGGTAACATGGGAGAGACCTGCGGGAGGAGTAGGAAGGAGTGACCCAAAGGTACCCAGATATAAAATGGCTCTGTGTACTGCATGTATGTTGGCTTCATCTACCATTTTGTTTGTGCTTCAAAAAGGCCTATTACTGGCAGAAATGTTGCTTCTATGATGCACTTTGGATGAATAAAGGAAATAAAATCATCTCTCTGGTGCCTTGGAAGCAATTTGTCTCAGGATAAGGTCTTACAGCGGAGTCCAGTGGATTGCATCCATGAAAGCGCTGCTGTCCAGAAGAGTGAACAAAAAGCAGAAGGGTCACTAAGCAGGTCAGAGCCAAGAGCTCATGTCAGGAACATAATTGTCAAACAAGAGAAGAGTCAAAATTCAAGCCAAAGGTCAGAAAACAGGAGGAATCAGGAAAACTCAAGAAATGCTCAGCACAAGCAAGGAAGCTAAACTAATTGACTGTCAGTGGATGTAACAATTATGATGTACTATGGAATATGATTGCATGGGATAAAATGAATCTGAGACCAAAGTTGAGGCAAATAAACTGCATTTAACAAAGCAAAGAGTTTAATATAAACTAACAGAGACAATCCTGAAGTGCACAACACAAAACGGAAATGTCCAGCAACTATGATAGCGTGGCGCAACCGGTAATACAAGCAAGTCCAGCAGTTATATGAAGCAAGAGTGTGACTGGCACTGGTGGTCCAGAAATATGCAGACAGTGGAGCCGACGCCTATCATGGAAGTCCAGAAATATGCAGGTAGTGTCAGCAAAGAGAAAGTTTTTCAGTGTACTTCTCTTTGGGCTTAAAAGTCCCACACAAGTCCAGCACTGCAGCCCTCACAAACACAGTTCAAGAAGTAATACTCAGGTAATAATAATGTCAGAAATTCTTACAGACCACAGTAGAACCAGAAATGTTTAGCTCCTCTCTTAGAAGTTTGGACAAAAGGTAACCACTGCCAGGATCAGGAAGCAGCACAGAGGACTGAAGGCAGCTGGAAGTGATGAGGCAGAGCACCGAGCAAACAAGCAGCAGCAGGAACTCCAGAAGCAAGCCAAGAGGAAGCTCAGAATCATAGAATCATAGAATCGTAGAGTTGGAAGGGACCTCCTGGGCCATCTGGTCCAACCCCCTGCTCAAAGCAGGATTCGCTAAATCATCCCAGTCAGATGTCTGTCCAGCCTCTGTTTGAAGACTTCCATTGAAGGAGAACTCACCACTTCTCGTGGCAGCCTGTTCCACTCATTGATCACTCTAACTGTCAAAAAGTTTTTTCTAATATCTAATCTGTGTCTCCTCCCATTCAGTTTCATCCCATTGCTTCTAGTCTTTCCTTGTGCAAATGAGAATAAAGTTGATCCTTCTACAATGTGACAGCCCTTTAGATATTTGTAGACAGCTATTAAGTCTCCTCTCAGTCTTCTCTTTTGCAAACTAAACATTCCCAAATCCTGCAACCTTTCCTCATAAGACAGGGTTTGCAGACCGGTCACCATTCTGGTCGCTCTTTTCTGAACTTGCTCCAGTTTGTTGATGTCTTTTTTAAAATGTGGTGCCCAAAACTGGACACAATATTCCAGATGAGGTCTGACCAAAGAGGAGTAGAGGGAAATAATGACTTCACGTGATCTAGACTGTATGCTTCTGTTAATGCATCCTAGAATTGCATTTGCCTTTTTTGCTGCTGTATCACACTGTTGACTCATATTCAGTCTGTGATCTATTAGTATACCCAAGTCTTTTTCACATGTGCTGTCACTTAGCCCTATTCCTCCCATTCTATATATGTTTTTTCCATTTTTATTGCCCAGATGTAGTACTTTGCATTTCTCCCTGTTAAAAACCATTCTGTTAGTTGCTGCCCACTTCTCCAGTTTATTTAAATCTTTTTGAATCCTCTCTCTCTCTTCTCTAGTATTAGCTATCCCTCCTAGCTTTGTGTCATCAGCAAATTTAATCAGTTTACCCTCAATTCCTTCATCTAAATCGTTGATAAAGATGTTGAACAATACAGGGCCCAGGACAGAGCCCTGTGGTACCCCACTTGAGACATTCTTCCAACTGGATGTGCAGCCATTTACGACCACTCTTTGGGTCCGATCACTAAGCCAGTTATGAATCCACCTAACAGTTGCCTTGTCCATTCCATACTTAATCATTTTTTCAATAAGGATTGTATGAGAGACTTTGTCAAATGCTTTGCTGAAGTCAAGATATACTATATCTACAGCATTTCCTTGATCCACCCAATCAGTGATACCGTCATAGAAGGAAATTAAGTTAGTCTGACATGACTTATTAGTTACAAACCCATGCTGACTCTGTTTAATCACTTCATTCTTATCCAGGTATTGACATACATGTTGTTTAATAATTTGTTCAAAGATCTTTCCTGGTATAGAAGTCAGACTCACCGGCCTATAGTTACCTGGGTCCACCTTCTTCCCCTTTTTGAAGATAGGAACAACATTTGCTCTTCTCCAGTCTTCTGGCACTTCTCCTGTTCTCCAAGAATTTTCAAAGATTATAGAGAGGGGTTCAAAAATTTCTTCTGCTATCTCCTTCAGTACTCTGGGGTGTAATTCATCTGGACCTGGAGACTTGAATTCATTTAGGCTAGCTAAGTGTTTCCTCACTATCTTTCTGTTTATAGATATCCTGGATTCTTCTATTCCCTTAATAGGACAGTGAATAACAGTTGATGTTACATTTCCTTTCTGAGAGAAAACAGATGCAAAATAGGAATTTAAAAGATCAGCCTTCTCAACATCCTGTCTTACCATTTCATCATTTTCATCCTGTAAAAATCCTATAGCATCTTTGACTTTTCTTTTACTTTTGACATATCCCCAAAATCCTTTATTATTGCTTTTGACATCTCTTGCAAGCCTCAATTCATTTTCAGCTTTAGATAATCTGATTTGTGCCCTGCAGGTTCTGCAGACAGCATTATATTCTTCTTTAGATATGCCTCCCTTTTTCCATTTTATAAACATTTTTTTCTTCCTTTTTAGCATGTGCTTAAGTTCTGTGTTCATCCATCCTGGTTTCCTTAACTGCTTCCTATTCTTCCCTCTTTTCGGAATTGTTAACAACTGTGCTTTGAGAATTTCATTTTTCAAGATTTCCCATCCTTCCTGGACATTTTTGTCTTTAAGGATATCCAGCCATTGGATCCCTCCAATTCTTTTTCTGAATCCCTTAAAATCTGCCTTTCTGAAATCTAACCTTGATGTCTGAGTCTTCACAGGTCTTCCGCCTCTAGTTATCCAAAATTCTAAAATAGCATGGTCGCTACCTCCTAGGGTCCCAGCCACTTTTACCTCCTCAACCATTTCCTCCCTGTTTATAAGGATTAGATCCAAGGTAGCAGTTCCCCTTATAGAACAAACAGAAGCAAACAGCAAACAAAATACTCAGGCAAGGAGTGTTTTTTGACCCAGACTTAAATAACAGAACTGACAGGAAGTTTAAGGACAGGGTGAACTACTAGACTCCATCTTGGATGAGGGCAAAACAGGCTCCATGGAACATCTGGAAACCTTACAGTGGAAGTCAGATACCCAGGAATTTAAATAGCCAGCACCTCCCAGAACTCTCAAAAAGGAGTGATCAAAACCAGACAATTAACCCAATGGTTTTTGATCCCATGATACCAATAATCCCAGGAATAAATCAGGATAACAAAGGTGCAGCACTGCCTAATGGCCAAAGCAGGAACTGACACAAATATGACAACATGTAAGGGAGTCTCAAATCTGAATGAAGCCAAATTTTGCAGTTGAACAAATGTTATTTTCTTTGCAGAAGTAGCATGATTTATTACCGTACCTTACCATATAGTGGACCTCAAAATACTTACTAACATGTTATTGTTGGGGTTCGCATGAGCCTTATCTTAAAGGTTGGTAGCAAGAAAACTAAACTTTATTGACAAAAGTATTGGAGGAAACTTTGTAATCAATGATTTTTTTTATCAGACCCATTATCTTATGTGCATGCAAATCCAGTACCTAGCCATGCAGTCAGTTTTTATAAAAGGTTTAGAATTAATGACTTGCTCCAAAGAGCTCACTGAATTCCAGTATATTACAGTAATAGTATACCACCATTGTAATAAGTCAGTTTGGGAAATTTGTTTCTTACTATTGATTCCATGAGCAACTGTGAGTGGCATCATTGAAAAGGATACACAATTGGAAACATCAGAAACTCACTCACAAAAAGCTACAAAGTAGAATCACAGAGCACAAAAATGCATAGTGCATAAATTTGTCAATGCTTTGCTGATTCAATAATTGCAGGGCTCTTAACCTCTTCTTGTATTAAAATCAGCACGAAAACCTTCATGAAATGAGTTTCCATGGCCGAATAGCAAATGCAAATCTTAAAATACCAAACACAATTCCAATCTTAAGATGGAGTAGTTTAACCCCTTTCTGCCATCCGACGTACTATCCCGTCCATGGGACCTGGGCCCCTATGCCCATGGACGGGGTAGTACGTCGGCGCGATCAGCGGCGCCCACGTGGTGAGCGCCGCTGATCGCGGCTGGGTGTCAGCTGATTATGACAGCTGACACCCGGCACAATGTGTCAGGGGCGGTCACGGACCGCCCCGACACGTTAACCCCTTGCACACCGCGATCAAACATGATCGCGGTGTACCGGGGGTTAAAGGGAAGCATCGGCAGGGAGGGGGCTCCCTCCGTGCTTCCCTGAGCCCCCCACGGCAGCGCAATGTGCAGCACTGCTGTGGGGGGCTCCTTTCCTCCAGGCCCCCGAATCCAAGATGGCGACGGGGGCCTTCTGGGGGCCTGAGGAAGCTGGCTTCCTCAGTGCCTGCAAAGCGCAGGCATGAGGAAGCCTTCTGCAGTGCCTGTGTCAGATCGCTGATCTGTCACAGTGATCTGTGATGTGACAGATCAGCGATCTGTCACAGGACAGTGATGTCCCACCTGGGACTATTTAATAAAGTAAAAAAAAAATAAAAAAAAGTGTTAAAATAATTAAAAAAAAAATCGCCAAATAATTTAGAAAAAAAAAAAATATTCCCCCAATAAATCCATTTTTTGGAAATAATAAAAAAAAACAATAAAAGTACACATATTAGGTATCACCGCGTCCGTAATGACCCGCCCTATAAAACTGTCCCATTAGTTAACCCCTTTAGCGAACCCCTTAAAAAATAAAAATAAAAAACGAAGCAAAAAATAATGATTTATTATCATACCGCCAAACATAAAGTGTAATAACGCACGATGAAAAAGACGCATATAAATATCCATGGTACCGCTGAAAACGTCATCTTGTCCCGCAAAAAACGAGCCACCATGCAGCATCATCAGCGAAAAAATGAAAAAGTTATAGCTCGCAGAATAAAGCGATGCAAAAATAATTATTTTTTATATAAAATAGTTTTCATTGCATAAAACCGACAAAAACATAAAAAAACGACCTAAATGAGGTATCGCTGTAACCGTACTGACCCGAAGAATAAAACCGCTTTATCAATTTTACCACACGGGGAACGGTGTAAACGCACCCCCCCAAAAGAAATTCATGAAACGCTGGTTTTTGTTCATTCTGCGTCCCAAAAATAGGAATAAAAAGCGATCAAAAAATGTCACATGACCGAAAATGGTAACAATAAAAACGTCAACTCGTCCCGCAAAAAATAAGATCTCACATGACTCGGTGGGTCAAAATACGGAAAAATTATAGCTCTCAATATGTGGTGATGCAAAAACTATTTTTACAATAAAAAGCGTCTTTTAGCGTGCGACAGCTGCCAAATATAAAAACCGCCATAAATAGTAAATCAAACCCCCCGATATCACCCCCTTAGTTAGGGAAAAATAATAAAATTTTAAAAAAAGTATTTATCTCCATTTTCCCATTAGGGTTAGGGTAAGGCTGTGTGCACACGCTGCGGATTAGGTGCGGATTCATCCGCGCGGATTTTGTAAAATCCGCAGGTGAAACCGCAGGTCAAAAGACCTGCGGTTTTACCTGCGGATTGCTCTGTGGTTTTGTCCTGTGGTTTTTCATCTCCTCAATAGAGGAGATGGCAAACCGCAGGAGAATCCGCAGAAAGAATTGACATGTCAATTCTTTCTGCGGATTGAAAAACGCAGATAATCCGCGCGGAAAATTCCGCACCGTCTGCACTGCGGTTTTTGATTCCCATAGGGAATCATGGTACTGTACACCGCAGCAGAAACTGCTGCGGGTCCGCAGCGGCCAAAGCCACTGCGAAACCGCAGCAAAATCTGCAGCGTGTGCACACAGCCTTAGGGTTAGGGCGAGGGCTAGGGTTAGGGTTAGGGCTAGGGTTAGGGCTAGGGTTAGGGCTAGGGTTAGGGCTCAGATTAGGGTTAGGGGTGTGTTGGGGTTAGGGTTGGAGTTATAATTGGGGGTTTCCACTGTTTGGGCACATCAGGGGCTCTCCAAATGCAACATGGCGTCTGATCTCAATTCCAGCCAATTCTGAGTTGAAAAAGTCAAATGGTGCTCCTTCCCTTCCAAGCTCTGCCATGCGCCCAAACAGTGTTTTACCCCCACATGTAGGGTATCAGCCTACTCAGGACAAATTGCAAAACAATTTTTGGGGTCCAATTTCTCCTGTTACCCTTAGGAAAATAAAAAATTGGGGGCAAAAATATCATTTTTGTGGAAAAAAATGATTTTTTTATTTTCACGTCCGAGTGTTATAAACTTCTGTGAAGCACTTGGGGGTTCAAAGTGCTCACCACACATCTAGATAAGTTCCGTAGGGGGTCTAGTGTCCAAAATGGGGTCACTTGTGGGGAGTTTCAATAGTTTAGGTACATCAGGGGCTCTCCAAACACACATGACACCCGCAGACCATTCCATCAAAGTCTGCATTCCAAAACGTCACTGCTTCCCTTCCGAGCCCCGACGTGTGTCCATACAGTAGTTTTCTCCCACATATGGGGTGTCAGCATACTCAGGCCAAATTGGACAACAACTTTTGGGGGTCCAATTTCTCCTGTTACCCTTGGGAAAATGAAAAAATTGGGGACTAATTGATCATGTTTCTGGAAAAAATACGATTTTTTTATTTTCATGCCCTGGCATTATAAACTTCTGTGAAGCCCTTGGGGGTTCAAAGTACTCACCTCACATCTAGGTAAGTTCCTTAGTGGGTCTAGTTTTCAAAATGGGGTCATTTGTGGGGGGTTTCCACTGTTTAGGTACATTAGGGGCTCTCCAAAGGCAACATGACACCCGCAGACCATTCCATCAAAGTCTGCATTCCAAAACGTCACTACTTCCCTTCCGAGCCCCGACGTGTGCCCATACAGTAGTTTTCTCCCACATATGGGGTATCAGCATACTCAGGACAAATTGGACAACAAGTTTTGGGGTCCAATTTCTCCTGGTACCCTTGGGAAAATAAAAAAATGGTGACTAAAAGATCATGTTTGTGGAAAAAATACGAATTTTTTATTTTCACGCCCGGGCATTATAAACTTCTGTGAAGCACTGGGGGGGTCAAAGTGCTCACCACACATCTAGATAAGTTCCTTAGGGGGTCTAGTTTCCAAAATGGTGTCATTTGTGGGGGGTTTCCACTGTTTTGGTACATCAGGAGTTTTCCAATTGCGACATGGTGTCCGATCTCAATTCCAGCCAAAAACGTCAAATGGCGCTGCTTCCCTTCCGAGCTCTGCCATGCGCCCAAATAGTGGTTTACCCCCACATGTGGGGTATCAGCGTACTCAGGACAAATTGCACAATAACTTTTACGGTCCTGTTACCCTTGGAAAAATAAAAATTGAGGGTGAAAAGATCATTTTTGTGGAAAAAATATGATTTTTTAATTGTATGGCTTTATGCTATAAACTTCTGTGAAGCCCATGGGGGTTCAACGTTCTCACCACACATCTAGATAAGTTCCTTAGGGGGTCTAGTTTCCAAAATGGTGTCATTTGTGGGGGGTTTCCACTGTTTTGGTACATCAGGGGTTTTCCAAACGCGACATGGTGTCCGATCTCAATTCCAGCCAAAAACGTCAAATGGCGCTGCTTCCCTTCCGAGCTCTGCCATGCGCCCAAATAGTGGTTTACCCCCACATGTGGGGTTTCAGCGTACTCAGGACAAATTGCACAATAACTTTTAGGGTCCTGTTACCCTTGGGAAAATAAAAATTGGGGTGAAAAGATCATTTTTGTGGAAAAAATATGATTTTTTAATTGTACCGCTGTACGTTATAAACTTCTGTAAAGCCCTTGTGAGTTCAAAGTTCTCACCACATATCTAGGTAAGTTCCTTGGGGGGTCTAGTTTCCAAAATGGGGTCACTTGTAGGGGGTTTCCACTGTTTAGGTACATCAGGGACTCTCCAAACGTGACATGGCGTCCAATCTGAATTCCAGCCAATTTTGCATTGAAAAAGTCAAACGGCGCTCCTTCCATTCTGAGCTCTGCCATGCACCGAAACAGTGGTTCCCCCCCACATATCAGGTATCTGCGTACTCAGGACAAATTGCACAATAACTTTTGCAGTCCAATTTCTCCTGTTACCCTTGGTAAAATAAAAAAAATTGAACCTGAAGTATTTTTTTTATGAAAAAAAGTTAGATGTTCATTTTTTTTAAATATTCAAAAAAATTCCTGTGATGCACCTAAAGGGTTAATAAACTTATTGAATGTGGTTTTGAGCACCTTAAGGGGTGCAGTTTTTAGAATGGTGTCACTTTTGGGTATTTTCTATCATATAGACCCCTCAAAGTGGCTTCAAATGTGATGTGGTCCTAAAAATAAAATGGTGTTGTAAAAATGAGAAATCGCTGGTCAACTTTTAACCCTTATAACTTCCTAACAAAAAAAAATGTTGGTTCCAAAATTGTGCTGATGTAAAGTAAACATGTGGGAAATGTTAGATATCAAGTTTTTTGTGTGCTGTATCTCTGTGATTTAAGGGCATAAAAATTCAAAGTTGGAAAATTGCGAAATTTTCAAAATTTTCGCCAAATTTCCGTTTTTCTCACAAATTAACGCAAGTTATTTGAATGAAATTTTACCACTAACATGAAGTACAATATGTCACGAGAAAACAATGTCAGAATCACCGGGATCCATGGAAGCGTTCCAGAGTTATGACCTCATAAAGGTACAGTGGTCAGAATTGTAAAAATTGGCCCGGTCATGAACGTGCAAACCACCCTTGGGGGTGAAGGGGTTAAAGCATGCCATGGGATCAATTAAAACATGTCCTGTGGAGTGAGTATTCACGCTTCTCTGTGATGGGCAAGTCTGTATTTGGTGAATGCCAATGGAACTTTAACTGCTTGACTGCTTTTTGCCAGCTGGTAAAGTTTGTTGAAGGAAAATAATTCTATGTGGGTATTTTTCAGGTTTAAATCTATGACCCTTAGTTCCAATGAAGGGAAGTCCCAATTCTTCTGCATACCATGACATTTTCAGAATTGCATACAACTGTATGCATCCAACTTTGTTTAAACAATTTAAATAAGGCAATTTTCTGTTTCAACAAAATTGTACCGCAATGAATAAATCAAGATCCACAAAGGCATGACTGAGTAAATGTGATGGAAAAGAACTTGATTGGAAACACAAATTCCAGACCTGGGATAAATTAAAATGGAGATTAGGCCCACTCGTCCAGCAATAGAATATAACCTCACAAATGCTCCTCTGGATTAATTTACAGAAATTCTCACATACAAACCTCAAATCTTGTAGAAAGTCTTCCCACAATACTAGAAGCTGTATTAGTTATAAAAGATGAAAGCCACAGGAGTTTGGGCAGCTCCTTATTAACCCCTTTCCCACTTTATACGTATAGTTACATCTAAGGTGGACTCCCCCTGTTTGCTGCGGGCTACGTTGAAGAACCCACAACTTTTATTGGCACATGTCAGCTGATTTGAACAGGTGCCATGTGCCCCTAACAGCTGCGGGTGGAATCACGATTCACCTGTTTCTGTTAACATGTTAAATGCCACTGTCAGTCTCTGACAGCGCCATTAAACACATTCACACCGGAAGCGAGTCACTAATCCCAGTAATCGACACCCATGTCGCCGATGGGTTAGCAGACCCCTGTAGTTGTCATTGCCAGAATACTATGAGTTTCGCCTAGTGGCAGAGTGCTGAAGCACTGCTTTGTGTAGCACAAGTGATTGGAAGATCGCAGCTTCTAGCCTCCCATGTGGGCTATTGAAGTAAAAAGTTAAAAAAGTTTTTAAAAAATATAAAAGTTCAAATCACCCCCCATTCACCCCATTCAAAATAAAGCAAAGAATAAAATGTACATATTTGGTATCGCCGCATTCAGGATCACCCGATCTATAAATATATAAAAATAATGAATCTGATTGGTAAATGGCTTAGCGAGAAGAAAAGTAAAAATGTCAAAATTACTTTTTTTGCCGCCGCAACATTGTATTAAAATGCAATAACAGGTGATTAAAAGATTGTATCTACACCAAAATGGTATCAATAGAAGTGTCTGCTTGGTGCACAATAAATAAGCCTTCACCCAGACCCAGATCATGAAAAGTGGAGACTTTTGGGTCTCAGAAAATGGCAACTTTTTTTTATTAAGAAAATTTGGATTTCTTTTTCACCACTTAAATAAAAAAGAAGCTATACATGTTTGGTATCTAGGAACTCATAATGACCTGGAAAATAATAATGGCAGGTCAGTTTTAGCATTTAGTGAGCATGGTAAAATAGAAAAACAAAAAACAATCGGGGAATTCCACTTTTTTGCAATTTCACCGCACTTTGAATTTTTTTCACGTTTTCCTGTATACTGGAAAAACCAAAAGTGTCGTTCAAAAGTACAACTCACCCTGCAAAAAGCAAGCACTTGCATGTCCATATTTACAGAAATATAAAATAAGCTATGACTCTGGGAAGGCGGGGAGAAAAAACAGAAACACAAAAATGGAAAACCCAAGGTGGTAAAGGGGTTAATGCCTATGGATTTAGAATTAGATGTCATGAAGCTCTTATCATTTTAATGTGTAAATGCACCACATTTGTGGGGTGAAAACAAATAGGTACATAACATGGCAGAAGGACTAATTAAAGTGAAGACCACACAGAAAAAGGTAGATATAAGGGTTATCTCCTACAAGTACTCTGGTTTTCTTTTTTTCTTTTTTTACAAATTTTGCTGCTATAATATAGAACAAAGAGGAGCAAGAAATATACAGAGATGATGATTTTTTTGCAGTTTTCGTTTAGTGGTCCATTAATACTATATTGTTTCCTGGAGTCTGAAATGTCATAAGGGAACTTGAGTAAGAAAAGTTGAACTCTGAATAAAGCAGAAGAGAAGTGAAATCTTAAGATATATTCACAATATAATTGTAATTTGCTAAATAAAAGGAACACATGAGGATATTATTGTAAAATATGCCATTTAGATCAAAGACAGTACGTGAAATGTTTAAATCTTGGAGTTTCTAATCCAAAGCATTTTGAAAGTCTTACATTTCCCTTTTCTGTTGGATGCCATACTGAGCAAAGTCAAAAGCCCATTTAGGAAGCATATGTACTTGAAGGACTTACTTTGAGACTTTTTTGATGTTTTATCAAAGGATTCAAAGACTAAATTCAGAGTGTAGATACAACTATATCATAAAGAAAGACAATTAAACACAATTAAATTATACTGTTTTGGCTTTTTCTTTCTTCTGTCATTCTCTTGCAATGACAACTTTTATCTTTCATTGTGTATAGCTCATTCCCATGAAGCTTGGTGACTGGCGCCTGTCTAGATCCTGGCCAAATGAACACAAGTTAAATTCTAAGACAGGGTTTACCTCCTATATTTCAACCACCTCTTTCCAGTCTTCTTATTTTTACATTAGCTGTTCACTTCCCTCCAACTCCAAGGCAACTCCTGACAAGCTGCTCTTAAAAATCATGCAAAATCAGAGCAGGTCTCCTAATCACAGTGGTAACTGTCCCCAACTTCAAATGCATTGTCATCTCTATATGTATATACAGTGGTATAATAATAATAATAAATTTTATTTTTATAGCGCCGACATATTCCGCAGCACTTTACATTTCAGAGGGGATTTGTACAGACAATAGACATTACAGCATAACAATAATCACATACAGTAGATTATAACAAATACCAAGAGGAAAGAGGGCCCTGCTCTCAAGCTTACAGTCTATGAGGAAAGAGGTAGACACGAAAGGTGGGTGGTAACAGTTACCCTGATTGTATGGACCAGTCATAATGTTAAGTGTGTAACAGTACAGACACAGAGGGCTAATGGAGGCATAAAGCATGTGGGAACATGATGCGGGGAACCTGGTTATGGTAAAACTTTTGGCTCTGCCACACAGGTATCAGAATATAGTCAAGAATAAGCACTGATACTGTAGTTGAATGTGTCACAGCAGAACTTGTGCTGAGTCCTATAGTTTTACTATACTAAAGCTCTGCTGCTAACCATAACTGTCACTCAAGGAGGACTGCCTGCCCTACCAGCAATGAGGAAGTAAAGAGACTGTAAGGACACTGCAGAGATATAATCTAATTAAAAAATAATTCACCTTTAAAGAAGAAATATAGTAAAAATTATCTTCTGTAAAAATAGATATGGGTTGATCACTTCTTATTTTCAGGAAAGTATGTAACCAGCTGAGATGAGCGGATCTTGGGAAATTTGGATTCCCTGACTTTGCTGAATTCCCCCCCCAACAAAAAAAAGATTTGCAGTGATTAAATTTGCATGAATCGCAATACTGGAAAGGTTGAAACCACCCAGAAAATACTTGTGTGGGAGAGTCGAAAGACAGTAGTGAGAGAACGACATGTACCATAAGAGCTTAAACTTCACAAGCAAGCGAGAGAGAAAGAGAGAACCTCTCTGTTCATAAGAGCATACACTGTACCGGCATTAGAGGGAAGACCCTACTGACTAAGACAGCTTGCACTTTTTAGGCAAGAGAGAGAGGATCCCACTTTCTATAAGTGCTTACACATTACAGAAGAGGGACATAGAAAGAGAAGTCCCCATTAACTATAAGAGCTTAGACATTACAGAACAGACATAACTAGTAACTCTGTAAATGGAAAATGACTCTGCTGTACTAACTCTTCTCCGGTAACCATTGATCTCAGATAATCCAAGTACTGACCAACACTTTGCAAGTTAGACTAAATGTCATAACTGCAGGCCATTATGAAGAGGCACGCAAAATGGCATTAACCAATTTTCTGATACTTTCGCAATGTGGAAAATGGGGCTTGGCAAGTTTTTACTTTTATTTTTTAGAAACTGGCAACTTTACAACTCCAAAGCAATAAGCAGATTCTGTCACAGACACATAAGTGAGTGTATAATGTATTATGATGAACTATTGGACTGCAAAGGGCCGATATTCTGCCCTTGCACAAGGGTCCACTTCCCCTTCTATCTGTGTCCGCTGCTGGTAAGATTCTTCAGATTTTGTGTTATACTGTGTCTGATGAAGAGACCTGAGAAGTCTTAAAAACTGTTATTTGTTATCATCTTTTCAGTTAGCCATTACAAGTATCAAACACTGAGGACTCTCCAATTTTAATATTTTGCATATGAATATATCATTTGTGGAAAAAGTCCTTACAGCATCAGTTGACAACCACTCACTTTAAGATTGATTGCCAAAATCCATTGTTCATTTAAATACACCCATGAGGTACAAAGCTATCGTAAATGTTTGCAACATGTTAAAAGTAGAAACTTACTTGTATTTAACCCCTTCCTGACATCAGATGTACTATCCCGTCCATGGGACCCGGGCCCCTATGCCCATGGACGGGATAGTACGTCTACCGCGATCAGCGGCGCCCACGTGGTGAGCGCAGCTGATCGCGGCCGGGTGTCAGCTGATTATCACAGCTGACACCCGGTACAATGTGTCAGGGGCGGTCACGGACCGCCCCCGACATGTTAACCCCTTGCACACCGCGATCAAACATGATCGCGGTGTACCGGGGGTTAAAGGGAAGCATCGGCAGGGAGGGGGCTCCCTCCGTGCTTCCCTGAGCCCCCCACGGCAGCGCAATGTGCAGCGCTGCTGCGGGGGGCTACTTTCCTGCAGTCCCCCAAATCCAAGATGGCGACGGGGGCCTTCGGGGGCCTGCAGGAAGCTGGCTTCCTCAGTGCCTGCAAAGCGCAGGCATGAGGAAGCCTTCTGCACTGCCTGTGACAGATCGCTGATCTGTCACAGTGATCTGTGATGTGACAGATCAGCGATCTGTCACAGAACAGTGATGTCCCACCTGGGACTATTTAATAAAGTAAAAAAAAATAAAAAAAAGTGTTAAAATAATTTAAAAAAAAAATCGCCAAATAAATTGCAAAAAAAAAAAAAATATTCCCCCAAATAAATCCATTTTTTTGAAAATAAAAAAACAACAGTAAAATTACACATATTAGGTATCGCCTCGTCCATAACGACCCGCCCTATAAAACTGTCCCATTAGTTAACCCCTTTAGCGAACCCCTTAAAAAATAAAAATAAAAAACGAAGCAAAAAATAATGATTTATTATCATACCGCCAAACAAAAAGTGTAATAACGCGCAATCAAAAAGATGCATATATAAATATCCATGGTACCGCTGAAAACGACATCTTGTCCTGCAAAAAACGAGCTGCCACACAGCATCATCAGTGAAAAAATAAAAAAGTTATAGCTCGCAGAATAAAGTGATGCAAAAATAATTATTTTTTATATAAAATAGTTTTCATTGCATAAAACCGACAAAACATAAAAAAACGACCTAAATGAGGTATCACTGTAACCGTACTGACCCGAAGAATAAAACCGCTTTATCAATTTTACCGCACGCGTAACGGTGTAAACGCACCCCCCCAAAAGAAATTCATGAAACGCTGGTTTTTGTTCATTCTGCGTCCCAAAAATCGGAATAAAAAGTGATAAAAAAAGTCACGTGCCCGAAAATGGTACCAATATAAACGTCAACTCGTCCCGCAAAAAATAAGACCTCACATGACTCAGTGGGTCAAAATACGGAAAAATTATAGCTCTCAGTATGTGGTGATGCAAAAACTATTTTTACAATA
Source organism: Dendrobates tinctorius (assembly GCF_039654945.1). Lineage (NCBI taxonomy): Eukaryota > Metazoa > Chordata > Amphibia > Anura > Dendrobatidae > Dendrobates > Dendrobates tinctorius. Next base: position 18,603,673 of record NW_027361823.1, on the reverse strand, counting down.
AAAAGCGTCTTTTAGCGTGCGACAGCCGCCAAACATAAAAACAGCCATAAATAGTAAATCAAACCCCCCCGTTATCACCCCCTTAGTTAGGGAAAAATAATAAAATAAAAAAAATGTATTTATTTCCATTTTTCCATTACGGTTAGGGTTAGGACTAGGGTTAGGGTTAGGGCTAGGGCTAGGGTTAGGGCTAGGGATAGGGTTAGGGGTGTGTTGGGGTTTGGGTTGGAGTTAGAATTGGGGGTTTCCACTGTTTGGGCACATCAGGGGCTCTCCAAATGCAACATGGCATCTGATTTCAATTCCAGCCAATTCTGAGTTGAAAAAGTCAAATGGTGCTCCTTCCCTTCCAAGCTCTGACATGCGCCCAAACAGTGATTTACCCCCACATGTAGGGTATCAGCCTACTCAGGTCAAATTGCAAAACAACTTATGGGGTCCAATTTCTCCTGTTACCCTTAGGAAAATAAAAAATTGGGGGCAAAAATATCATTTTTGTGGAAAAAAATGATTTTTTTATTTTCACGTCCGAGTGTTATAAACTTCTGTGAAGCACTTGGGGGTTCAAAGTGTTCACCACACATCTAGATAAGTTCCGTGGGGGGTCTAGTGTCCAAAATGGGGTCAATTGTGGGGAGTTTCAATAGATTAGGTACATTAGGGGCTCTCCAAAGGCAACATGACACCCGCAGAACATTCCCTCAAAGTCTGCATTCCAAAACGTCACTACTTCCCTTCCGAGCCCTGACGTGTGTCCATGCAGTAGTTTTCTCCCACATATGGGGAGTCAGCGTACTCAGGACAAATTGGACATCAACTTTTGGGGTTCAATTTCTCCTGTTACCCTTGGGAAAATAAAAAAAATTGGGGACTAATTGATCATGTTTGTGGAAAAAATACGATTTTTTTATTTTCATGCCCGGGCATTATAAACGTCTGTGAAGCCCTTGGGGGTTCAAAGTGCTGACCTCACATCTAGATAAGTTCCTTAGGGGGTCTAGTTTACAAAATGGTGTCATTTGTGGGGGGTTTCCACTGTTTAGGTACATCAGGGGTTTTCCAATCGCAACATGGTGTCCGATCTCAATTCCAGCCAAAAACGTCAAATGGCGCTGCTTCCCTTCCGAGCTCTGCCATGCACCCAAATAGTGGTTTACCCCCACATGTGGGGTATCAGCGTACTCAGGACAAATTGCACAATAACTTTTAGGGTCCTGTTACCCTTGGAAAAATAAGAATTGAGGGTGAAAAGATCATTTTTGTGGAAAAAATATGATTTTTTAATTGTACGGCTTTATTTTATAAACTTCTGTGAAGCCCTTGGGGGTTCAAAGTTCTCACCACACATCTAGATAAGTTCCTTAGGGGGGCTGGTTTCCAAAATGGTGTCATTGGTGGGGGGGGTTTCCACTGTTTTGGTACATCAGGGGTTTTCCAATTGCGACATGGTGTCCGATCTCAATTCCAGCCAAAAACGTCAAATGGCGCTGCTTCCCTTCCGAGCTCTGCCATGCGCCAAAATAGTGGTTTACCCCCACATGTGGGGTATCAGCGTACTCAGGACAAATTGCACAATAACTTTTAGTGTCCTGTTACCCTTGGAAAAATAAGAATTGAGGGTGAAATGATTATTTTTGTGGAAAAAATATGATTTTTTAATTGTACGGCTTTATGTTATAAACTTCTGTGAAGCCCTTGGGGGTTCAAAGTTCTCACCACACATCTAGATAAGTTCCTTAGGGGGTCTAGTTTCCAAAATGGTGTCATTTGTGGGGGGTTTCCACTGTTTTGGTACATCAGGGGTTTTCCAATCGCGACATGATGTCCGATCTCAATTCCAGCCAAAAACGTCAAATGGCGCTGCTTCCCTTCCGAGCTCTGCCATGCGCCCAAATAGTGGTTTACCCCCACATGTGGGGTATCAGCGTACTCAGGACAAATTGCACAATAACTTTTAGGGTCCTGTTACCCTTGGGAAAATAAAAATTGGGGTGAAAAGATCATTTTTGTGGAAAAAATATGATTTTTTAATTGTACAGCTGTACGTTATAAACTTCTGTAAAGCCCCAAAGTTCTCACCACATATCTAGATAAGTTCCTTGGGGGGTCTAGTTTCCAAAATGGGGTCACTTGTAGGGGGTTTCCACTGTTTAGGTACATCAGGGACTCTCCAAACATGACATGGCGTCCGATCTGAATTCCAGACAATTTTGCATTGAAAAAGTCAAACGGCGCTCCTTCCATTCTGAGCTCTGCCATGCGCTGAAACAGTCGTTCCCCCCACATATCAGGTATCAGCGTACTCAGGACAAATTGCACAATAACTTTTGCAGTCCAATTTCTCCTGTTACCCTTGGTAAAATAAAAAAAATTGAACCTGAAGTATTTTTTTTGTGAAGAAAAGTTAGATGTTCATTTTTTTTTAAATATTCAAAAAAATTCCTGTGACGCACCTAAAGGGTTAATAAACTTCTTGAATGTGGTTTTGAGCACCTTAAGGGGTGCAGTTTTTAGAATGGTGTCACTTTTGGGTATTTTCTATCTTATAGACCCCTCAAAGTGGCTTCAAATGTGATGTGGTCCGTAAAAATAAAATGGTGTTATAAAAATGAGAAATCGCTGGTGAACTTTTAACCCTTATAACTTCCTAACAAAAAAAATTTTGGTTCCAAAATTGTGCTGATGTAAAGTAAACATGTGGGAAATGTTAGTTTTCAAGTTTTTTGGGTGCCATATCTCTGTGATTTAAGGGCATAAAAATTCAAAGTTGGAAAATTGCGAAATTTTCAAAATTTTCGCCAAATTTCCGTTTTTCTCACAAATAAACGCAAGTTATTTGAATTAAATTTTACCACTAACATGAAGTACAATATGGATCCTTATGGATATAATGTTATTCTCGGGCTTACTGTGCGCTGCTTGACCAGAATGAAATCACCACAATATGAGAAATTTGACCATTTATTTCCCTACGCGTTTCAAAGTGTGAACCACTTCTTCTTCAGGGGATGACATAAACTCAATGATTCATATGACTCAAATATTCAATGATATGGTACAGGAAGAATTTAAGGACCTGGTTCAAAAGAAAAATAATTATAAGTGTAATCTAACGAAAAACGAAAAAATAGCACTCAAAAGTTTAAAATCAAAAACAGATATTTTAATCCGGTCAGCGGATAAGGGAGGGGGTGTAGTTATCCAAGACCACAAAGATTATTGTGGTGAAGCTTTTAAAATTTTATCTGATAAAAAATATTATGTTAAAACCACATTTAATATAATACCAACCGTTAAAGAAAAATATGAGAAATTGATCTCTGAAGGAAAAAATAACAATATTTTTGGTAAAGATTAACTAAAATTTCTTTGTGTATCTAACCCCCGCATTCCGTTTTTTTATCACTTACCAAAAATTCATAAAAATCCAGATAATCCCCCAGGTAGACCTATTATTTCCAGTATAGGTTCCATCACTAGTAATTTATCTCATTATATCGACCGAATTATGGTTACATATGTACCTACACTCAAAAGCTTAATCAGAGACTCTACACATCTTATCCAAATCTTGCAATCTATTAAATGGAAACCCCAATATGTTCTTTTAACCATGTATGTTTCTTCCCTATATTCCAATATTTCACATGATTTGGGACTAGCCTGTTTTAACAAGGTTTTAGTTAATGACAAAAGACTGTCCACTGCCCAAAAGAGGTTTTTATTGAAGGGGATGGAATTTATTTTAAAAAATAATTATTTTACTTTTGATGGGAATTTGTATCATCAGCGACTTGGGACTGCAATGGGGTCCCAGGTTGCACCTACGTATGCAAACATCTTTATGGGTGTTTTTGAGGATTTTTATATTTTTAATTCCCGTCTACAGCATAATATTATTACCTATAAAAGATTCATTGATGATTTATTCCTTATATGGGACAATTCTAAAAAAGATATTGACGAATTCATTAAGGACATAAATAAAAATCACTGGGGTCTGTCCTTTTCCTCAATATATGATCCTTCTACTATCAATTTTTTAGATCTAACCATTTTCATTCAAAACAATAATATTTTAACTAAAACCTTTTTTAAAGATGTGGATAAGAATAGTTATATACCTTTCAATAGTGGGCATTTTGGCAAGTGGCTAAGAAACATACCAGATAATCAGTATAAAAGAATTAGAAAAAACTGTACCGATGTGAGGGATTTTGAAAAACAGGCAGAAATTTTAAGAAGTCGTTTTTTAGATAAAAAATATCCTATGGATTTGGTCCAAGATGCTTATAAGAAATGTAAAAATCTCTCTCAAAATTCCCTAATTAATGGGTCTAAGATGGTCAAAACGGATAACAAGAATTTTACAAGTAATTTTATTACACAGTACTGTGCTGAGAATTTGAAAATTAGAGAGATTTTGACACGGAATTGGCACATCTTATTAAATGACCCGGTTTTATGTAAAATTCTCCCAAAAAATCCTGGGATTATTTTCCGGAGAGCACCCACAATTAAAAATCTAGTGGCTCCTAGTCGCCTCAAAACAGAAACTCCGTTTTCTCCACAAAATCCCACAATGGGAATTTACAAATGTGGTAAAAGAAATTGCCTGTGCTGCAAATCCATTTCTCATAGCCTAAATACGTTCACATCAACTTCCACCAAGGAGTGTTTCCCTATAAAAAGTTTTCTCAATTGTTCTACAGATTTTGTGATATATGTGATCGAATGTGATTGTAAGAAACAATATGTAGGGAGAACCACACAACCCCTACATCGAAGGGTTAATTCTCACAGGCATAACATCAAAATAGGTTTCCTACAACACGGACTATCAAGACACTTTGCCCTAAAACGCAATAATAATCATAATGGATTTATAATAAGTCCTATTGAGCATATACCTAGCGATCATCCTGATAGAATAGGACAATTAAATCGCAAAGAGATCTTCTGGATATATAGACTAAATACACTGAAACCTAACGTTCTCAACGAAATTACGGAAGTCTTTTTCTAATTTTCTAATTTTATGATTGTATTTTTTTTATGCAATTTCCCTTCAGTAATCCTTATAAGGTCAATCTGACAAAATGTTTCTTATATAATTTCTTGTTGCATATCACTTATGAGATAATAGAGTATTCTATCTTATTTAGGTGGATCAATATATGTTAATGTACAAGATACTTTCTGTTTTAATACTAATCCTAGTATATTTTCTATCAAATTTATGGTCCGTTTTGGTATAGAATTGTTACGGAGATAAATCAGATTCTTTTTGTCTGCAAGTCCGCTCCCGGTGCCCTACCAAGTGATGTTTTATGTTTCTGTCTCTCAGCGAGCCATATTTCAGATAAGACTACAAACGGCCGCTGTCTACTATTCTTATCCCTACTTCCCCTCCAAAAAACTATCTCGCTTTCTTGGGTAGCGATCCTGCTCCCACAGAGAGTTATTTGAGTGCTGAACCGCAGCTCCCTTCCCTGTGTCCCGTGCTAAACGTTATCGTGTATTCCCCCACAACCATCTTTTCAGGAATCACATAAACTTTCCTTCACATTTTAATAACCTCTCCCCCCTTTTTTATTATATGTGATATTCGCTTGACTACGGTCTATTTCTAGAGCCTTATACTAAATTATCCCTTTTTATCCTTTCCAAGCTAAGTTTTAAGATTCATACTCCTTTTCAGAGATAATTCGTTTTCCTTTTTTATATATATTTTAATACATCCTTTTACATATTTTAATTTGGTTAATCTTTAATTATATAATAAATTTTAGAGGAATAATTATTATGTATGATTTTTTCCTTCCCTCCTAGACGTGTTCCCTTCCAGCCCGGTGATTCTCACCCTGGATTTGAGTCCCCTTTTTTTTCCCTCCTGATGGATGGGTTCGTTTTTCTTTGATACGCACAAGCGGCTTGATTGCAGGTTTTCATGCACCTTGCGCTCATTGAGCCTTTTTTCACTCTGTCCAAATGCATCTGTCGTTTATACAATTTAATATGTACATACACTTTTTTATTTCTTAACACATTTTTATTTCTTTCATTATATAAATAAAATATGTTTTAACAATTTTTGAAAATATGGTATCAATCCTCTTCTCCCAAGTGTGTTCTTCTCCAGCCCAGTGGTTCTGGCTCTGGACCTTCATTCCTTTTTTTCCCCCTTTTGACGGGTTCGTTTTATATCATCTCTTCTATTTTATTGGGAATAGTTCTACTTTTTTCTCATCTCCTTTCTTCCTTCCCCTAAAAATCCTTTTCAAGAAATCCCCTGCAACAGAAAAAGAAAAATGAATATAACGACTATATACTTGTTCCTGTGCAGTTTTAACCTCTGAACTCTGACTTTTGTTCCCTGTCACATGCATCTTTGGCGCCAATTTTCAAACATAGCATGTGTTTAACCAGAAGCGGCTGTATCTGTTCAGTTTATGTCATCCCCTGAAGAAGAAGTGGTTCACACTTTGAAACGCGTAGGGAAATAAATGGTCAAATTTCTCATATTGTGGTGATTTCATTCTGGTCAAGCAGCGCACAGTAAGCCCGAGAATAACATTATATCCATAAGGCAGCTATTGGCAGCGGCACCCTCTTCCCCCAATGAATGCCAATCTGGGTCAACAACTGGGTCATCCATCACCTCCTCTTCAATTTCATGTGCACTTTCCTCTGTGTCACCGTGTAAGGTGGTATAGTATGCAGGAAGGGCACCTGAGTTTCATCAGGGTCAGATTCTGGCTGCGAGGACAATGTAGTGCTCTGAGTGAATGTACCAGCAGAAAAATCTAGCAGTGGCTGTGCATCAGTGCACTCCATCTCCGATTCATCTTGGACTGGGGAAATCACGATTTGACTTGATAACCCAGGCATGGTTTGTGAAAAAGAGCTCCATGGAGTAATCTGTGTTGTGGCCTGCTGCATCCTTCACTTTTGGTAGGGGTGAAGGACACAAGGAAAGGTGTTGTTCCTGACCAGGAGCCTCCACTGACGACTCAGTGCTTTTATTTTTTGAAACTTCAGAACAGGAGGCGATAGAGCTGGAGGCTGTGTCTGCAATGTAAGCCAAAACTTGTTCCTAAAGCTCCGGCTTTAAAAGCGGTTTACCTACTCCCAGAAAAGGGAGCCTTCAAGGCCTTGTGCAGCCAGACAATGATGCAGGCTCAACACCTCCTGCCTTAGGTGCTATTGTGCTTTTGCCACTACCAGCAGATGCACCACCACCCCCACCACCATCAGTACCAGCTGGCAACCACCGCCCACTTCCACGGCCTCTTCCACCATACTTCCTCATTTTTGGAAAAATGTACCCAAAATACCACCAGCTATATGGTACTGTAAAACAAGGTACAAGGTGTATATAGTATTGGGGAGAATTGGAAACTCCCTAGAGATTTTAGGAGGCTGATCTTTTATCTCAGGCCCACTATAGATTACACCTCAATTTAACCCCTTCGCTACCAAGGGTGGTTTGCACGGCCAATTTTTACAATTCTGACCACTGACCCTTTATGAGGTAATAACTCTGGAACGCTTCCATGGATCCCGGTGATTCTGACATTGTTTTCTCATGACATATTGTACTTCATGCTAGTGGTAAAATTTCATTCATATAACTTGCGTTTATTTGTGAAAAAAATGGAAATTTGGCAAAAATTTTGAAAATTTCGCAATTTTTCAACTTTGAATTTTTATGCTCTTATCAGCGCCGCTGATAGCATTAGACGTACTATTCCATCCTTGGGACTTAGGTCCCAGGTCACATGGATGGAATAGTATGTCCAATGTAGGAAACAGGTTAACATGCTGAAATAGGCAGGTGTATGACCAGGCACAAGGTGTGTATATAGTATTGGGGAGAATTGGAAGCTCCCTAGAAATTTTAGGAGGCTGACAATGATGCTCTCAGTCCAAGTATGGCAGCGGGCAGCCTAATAAGCAAGACTGCTGCACACAAAAGTGTGGAAAAATGAAAGCTTGGTAACTGTGCAGAAAAGAGGAAGAAAAGTATTTTTGCTTTTAAAAAAGCAGTTTGCACAGCAGTGTGCAAACAGCAATGCAGCTCTCAGGGAGCCTTATAAGGCAGCCTAATAACCATCAGAGCTGATGCACAAAAATATAGTCTCCCCTGTCACTGCACACAAACTCTTGTGTTGTAGAGTGGAAATCGCTACCAGCAGAAGCAGTTTTTTTGTTCTTCTTCCCTGACTAACGCTCTCCCTTATTCAGAATCAGCAGCTGCAACCTCTCCCTAATGCTAAGATCGACAGAAGTAAGATGGCAGTTGGCGTGCACGCCCTTTTATAGCCCCTGTGACGCCACGCAAAGCAAGCCAATCACTTGCATGCCCTTCTCAAAGGTGGTGGTGACTGCTGACCATGTCATTGCGTTGCCCACAATGTGCATCCTCCATCATTGGCTGAAAAAGGGAGCTGGAAGCATCATTTGAAATGCGACTTTAGCGCTCTGGTCGCCTACCTCGTGGCCAACCTCACGCTATGGTCGGGTTTCGTTTCATGAAAACCGACTTCAGCGAAAGTCGGCGACTTATGAATTTGACCGACCCGTTTGGCTCAACTCTAGTCCTGAGTATGCTGATAACCCATGTGTGGGAGTAAACCACCATTTGGGCTCCTGACTTTTTCAACGCAGAATTGGTTGGAATTGAGATTGGATGCCATGTCGCATTTGGAGAGCAATGGAAACGCCCCAATTCTAACTCCAACCCTAACCCCAACACACCCCTAACCCTTATCCCAACCCTAATCATAACCCTAACCACAAACCTTACCCTAACACATCCCTAACCTTAATCCCAACCCTAACCCTAATCCTTACTTTAGTCTCAACCCTAAACCTAACTTTAGACCAAACCCTAATCCTATATTTATCCTTAACCCTAACCCTAATGGGAAAATGGAAATAAATTCATTTTTTTTTATTTTATTACTTTTCCCTAACTAAGAGGGTGGTAAAAGGGGGTTTGATTTACTGTTTTTAGGGGGTTATATAGTAGGTTTTTATGTTTGGCAGCTGTCACACGCTAAAAGACGCTTTTTATTGGAAAAATAGTTTTTGCATCACTACATTTTGAGAGCTATAATTTTTCCATATTTTGGCCCACAGAGTCATGTGAGGTATTGATTTTTGCTGGATGAGTTGTCGCTTTTATTGGTACATTTTCGAACGCATGACATTTTTTGATCGCTTTCTATTCTGATTTTTGTGGAGGCAGAATGAACAAAAATCAGCAATTCAGGAATTGTTTTTTCATTTCTTTTTCTACGTTCTGCATGTGCTAAAATTGATAAGGCAGTGCTATTCTTTGGGTCAGTACAATTACAGTGATACCTCATTCATTTTTTTATGTTTAGGCGCTTTTATACAATAAAAACTTTTATAGAAAAAATTATTATTTTTGCATCGCTTTATTCTGTGAGCTATAATTTTTTTTATCTTTCTGCTGATAGAGCTGTATGGAGGCTTGTTTTTTGCAGGACAAGATGGCGTTTTCAGCTACACTATTTTTATTTATGTTCATCTTTTTGATCGCGTTTTGTTCCACTTTTTCCAAGCGATATAATGATAAAGCATAATTTTCTACCTTTTGTTGTTTTCATTTACAGGGTTCAATGAAGGGGTTAACTAGTGTGACACTTTTATAGATCAGATTTGTATGGACGCGGTGATACCAAACATGTATTTTTTTGTTTATTTTATTTTTTTACATAAAAATATATATTTATTAGAGAATTTATTATTATTATTATCATTAATATTTTTTATTTTTTTACATATGTATTTTAACAAAAAAATTTTTACCTAGTCCCTTTATGGGACTTTCACTTTTTGACTTTTGATTGATGGTATAATAAATTGCAATGCTCCAGCATTGCAATGTATTATACTTATGCAGAAAGCTTCTGATAGGCTTTCCATAGCTGGATGACCCTGGGGTTGTCATGACAACCCTTTGTCATCATGGCAGAGAATGGTCCCCACAATTACATTGCGGGGAAGCCGATCTGAAGGCAGAGAGAGCTCCCGTCCCTCTGCCTCCACCTGAACACTGCGATCACGCTTGATCGCAGCAATTGGGGGTTAACAGCCAGGGGCGGTGCAGACACTGCTCCTGGCTGTTAGTGCAGGAAGCTCAGCCAGTGGCAGTGCTGAGCTCCTGCACTGACCGGGCTTGAGATGCTGAAATTTCAGCAGCTCCTGCCTGATCATGCTGTGATCGGTCAGTCAGATTGACTGACCAATCACAGCCTTCTGGGTGTGGGAACCGACGGCATGGGTCCCCACACCACTTACCTTGCCTGTCAGCTGTCATAGAGAGCTGTCAGCACTGAACTACCACTGCGTGTTTACACGCAGTGGTAGTTCAAAGGCATGACAGAGAGTCCATCATGGTGTGGTAACTTAAACCCGACCATGATGGACTGTGTCCGTCAATGGACATTAAGGGGTTAAATAGGTTTTGAAGATTAGAAAAACCGCAGTCTTGCAGCTTAATTCTTTTCAAGTGAATAGGAGTGAACTGCCATGCCTGACAAAGGCTATTAACAAAAGTGGAACTACTAGTAAAAAAAATTAAATGATAATAGCATATATCAAAGAAGTTTCACACTACTATGTAACCTCTTTCATATGTCACTTGAAGGGCAATTCAATTGATGGGACTATCACTCCAAAACAATGGTAGAGGAATGTTTACACATGATCTATACAGGATCTGCTTCACTTTTGGCTGCCGCATGATCTGAGAAGAGCTGAACATGGGAGATAACAGGTGTAAAACTGAAAGCAGTCTGATACTGATATAAATCCTTTTATATCTAAGCACTGGACAACCCCATTCATGATCTATGATAAGTACAATGGGGAAAAAAGTATTTAGTCAGCCACCAATTATGCAAGTTCGCCTACTTACAAAGATGAGGAGGTCTGTAATTGACATCATAGGTAGACCACAGCTATGAGAGTCAAAATGAGAAAACAAATCCAGGAAATCACCTTTTCTGATTTGGCAAGATTTATTTTGCAAATTATGGTGGAAAATAAGTATTTGGTCATCTAAATGAATGCAAGATTTATGGCTCTCACATACCTGTAAATTCTTCTTTAAGAGGCTCCTCTGTTGTGAGTTCATTTTCCCCTTCACCGTCGATGTCTGATGAACTCCCTCTTCTGGTCAAGGAAGGTAGTGAGGCTGATTACCAAACACCTGATCTGGTAGATGATGACTGGGTAACAGGAAATTCTGACTGGAGATAAGGCATCTGACGCCCTTCTGAGTCGCTGGTGATTTCTCTGCTGGATTCTTGGAGACCAGTCTGATTCCTGCTTCCCAAAGATAAGTTTTTGCTCTGCTATTGAACTTATTAGTTTTGTTTTGTTTACCTTGTTTTTTGGAGTTCAGCCATCCCCGGTCGGGGGTGTGCTTAGTTCCATTTTTGTCTCTGATCAGTTTGTCTCTTTGCTCTGTCTTCAGAATTTACCTGAGTGCTGATATAGTCTTTTTGAAGTCCTAGCGACTTCAGGGCCTGTTTTTCCTATCAGATGGTTGGGACATTTTTTGGTAGGGTTTTTTACGGATTGCAGACAGCAGCTTTTCTATCCTGTCCTTTTTAGTTGGCTTGGGCCCCATCATTTGCTCAGCCTATCTTTCTATCTGTGTTGGTGTTTTCATCTTGCTTCACCGTCATTATATGTTGGGGGCTGCCTATTGCTTTGGGGTCTGCTCTGGGGCAGTTTAGATTTCCCCTTTCTTTCTTTAGGCCTATTTAGTTCTCCGGCTGTGATCGAGGGGTCTAGGGCATCGTAGGAACCCCCCACGGCTACTGTTGTTGTGGATAGGATCAGGGGTCTGCAATCCGATAGCTACCAACCTCTCCGGTTTTCTGGACTTAGCTTGTATTTTTGTTTTTTCCTCCTTCGGTGACTCATTCATAACAGAATCACCAGCCATACCGCAGATCCTAGGGTACTCAATAGCAGGAAAGAATTGTAAAAAAAAAAAAAAAAGTGTTTGTCAGAATTTTTTTTGTATATATTTTATCCTCTATGTCTCTGAGGCCGTAGGGGGAATTTTTTTTTCTTTCTCAATGGAGATGAAGCAATTGTCTGATAGTGTGGAGCAGCTCACTGCTGAAGTGCGGGGAATTTCCACCTATCTTGCTCATTCACATGCTGCTCAACCAAAGATTCCTACTCCTGATGTGTTTTTTGGGGATCGGTCTAAATTCTTGAATTTTAAGAATAATTGTAAATTATTTTTTGCCTTGAAGCCTAACTCGTCGGGGAGCTCCGCACAGCAGGTTAAAATTGTCATCTCTTTGCTGCGCGGCGATCCCCAGGATTGGGCGTTTTCTTTGAAACCTGATGATCCTATTCTGAATAATGTGAACGCATTTTTTCAAGCCTTGGGGTTGTTGTATGATGAACCTAATGCTATTGATCAGGCTGAAAAGGCCCTGTTGGCATTGAGCCAGGGTCAGGATTCTGCAGAGTTGTACTGTTAAAAATTCCGAAAGTGGGCGGTCCTTACTACCTGGAATGATGGTGCCTTGGCAGCTCTCTTTTGGAAGGGTTTGTCAGAAACCGTAAAAGATACTATGGTGGGATTTCCTGTTCCCTCTGGTCTTGACGATTCTATGTCATTAGCCATTCAGGTTGATCGGCGTTTGCGTGAACGCAAAACCGCACGAGAGGTGTTGCCACCTGTTGAACAAATGTCTGATCCTATGCAATGTGATAGTGTCTAGGGCGCAACGTCAGGAGTTCAGAAGGCGTAATAAGCTGTGTTTCTCTGTGGTGATGCCTCGCATATTATTTCTGTCTGCCCTAAACGAGAGAAATGTTTTGCACACACATTTGCTGTGGTTGGTGTTCAACCTAAGTTTCTTCTGGCAATTACTCTGATCTGCTCCCTGTCCACATTTTCCGCTAAGGCTTTTGTGGATTCGGGAGCAGCTCTGAACCTGATGGACTTGGATTTTGCTAAACGTTGTGGATTTCCTATGACACCTCTGTGGATGCCTATCCCTTTGAGGGGTATTGATGCTACTCCTTTGGCGAAGAATAAACCTCAGTTTTGGACCCAGGTGGTAATGCGGGTCGCCCCAGACCATCAAGAAAATTGCAGATTTTTGGTGTTGCATAATTTGCATGATACCATTGTTCTGGAGTTTCCCTGGTTGCAAATCCATAATCCAGTTTTGGATTGGAAATCTGTGTCTGTGGTGAGTTGGGGTTGTCGGTGTGCCCTTAGTGATGCTCCTGTTTTCTCCACCTCTCCCCAGTCGCATGATGTTCCTGACTATTTGGCTGATTATTATGATGTATTTAGTGAGAATGAGTCTGCGTCTTTGCCTCCTCATAGGAGTTATGCCCTGGGTGTAAATTTCCCAAGGGTCGGCTTTTCAATGTATCTGTACCCGAGCACGAGGCTATGCGATCCTATATTAAAGAGTCGTTGGAGAAGGGTCATATTAGACCATCCTCTTCACCCTTAGGTGCTGGGTTTTTTTTCGTGGCTAAGAAAGATGGGTCATTAAGGTCTTGTATTGACTATCGTTCCCTCAACAAAATTACGGTTAAATATCAGTATCCGTTACCCCTGATTTCTGATCTATTCTCCAGAGTTGAAGGTGCTTGCTGGTTTACAAAGCTTGACCTCAGGGGGGCGTATAATCTTATTCGCATTAAGCATGGGGATGAATGGAAGACGGCGTTTAATACTCCGGAGGGACGTTTTGAGTACCTGGTGATGCCTATTGGGCTCACTAATGCCCCTTCTGTCTTCCAGTGCTTCATGAATGATATTTTCCGAGACTTGGTGGATAAATTTTTGATCATCTACCTGGATGATATTTTGATCTTTTCCAAGGTTTGGGACTCTTATGTGGAACATGTTCGGACTGTGTTCCGGATTTTGAGGGAGAATTCCCTGTATGTCAAGGGATCGAAATGCCTTTTTGGGGTACAGAGGATTTCATTTTTGTGATTTATTTTGTCTCCGTCAACTATTGAAATGGACCCGGCCAAGGTACAGGCCATTTATGATTGGGTTCAGCCCACTTCTTTGAAGGCCCTCCAGAAGTTTTAGGGTTTTGCTAATTTTTATCGTAAATTTATAGCTAATTTTTCTGGTATTGCCAAACCATTGACTGATTTGACTAAGAAGGGTGCTGATGTGCTGAATTGGTCTCCGGAGGCTGTTTCTTCCTTTCAGGAGCTGAAGCAAAGGTTCACTTCTGCTCTGGTTTTGCGGCAACCTGATGTCTCACTCCTGTTTCAGGTAGAGGTGGACGCTTCTGAGATTGGTGCAGGAGCTGTTTTGTCCCAAAAAGATCCTGTAACATCTAAAATGATTCCCTGTGCTTTCTTTTCCCGAAAATTCTCCCCATGCGAACGTAACTATGATGTGGGCAATCGGGAACTGTTAGCCATGAAATGGGCATTTGAGGAGTGGAGACATTGGTTGGAGGGAGCTAAACATCAAGTCATGGTCCTTACTGACCACAAGAATTTGATTTACCTGGAGTCGGCCAAACGCTTGAATCCTAGACAGGCTAGGTGGGCCTTGTTTTTCACATGTTTTGATTTTGTGATCTCTTTTCTTCCGGGCACTAAGAATGTCAAGGCAGATGCCCTCTCTAGGAGTTTCTTTGCTGATTCTCCTGTTGTGACCAAGCCTGCTACCATCTTAGGGGAGGGGATAGTTCTTTCTGCCATCTCGCCCGATTTGAGACGTGCTCTGGAAGAGTTTCAGGAGGACAAACCTGAGCGTTGTCCCATTGGAAAATTGTATGTTCCTGACCTGTGGAGGAAGAGAGTGATGTCTGAAGTTCATTGCTCTGCATTGGCTGGTCATCCAGGTATTTTTGGTACTAGAGATTTGGTGAGTCGGTCTTTTTGGTGGCCCGCCTTGTCTCGTGATGTCAGGAATTTTGTGCAGTCCTGTGGGACTTGCTCTCGGTCTAAACCTTGTTCTCGCTCTTGTGGGTTGTTGATGCCTTTGCCGGTGCCCAGGAGGCCATGGACCCATATTTCAATGGATTTTATCTCTGATATGCCTGTCTCTCAGAGAATGACTGTTATTTGGGTGATTTGTGATAGATTCTCTAAGATGGTCCATCTTGTACCACTCCCTAAGTTGCCATCTTCCTCAGAGTTGGTGTCCTTGTTTTTGCAACAGGTGGTTCGCTTGCACGGGATTCCTGAGAACATTGTATCTGACAGAGGAGTTCAGTTTGTGTCTAGATTTTGGAGGACTTTCTGTTCCAAGCTGGGAATTCAGTTGTCCTTCTCCTCTGCGTTTCACCCTCAGACCAATGGGCAGACGGAGAGAACAAACCAGACTTTGGAGTCGTATTTGAGATGGTTTATTTCTGCTGATCAGGATGATTGGGTTTCATTTTTGCCCTTGGCCGAATTTGCTTTAAATAATAGAGCTAGCTCTGCCACTTTGATGTCACCTTTTTTTTGTAACTTTGGGTTTCATCCTCAATTCTCTTCAGGGCAGGTGGAGCCTTCTGCCTGCCCAGGTGTTGACACTGTGGTGGAGAGAATGCACCAGATATGGGACCAAGTGGTGGATAAGTTGTATCTCTCCCAGGAAAAGGCCCAGCGGTTTTCCAACCGGCATAGGACCATTGGTCCCCAGTTTAAGGTGGGTGATATGGTTTGGTTGTCATCAAAGAATATCTCTATGAAGGTGGCTTCTCCAAAGTTTAAACCTAGATTTATTGGACCTTACAAGATTTTGGAGATTCTTAATCCAGTCTCTTTTCGATTGTCTCTTCCTGTTACATTTAAGATCCATAACGTGTTTCATAAGTCTCTGTTAAAGAGGTTTGTTGAGCCAGTAGTTCCTGTGGTGGCACCTCCTGACCCGGTATTGGTTGAAGGTAATGTGGAATATGAGGTTGAGAAGATACTGGATTCTCACCTGGCTAGACGGAGGGTTATGGCCAGGAGGATAATTCTTGGGTCCCTGAATCCAATATTCATGCCGAAAGATTGGTTTGTGCCTTTCATCGGGCCCATCCTGATCGCCCTGGTGGCGTGGATGAGGGTTCGGTGACCCCTCCTCAAGGGGGAGGTACTGTTGTGAGTTCATTTTCCCCTTCACCGTCGATGTCTGATGAACTCTCTCTTCTGGTGAAGGAAGGTAGTGAGGCTGATTACCAAACACCTGATCTGGTAGATGATGACTGGGTAACAGGAAATTCTGACTGGATATAAGGCAGCCGACGCCCTTCTGAGTCGCTGGTGATTTCTCTGCTGGATTCTTGGAGACCAGTCTGATTCCTGCTTCCCAAAGATAAGTTTTTGCTCTACTATTGAACTTATTAGTTTTGTTTTGTTTACCTTGTTTTTTGGAGTTCAGCCATCCCCGGTCGGGGGTGTGCTTAGTTCCATTTTTGTCTCTGATCAGTTTGTCTCTTTGCTCTGTCTTCAGAATTTACCTGAGTGCTGATATAGTCTTTTTGAAGTCCTAGCGACTTCAGGGCCTGTTTTTCCTATCAGACGGTTGGGACATTTTTTGGTAGGGTTTTTTACGGATTGCAGACAGCAGCTTTTCTATCCTGTCCTTTTTAGTTGGCTTGGGCCCCATCGTTTGCTCAGCCTATCTTTCTATCTGTGTTGGTGTTTTCATCTTGCTTCACCGTCATTATATGTTGGGGGCTGCCTATTGCTTTGGGGTCTGATCTGGGGCAGTTTAGATTTCCCCTTTTTTTCTTTAGGCCTATTTAGTTCTCCGGCTGTGATCGAGGGGTCTAGGGCATCGTAGGAACCCCCCACGGCTACTGTTAGTTGTTGTGGATAGGATCAGGGGTCTGCAATCCGATAGCTACCAACCTCTCCGGTTTTCTGGACTTAGCTTGTATTTTTGTTTTTTCCTCCTTCGGTGACTCATTCATAACACTCCTCTGTCCTCCACCCATTTCCTGTAGTAATGGCACCTGTTTGAACTTTTTATCAGTATAAAAGACACCTGTCCACATCCTCAGTCACACTCCAAACTCCACTATGGTGAAAACCAAAGAGCTGTCTAAGGACGCAAGAAACAAAATGTTAGCTCTGCACCAGGCTGGGAAGACTGAATCTGCAATTGACAAGCAGCTTGGTGCAGTGAAATCAACTGTGGAAGCAATAATAAGAAAATGGAAGACATTCAAGACCACTGATAATCTCCCTCGATCTGGGGCTCCACGCAAGATCTCACCCCATGGGGTCAAAATGATCACAAGAATGATGAGAAAAAATCCCAGAACCACACGGTGGGACCTAGTGAATGACTTGCATAGAGCTGGGACCACCATAACAAAGGCTACCATTAGTAACACATTACGCTGCTAGGGACTCAGATCCTGCAGTGCCAGATGTGTCCTCCTGCTTAAGCCAGAACATGTCCGAGCTCGTCAGAAGTTTGCTTGAAAGCCCTTGGATTCAGGGCCACCATCAGGGCATTACTGCCAATACTGGCGTATAGGGCCCGTTGAGCAGAGGGGCCCACAACGGGTCCCCTCTCTTCTGCTCATTGGACCCCAACGGCAGGATTCTGCCAGCTCAGTAACTGCCCGTGGGTCATCAGACACATTAGCAGTTAAAATTTGTTCCTGTGCTCCCGGTGATCTCACTGATATCAGCACTTGTGAGAAAGTTCTCACACAGCCAGCGCTGATGTCATGGCTGAGCAGTCACCTCATGCCACCGATCATGCATGAAATCCAGATGTGGTACAGTTGGACCGCATCGTGGGACATATGGATTATCGTTCGACTGGTGGGGAATATGATATTTTTTTATTTTTTATTTTTTATAATAAACAGGTAAAAGGGGGTGGGGAGTTTTATTTCAATTAAAGGACTTTATTTAGGCTGGGTCTTCTTTATAACAATAACTATGGGTTTAGTAACGCCCCATCTTATAGATGAGTCTTCATTACTAACCTTTGAGCTTGATGTCAGCTGACATTACAAAGCTGACATAAACCCAACAAATATTACCACAAGTACCAGCAAACCAGGGCAAAGCAACAGAATTGGGGAATCTAATAGATATCTGAGTATCTGCAGTCTGCTATGTTTAGGCTGTTTAGGGACAATATCCAGGGTTCATTCCCAGTCTGAGAGCACCAGCCCCCAGCTGTCTAAATTAGCTTGGCTGGTTGTCAAAAATGGGGGGAACCCACGCCTTTTTTATTATTTACTTAAATAGTCAGAGACAGGACCCTGCTGACCAAAAGAGCACTTGCGCACTTTATGGGAGAGATCCTGCGAATCATAGGAGCTTACACTTTACAGTAAAGAGAGACTTAACCAGTGACTCTGGAGATTAAAAGCCACTCTGCCATGCAAACTGTGATTCACTGGAAACCGCTGATCTGTGATGGTCCAGGTACTGATTGACAGCTGGATCTAATGCTGTCAGTCAGTGCAGGGGGCGTAGCTACAGCTGCCACTCTCTATAAACAGTGCAGTGACTGTAGTCTGCCATCTGAAACTTGAACAGTGCCCAGGGTGAATAAAGTTAATTTCCTCCTGGCAGTGGGGCTTTCAGTCTCGGCAAAAAGGAGGGGATGATCCAGCTTCCAAAAATAATCCAAAACAGCTGTTTGATGATATGTGCACTCTGTCCGCTACTCTCTGATTTTAATATGCTACAATAAATTTTGGATTGTTTTTGGAAACTGGATAATTCCCTCCTTTTTGTCATACTATCTGCATGTGATGGCTACACAAGGTCTGTGCTTCCACGCACCACATGCCAATACAGGTGAGCTGGTTTTCTTTTTACCTTGTCTTTAAGTGTGGGCACCAGGAAAGTTTGGAATGCAATTAACCCTATATCTGCAGGTTAATAGCATTTTTTTCACATGACAGGTTCTCTTTAACCCCTTAAGCCCCAAGGGTGGTTTGCACTTTCATGACCGGGCCAATTTTTACAATTCTGATCACTGTCCCTTTATGAGGTAATAACTCTGAAATGCTTCCATGGATCCTGGTGATTCTGACACTGTTTTCTCGTGACATATTGTACTTCATGTTAATGGTAAAATTTCGTTCATATAACTTGCATTTATTTGTGAAAAAAACGGAAATTTGGCGAAAATTTCACAATTTTCCAAATTTGAATTTTTATGCCCTTAAATCACAGAGATACGGCACACAAAAAACTTAATAAATAACATTTCCCACATGTTTACTTTACATCAGCAAAACTTTGGAACCAAAATTTTTTTTGTTAGGAAGTTATAAGGGTTAAAAATTGACCAGCGATTTCTCATTTTTGCAACACCATTTTATTTTTATGGACCACATAACATTTGAAGCCACTTTGAGGGGTGCTCAAAACCACATTCAAGAAGTTTACTAACCCTTTAGTTGCGTCACAGGAATTTTTTGAATATTTTAAAAAAAAATGAACATTTAACTTTTTTTCACAAAAAAATAATTCAGGTTCAATTTTTTTTTATTTTACCAAGGGTAACAGGAGAAATTGGACTGCAAAAGTTATTGTGCAATTTGTCCTGAGTACGCTGAAACCTGATATGTGGGGGGAAACCACTGTTTCGGCGCATGGCAGACCTCAGAAGGGAAGGAGCGCCGTTTGACTTTTTCAATGCAAAATTGGCTTGGATTCAGATCGGAAGCCATGTCGCGTTTGGAGAGCCCCTGATGTACCTAAACAGAGGAAACCCCCCACAAGTGACCCCATTTTGGAAACTAGACCCCCCAAGGAACTTATCTAGATATGTGGTGAGAACTTTGAACCCACAAGGGCTTCACAGAAGTTTATAACGTACAGGGGTACAATTAAAAAATCATATTTTTTCCACAAAAATGATCTTTTCACCCCCAATTTTTATTTTCCCAAGGGTAACAGGACCCTAAAAGTTATTGTGCAATTTGTCCTGAGTACGTTGATACCCTATATGTGGGTGTAAATGACTATTTGGGCGCATGGCAGAGCTCAGAAGGGAAGCGGCGCCATTTGACGTTTTTGGCTGGATTGAGATCGGACACCATGTTGCGATTGGAAAACCCCTGATGTACCAAAACAGTGGAAATCCCCCACAAATGACACCATTTTGGAAACTAGACCCCCCAAGGAACTTATTAAGATGTGTGGTGAGAACTTTGAACTGCCAAGGGCTTCACAGAAGTTTATAACGACCGGGCGTGAAAATAAAAAAATCGTATTTTTTCCACAAACATGATCTTTTAGTCACCAATTTTTTATTTTCCCAAGGGTAACAAGAGAAATTGGACCCCAAAAGTAGTTTTCCAATTTGTCCTGAGTACGCTGACACCCCATATGTGGGAGAAAACTATTGTATGAGCACACGTCGGGGCTCGGAATGGAAGTAGTGATGTTTTGGAATGCAGACTTTGATGCAATGGTCTGCAGGTGTCATGTTGCCTTTGGATAGCCCCTAATGTACCTAAACAGTGGAAACCCCCCACAAATGACCCCATTTTTGAAACTAGACCCCCTAAGGAACTTATCTAGATGTGTGGTGAGCACTTTGAACCCCCAAGGACTTCACAGAAGTTTATAATGCCCAGGCATGAAAATAAAAAAATCGTATTTTTTCCACAAACATGATCAATTAGTCTCCAATTTTTTTCTTTTTCCCAAGGGTAACAGGAGAAATTGGACCCCAAATGTTGTTGTCCAATTTGTCCTGAGTATGCTGATACCTCACATGTGGGAGAAAACTACTGTATGTGCACACGTCGGGGCTCGGAAGGGAAGTAGTGACGTTTTGGAATGTAGACTTTGATGGATTGGTCTGTGGGTGTCATGTGCGTTTGGAGAGCCCCTGATGTACCTAAACTATTGAATCTCCCCACAAGTGACCCCATTTTGGAAACTAGACCCCCCACGGAACTTATCTAGATGTGTGGTGAGCACTTTGAACCCCCAAGTGCTTCACAGAAGTTTATAATGCATGGGCGTGAAAATAAAAAATAATTTTTTTCCACAAAAATGATATTTTTGCCCGGAATTTTTTATTTTCCTAAGGGTAACAGGAGAAATTGGACCCCAAAAGTTGTTTTGCAATTTGTCTTGAGTATGCTGATACCCTATATGTGGGGGTAAAACCCTGTTTGGGCGCCTGGCAGAGCTTGAAAGGGAAGGAGCACCATTTGACTTTTTCAACGCAGAATTGGCTGGAATTGAGATCAGACGCCATGTTGCATTTGGAGAGTCCCTGATGTGCCCAAACAGTGGAAACTAGAGTTGAGCGAAACGGGTCGAAAAAATTCAAAAGTCGCCGACTTTTGGCAAAGTCGGGTTTCATGAAACGAAACCCGACCCTAGGATGAGGTCGGCCACGAGGTCGGCGACTTACGCGCCAAAGTCGCGTTTCAAAAGTTTGTTTTGCGCTCTTTTTCAGCCAATCAGGATCCACGGACACTGTGGGCAACGTGATGACATAGGCACGGGTCACCACCATCTTTCAGAAGGGCATGCAAGTGATTGGCTTGCTTTGGTGGGCGTCACAGGGGGTATAAAAGGGCGTGCACGCCGACCGCCATCTTACTTCTGCCGATCTTAGTATAGGGAGAGGTTGCTGCTGATTCTGTAGGGAGAGCGTTAGGCAGGGAAGAAGACAAAAAAACTGCTTCTGCTGCTAGCGATTTGGCCTGCACAACACACCAGTCACTGTGTGTGCAGTGCAAGGGGAGGCTATATTGTGGTGTATCAGTGGTGTTGGTTGTTGGGCTGCCTTTTAAGGCTTCCTGACACGCTGGCATTGCTGTTTACCCACTGCTCCGCAAACTGCTTTTTTAAAAGCAATCCAATCTCCCTTATCCTCTCGTCACTTTGGTCACAGGCAGCTGTGCCATCGAGCGTGTCACATAGCGCTCAGATATCAGTGGGCCGCACACAATCCACAAGTGTCCAGTGTCCAAAAGTGTACGCAGAGATTCAAAATCTCCATTATCCTTTCGTCACTTTGGTCACAGGCAGCTGTGCCATCGAGCGTGTCACATAGCGCTCAGATATCAGTGGGCCGCACACAATCCACAAGTGTCCAGTGTCCAAAAGTGTACGCAGAGATTCAAAATCTCCATTATCCTCTCGTCACTTTGGTCACAGGCAGCTGTGCCATCGAGCGTGTCACATAGCGCTCAGATATCAGTGGGCCGCACACAATCCACAAGTGTCCAGTGTCCAAAAGTGTACGCAGAGATTCAAAATCTCCATTATCCTCTCGTCACTTTGGTCACAGGCAGCTGTGCCATCGAGCGTGTCACATAGCGCTCAGATATCAGCGGGCCGCACACAATCCACAAGTGTCCACTGTCCACAAGTGTACGCAGAGATTCAAAATCTCCATTATCCTCTCGTCACTTTGGTCGCAGGCAGCTGTGCCATCGAGCGTGTCACATAGCGCTCAGATATCAGTGGGCCGCACACAATCCACAAGTGTCCAGTGTCCAAAAGTGTACGCAGAGATTCAAAATCTCCATTATCCTCTCGTCACTTTGGTCACAGGCAGCTGTGCCATCGAGCGTGTCACATAGCGCTCAGATATCAGTGGGTCGCACACAATCCACAAGTGTCCACTGTCCACAAGTGTACGCAGAGATTCAAAATCTCTATTATCCTCTCGTCACTTTGGTCACAGGCAGCTGTGCCATCGAGCGTGTCACATAGCGCTCAGATATCAGTGGGCCGCACACAATCCACAAGTGTCCAGTGTCCAAAAGTGTACGCAGAGATTCAAAATCTCCATTATCCTCTCGTCACTTTGGTCACAGGCAGCTGTGCCATCGAGCGTGTCACATAGCGCTCAGATATCAGTGGGCCGCACACAATCCACAAGTGTCCACTGTCCACAAGTGTACGCAGAGATTCAAAATCTCCATTATCCTCTCGTCACTTTGGTCACAGGCAGCTGTGCCATCGAGCGTGTCACATAGCGCTCAGATATCAGTGGGCCGCACACAATCCACAAGTGTCCACTGTCCACAAGTGTACGCAGAGATTCAAAATCTCCATTATCCTCTCGTCACTTTGGTCACAGGCAGCTGTGCCATCGAGCGTGTCATATAGCGCTCAGATATCAGTGGGCCGCACACAATCCACAAGTGTCCACTGTCCACAAGTGTGTGCAGAAATTCTAAAACTCCCCTGTCCTATAGACACCTTGTACCTTGTTTTACATTACTATATAGTTTGTTGGATTTTGTCTACATTTCTACCAAAAATGAGGAAGGCTGGTGGAAGAGGCCGTGGAATTGGGCGGGGGTTGGCAGCTGGTAATGATGGTGTTGGTGGTGGATCTGATGGTAGTGGCAAGAGCAAAATAGGACCGAATGCAGGAGGTGCTGACCCTGCGTCATCGTCTGGCTACATAAGGACTCGAACGCTTAGTTTTCTAGGAGTTGGCAAACCGCTTTTAAAGGCAGAGCATCAGGAAAAAGTTTTGTCTTACATTGCTGACTCAGCCTCCAGCTCTATCGCCTCCTCTTCTTCAGTTGTAAAAAGTAAAAGCACTGAGTCGTCATTGGAGGCTCATGTTCATGAACCACACCTTTCCTTGTGTCCTTCACCCCAACCAAGATTGAAGGATGACGCAGGCCATACTACTGATTACTCCATGGAGCTTTTTTCACATACCATGCCTGGATTATCAAGTCAAATGGTGAATTACCCAGGCCAAGATGAATCTGACATGGAGTGCACTGATGCACAGCCGCTGATGGATGATTCTGCTGGTACATTCACTCAGAGCACTACATTGTCCTCGCAGTGTACAGAGCCAGATTTTGACCCTGATGAGACTCAGGTGCCCCTTCCCGCACACTATACCACCATACACGGTGACACAGAGAAAGGTGCACATGACATAGAAGAGGAGGTGATGGATGACCCAGTTGTTGACCCAGATTGGCATCCATTGGGGGAAGAGGGTGCTGCTTCCAATAGCTCAGATGAGGAGCATCCACAGCAGACATCGACATCGCAACAGCTGTTATCTGGCAGGCCCGGAGCACTCCAAAGACAGGTTCCAAACATCAAAAGAGTTGCTGGACAGCTTGTCCAGAGGGTCAAAAGATCACAGCGTGCTAGGCCGCAAAATGTCTGCCAAAGTAGGAAGAGTGCAGTGTGGCAGTTTTTTGAACAAAATCCTCATGATCAGGCCAAGGTTATCTGTAAGAAGTGCGCAAAGACCTTTAGCCGAGGGAAAAATCTGAAAAATTTGAATACCAGTTGCATGCTTAGACATTTAACCAGCATGCACTTGCAAGCGTGGACACAACACCAAACCTCAAGTGCCACATGTGCAAATGATCACAACGAAGGTAGTCAGCAACGCTACATTGTTTCCCCCACTGTAAGCCCACCGGTTAGCACAGCAGCAAATGTTGAGGTGTCGCTGCAAGGCCACAGCAGTCAGGGAATCCCACTGTTATATCAACGAAAGACTGATTCTAGGCCATCAGAAAGAACAACAACTCCATCACCATCATCAACCCTCTCTCAGTCCGCCCTGTCCACCGCTGCTTCCACCATATGCAGCTCTCAAGTCCAGCTCACCCTCCCAGACACTATGAGTAGGTCAAGAAAGTACTCAGTCTCTCATCCGCGTACACTGGGTTTGAACGCCCACATTGCCAAACTAATCTCGTTTGAGATGATGCCCTTTCGGTTGGTGGAAAGCACAGCTTTCCGCGAACTCATGGCCTATGCAGTACCACGCTATGACCTACCCAGTCGCCACTTCTTCTCTCGCAAAGCCATCCCAGCCCTCCACCATCATGTGAAAGACCGCATTGTCCATGCACTCAAGCAGTCAGTGAGCGGAAAGGTGCACCTCACAACTGATGCATGGTCCAGTCGGCATGGCCAGGGCCGTTACGTGTCCATCACTGCGCACTGGGTTAATGTGGTGGATGCAGGGTCCACAGGGGACAGCGGTGGTGGGACAGTGCTGCCTAGCCCACGGTATAGGAAACAGTTGGCTGTAGGCGTTCGACCCTCCTCCTCCTCCTCCTCCTCCAGAAGCGACAGCTCGTCCACAGAGCGCAGTCGTACGAGCACTCCATCTGCAGCTGCCACTGTTGCACACGATGTGTCCCCCTATCGAGCAGCTAGTGGAAAGCGTCAGCAGGCTGTGTTGCAGATGATGTGTTTGGGCGACAGACACACCGCCGAGGTGCTGGCCGAGTACTTGAAGCGACAAACTGAGTCATGGCTGGGCAGTGTACATCTTGAGGCAGGCAAGGTAGTTAGTGATAACGGCCAAAATTTTGTGGCAGCCATAGCCCTTTCAAAACTCAGCCACATACTTTGCTTGGCTCACACCTTGAACCTGGTGGTGCAGTGCTTCCTCAAAAATTATCCGGAGTTAACAGCCCTGCTCCAGAAGGTGCGAAGACTGTGCGCGCACATCCGCCGGTCGCCTGTACACTCCGTTCGTATGCAGAAGCTGCAGCGATTGCTCCACCTTCCCAACCACCGCCTCATTATCGACATTGCAACAAGGTGGAACTCCACCCTGCACATGTTGGAGTAGCTGTGCGAGCAGAGGCAGGCCATAATGCATTTGTGGGAGGATACACGGCCAGGCACTTTGAGAGCAGACATGGAGTAGACAGGCGTGCAGTGGTCGAAGCTGAAAGACCTTTGTAAAGTCCTTCAGTGTTTTGAGGAATGCACACGGCTGGTAAGCGCAGACGACGCCATCCTAAGCATGAGCATCCCACTTATGCGTCTGCTCATGCAAACTTTGACGCACCTTAAGGAGCAGGCGTCTGCAGCCAATGTTGATGAGGAGGAAGAGGAGGAGGGAATCCTTGATGACATTCAGCCATTGTCTGCTCAGGGACCTCTCCTGGACGAGGTGGAGGAAGAAGAGGAGGAGGAGGAGGATGATGGGGATGATTACTGAGGGGAGGAGGATGCATCTCGTGGGGCAAGTGAAAATGTTGGCGTGGCAAGGTCTGGTACAGGGTTTGTGCGTGACTGGAGGGATGTGGATTTGCCAGAAAGTGCTCCTCCACCCAGCACTCGCAGTGCATCATTGACACCGGGAACATTGGCCCACATGTCAGATTATGCCTTGCGGATCCTAAAAAGGGACCCCCGCATTGCCAAAATGATGAACGATGACGACTAC